>NC_090935.1:653959248-654262278 GCF_040938575.1 Ambystoma mexicanum | reverse complement strand
TAACAGTGTATGATAAATCTGTACCCACCCTACTGGCCGAGATAACTACAGATGAGCAATATGGTCGTTTCCTAGAGACACTGCACCTAGTTGTTGTGTGTACAATCACACTGCCGCTATCCGTAGGACTCCATTAGTGGCCGAATGTCTGCATCTTCGAATGTACTTGTAAGTAGTTGCGGAAGGGCACGTGTGTACGTTCAACACCTAGACCCATGCATAGGTCATCCACTGTATGCTGGTAACACCGCCCCTGTCGCTAGCCCTACGGATTCATGCATTAGGCTACCGCATTTAAAGTACTGGTGCTGACTTCCTGGGTGGCTCTGCAAACCTACCAATGTGTGGCTAAAGTACTCCTAACTGTATAACGGCCACTGGTAAACGAGGAACAGCAACCTGCAATGTCACGTGGTCTTGGTAAATGTTGCATTACTTTGATCTATCTGCTGCTTGCCTTTCCATGACCCGTTCAACAGATACATTGTGTGTGCACTCAGCAGTGTGACTGAAAGTATCAAGAGGTCGCCTGCTGGTCGATGAAAACATGGAACTGCAGGTGGGACTCTTTGTTCTAAGTCTGCCAAATGGCAAAGCTTGTGCACCTTCCTCGTGCACATACTAGTGCATGTAAAGGCAAATAAAAAAACAGCAGAATATGCGGAGCGCAAAGAACCTTAGCGGTGGTTAAAAAAACATGTTAGCTGGGGGCGCTGTTGCGCTTGGGAAAGATGGCCGCCTGAGTTCCAGCTCCGTCCCGTGAGGCATACGATCTCCTGAATTCTCCGGTTGCCTCCGACACCACATACTGCGTGTAACGCTCACCTGATTCTCGCAGAGGCGCCGGTCTTGACTGGGCGACTACCGTATCTTCAAAGGTGATGTGTAGCACCCGGTTGGCTCTTTGGGCTGGACCTCTGTGCACTGTATGCCTGACGTGTAGAGTAAGATGTCTGCAGATAGAAAATATGGGGTTAATGAACTGGGGTTATTGGGGTGTCCCTATCTCTTTCCTCTTCTCCTCTCCTGTAGACCCCCAAAGGTTAACGCTCTCACCTTAGGTAAGTGAATGCCGAGCTCTCCATCTGCCTCGGGGCAGGGTGCTGTAACCAGTTTCTTCACTGGATAGGTAGCGCAGGCCTCTTGACTTCAGAGGACTGCTGTCCGTCGTTTACTGCACGAACGGTAAGTTTCGAGTCATTCAAATGTCTTTAAAGTCTTTAGTAATGATGTCTCTTGTTTTGCAGGGTTCCGGCGATGGCGGATGACGGGCTGAAGTGAGTTGAAGATGGAGCCCGTGTGATGAATAGAAGCGCCTGGAAGCACATAAGTAAGCGCTTGTTGCCTGCTTCACTATGCGCTCTAACTGTCTTTTTATTTTGCAGGTACGAGTACGGAGCGGCTGCAGGGTGCCGGAATACCCACTGGATTAGATGTGGAAAGGAGTAATGGCACGTGAGTATTAAAGTTCCCCAATGTCTTTAAACGCACCTTGTTTTGTCTTTCAGATGCGGGATGCAGCGCCGAAGGCCTCCGGAGCGTGCGAAGAGTTGGTAAACTTTTGTCTTTCAGATGCCGGAATGGAGTGTGAAGACCTCCGGAGCGCACGAAGAGTAGGTAAGCCTTTGCCTTTCAGATGCCGGAATGCTAACCTGTTCTTTCTTGTCTTTATAGGTGTTGCTGAAGACTGGATTCAGGATGGTAAGCCTTTGCCTTTCAGATGCCGGAATGCTAACCTGTTCTTTCTTGTCTTTATAGGTGTTGCTGAAGACTGGATTCAGGATGGTAAGCCTTTTTCCTTAGGCCCAGGACCGGATGCAGAAGACACGATGAGCGTTCTGCTGCAGAGGTTGCAGAATAACGCAAAGCAAGATTCATCCACCGGGTGTGGTTTAAATAGCCTCCTGTAGTGCTTAGGTGTCTCCTTCCACAGCCACGCCTAAGTAAGAAAAGAGTTCCTGGTAAGAAAAGAGTTCCTGCCTTCCAGAAGAGTTCCAGTGTTCTGAATCTAGGGAGTGGCTCCAGCCCCACCCAACAGGAAAAGTAGTTCCAAACAGAAGAGGATCAGAGGCTCAACTGGCAGGCAAGTAAGCAGCATGGTCTGCTGCAGGTAAGTCCACCCAAGCATTATGAGCCCGGCGCTTCCAGCGCTGGGACTGGGCATATTTATGAGCCTGGTGCCACTGGCGCCAGGACTGGGTCCAAAAGGTCCCAATTGGGACTGGTTGGCACTCGGAACCTGGGTTAGGGATCTGCTTCCAAGGGAGTTGGGAAAACCCTGACCTTTTGGAAGCAGAGATCATGACACTGCGGACCCGCTGCTCTGACGGGACCGGGCGCCTGTGGGCCGAGTGTCGCCTTCCGGGCCGCCCCAGCGGCCAAGTTACATCCCGCTGAGAGTGAGGCGGGAGCCAGTCCGAACCGGCTCCAGGCGATCTTGCCTGAGCCCCGCGGCTCGTGGCCTATTGTGGGGGAGGGGCGTCCTGCCCTGCAGGCGCGGCGGCATCCGCCTGCGCCGTGTTGGAGACCCTGCCCGTATTACTCCTGCTCACTCCTCCTTGTCATCGCAGGAGCCGGGATCCTAGAGCGGACTGCTCCGCTGCCCCGTCCTGGGCGGTGTGCTGTTCGCGCCGACCCGACGCCGCGCGGTGAGCTTCTTGGAACCGCCTCACCCCGGCGGACTCTGGGGGGGGTCGGCCCTGGCCCCCAGTCTCCTTTTCCTCCGCTACAAGGGACTCCAGAGCGACCTGCTCCGCTGCCCCGTCCTGGGCGGTGTGCTGACCACTCTCTAGTGGATACCTACCCGGCCCCGGATGGCGGGCGGCCCTGGCTCAGTTACCCTCTGCGCCGCCCTCTTCCTGCGCCACGGGGGCCGGGATCGGCGCTGGACCCCAGAGCGCCAGGCTCCGCTGCCCCATACTGGGCGGTGTGCTGACCACATGGAAGGAAGCAGCGCCCGACTCCCGCGTGGTGAGTGATCCTGACCCCGACCACCTTCACGTCCGCCCCTCGGTGGCGGACCCTGTCCATCAACTACCGGACTCCTCCACCCTTACGAGAGATTGGCTTTGGGACACACGGTGGAGCCTGGGGGTGTTCCGCTCTCTGCATTAATCCTCTGCCCCCTTGGATGACTGGGGGCACCGCGTGTGGATCTATCGGGTCCTGGTAATCCTGCTGCCCCTCCATTGGGGACGGCTGACACTGGGCTCTCTTCTCAGGCCGTGGCGCCCACCATCTATACTTTGAGCTCAACAGGGAACCCTACCTAGATCCTACGATCAGCTCCTTCCTGGTCATAACTGCGGAGAGCGATACAGCGACCCTACTACCCTGATGACGAGCATGGGGGCAACCTAAACGGCCTACTCCTTCTGGACCACCCGTATTCCTGATCCTTGGCTGGTCTTGCTCCGGGGCTTCGCTTCCCTCCACCTCCTCCAACGTCCCCCGCCATTCGGATCAAGTGTTTCTCACTTCACTCCCGATATTGGGTTGCCCCCCCTTAATAGGGAGTCTTGGGACCGATTACTGCTCACTGGTCCCTGCATACATTGCCTGGCCGGCGTCGCCCCTCTCTGTGCCCTCCCGCTTGGAACGGAGTCGTCGTGTGCTCTGCTGGCGCCCGGTTCGATCTTCGCCTGCGAGCCTCGGTGGATCCTGGTGCCTTCCCTTCTGACTTCACCCAATTCCTTGGTGGATCCGTTGATCTTAAGTTCACCCTTCCATCGACATCATGTCGACACACTGGCAAGAAACAATCCTCCATCAATATCTTCTCCAAGCCCTCAGGAAGCAATGGACCGGAGACGTACACGCAGGAGCCTTCTGCCCCAGTGGCGCTGGAACCGTTCGACCCTCAGAAAATGATGGAGTTCATCCGGGATGGATTCACCACAATTCATTGTAAATTGGACGACATGAATGGCACGATATCCTCCATCAAGGCGCATATGGAGAGAACGGATGGCCGTGTGGCTGAGGTTGAGACGCGTGTGAGCGCCACTGAGGACGGCCTGAGCTCCCTCCGGGCGGAGGTCTCTACACTATCCGCCCGCGTCACTGAGGTGGAGAAGAAAAACGAGGACCTTGAGTCTCGCTCGAGGCGGAATAATCTCCGCATTATTGGGCTACCGGAGGATGGGATACACGAGCCTATGGAGGAATACGTCGAGGGCCTACTGAACCAAATCCTGGATTCCCCTAAACTCTCACCTCAGTTCGCGATTGAAAGGGCCCACCGTGCGCTCACGGCGAAGCCCAAACCCGGGGCACCCCCACGTCCCATTATAGCAAGGGTCTTAAATTTTCGCGACCGAGATGCCCTCCTCAGGGCGGCGAGACTCAAGGGGGACCTTCTCCTGGGCGCAGCTAGGATCCACCTATATCTGGACTTCTCGGTGGCGGTACAACGGGATCGCAAGACCTTTCTGGCGGTCAAGAGAAGACTACGTGACCATCAGGTCAAATATGCCATGCTATACCCCGCCAAACTTCGGATTGAACATGCAAACCGAGTCTACTTTTTCACGCTGCCTGAGGAGGCCTCCAGGTTCATAGATGAACACTTTCCCGGCTGAACTGTACCTTCATCAGGCACCGCTGTGGGCTCCCCCCGCCGGCGCGTCGGAGCAGGTGATGTGTCACTGGCTAGCCAAGGCATTGACAGTTCATTGAAATGGATACCGTTGTGTCCCATTGTGATCTCCCGGCGCTGGAGGGGGCCCCCTTTTATTGAAGGCGACCAGGCCACACTGATGACATATTGTGTGATTGTCCCTATCGTCCCTCATGATTGCTATGTTCGGGGACCCACTGATATGGCAGGAATTGAATGGGTCTTTGGGCAGGCTATGCTGTGGTCTGCTCCCCACCATTGCACCCCAGAGGCTTGCCACACATATTCTTTGCTTTCTTGGTCGCCCGGGAGTCCTGGGATAACCCCCTGGACTCCACCACGACATGTTGGTATTGGACAGCACTACTCTGCATGCTAACTGTCCTCCATTGTTGGTTTGTTCAAGACATGGGCCTGCATGCGATCGTTCTTGTCTGGGTGATCCTTCTGGTCAGCTAGACCCCGTTAACCGATTGAACACTATTGTTGCCCCTTCGGGCGTCTATGATGTACACTTGTCAGACTCCTGTTGGGCGGTTGGGTCACGCTTCCTCCTTCTCGCGCCCTCTTGGGCTCACGTCCCGGTTCCCCCCGTCACTGTGACACCCCCAGGGCATCAGTGGCCGGGTGCGTACACCACCCCGGTCCGGTTGATCGGGAATTCACGTCTTTGCAGCCCTCGTTCATTGGTTCATTATCTACTGACCATGCCCGCCTTTTCCCTTCCCCTCCACGGGTCCTCCCCTGGACGGGAAACGACATTAATGTCGGGCATCATGTTTATCCTAAAATTGCCTCACGGTTCGGAGCATTGCCGCCGGGCCAACTCGCAGACCCCCCAGGCGTCGATGCCACTGTTCTGGTTGTTTGGTTATAGGGTCTTCATCCCTCTGGTTGGGGGAGGGATGTGGGAGGGGGGGAAGGGGTTAAATGTTAAAAAAGGCTTGGAGACGGCAGGAGGGGTAGAGTTCGGAACACTATGGCCCTAGGGGCATCGTGGACCTGACCATATTGGTCAACATCCATGGGGAGCACACTTCCATCCACCCGTATTCCTCTATGGCCAACTCTGAAGTACGGGGTGAGGAGGCATTAACATTCATGAGTTGGAATGTGCGAGGTCTGGGTAATCACAAAAAAATGAGACTGTTACAGCTTCAGGCCGAGAGACATGGGACTAAAATCCTATTTCTTCAGGAGACACATGCATGTTCCGAGTATTGTGAAAAATTTGCGAAATCATGGGGCCCTCAAAGGTACTTCACTACCTACTCCACCCAGAGCCGCGGAGTTATGACCCTGATTCACAGAACCCTCAAATTCAACCCCATCGCTACGTTAATTGATCCCCTGGGCAGATATGTTCTACTTCATGGCGTCCCGCAGAATAGGGAGGTGGTCCTCCTAAACATTTATGGCCCCAACATCGATGATCCCGAATTCTATCTACAACTGGTGACCATCTTGGAGGGCTTCCCGCTGATACTGATTCTCTGGGGAGGCGATTTTAATACGATATTCGACGTGAACCTAGATAGATCTGGATCCAGACCCCGTCAGCTCTCCAGAGCGGCATATGCTGCACTGTCCTCCCTTCCTCGATTAGCCCTATATGACGCATGGAGGTTTCTTTACCCTGACTCCCGATCTTACTCCTTCTATTCCTCGGTTCCTTTTCTCGAATAGACAGGTGGCTGGTATCTGGTGTGCTGATGAGGAGCGTGTCTGGACTGACCATCCTCCCCAGGACCCTTTCCGACCATTCCCCGGTGACAGTCACCCTACTCTGGGGCCCGGACGGCGGCCGAACCAGGCACTGGAGGATGAAACCACTCTCTCTCCTCGACCCGGTCTTCAGCTCGGAGTTGGAGTCGGCCATCGAGGAGTTCTTTGAAATTAACACCAACTCCGTTTCCTCCCAAGCCACCCTCTGGGAGTCCTTTAAGGCCTACATCAGAGGCATCGCCCTCTCCAAGGAAAATGGTATCCTTAAAACTATTCAGAGGGAGATTGCAGCGAGCGAAGCCAAATTATCGGCGTTGGAGACCCAATACACGTTAGACCAAACCCCAGAAACCCTTGCGTTAATTGGCTCGGAGCTGGATACATTCCGCTCGCTCGCGGACCGTGAGCTGAAGTTTCTGGATAACCCTGGACATGCGAGGAGATATGGGGAGGGTGAACGCCCAGGTCGCCTGCTGGCTAGACTTCTCCGCTGTGAGTTTGGTGCCCCACCCATTCCTGGAATCGAGAGACCTGATGGCTCCCTGGCCACTTCGCCTGGAGATGTCAATTCTGAATTCCTCTCCTTCTATCAATCTCTATATACACAATCAGATAAAACCACTGAGGCAGAAATCGATGCCTATCTCGATAATCTTCCCCTCTCGGCTCTCTCTCCTGAGACCGCCGGATCTCTTGAGAACCCAATCACCCCTGAAGAGTTCTCGGAGGCTATAGACTCCCTCTCTTCAGGCAAATCCCTGGGATCAGACGGTATACCTGTGGAGTTCTATAAACACTTCAAATCACTCCTACTCCCTCGTCTAATTGCGCTATGGGACGAATCGGTGGAACTGGGCCAATTTCCCCCCTCGTTGCGCGAAGCCACCATAACAGTCCTACTAAAACCCAATAAACCTCCTACTCAATGCGGTTTGTACCGTCCACTCTCTCTGATCAATTGCGATGCCAAGATCTACGCCAAAACACTTTGTCTTCGACTTGTCCCTTTCATGCCACATATTATTCACCCAGACCAAGCTGGGTTCATCCCAGGCCGCTCCACATCCTTGAATTTGAGACGACTATTCAACATTATAAGTAGGGTGAGCCCGAGTGTACATGCAGTGGCCGCAACACTTGACATGCAAAAGGCATTTGATTCGGTGTCGTGGAGATATCTCTGGCGGGTACTTGACAAATGTAAATTCGGTCCCACCTTTGCCTCCTGGGTCAGACTACTTTATTCTAACCCTGTTGCCAGAGTCCGCACAGAGGACCGTTGCTCCCCTCTTTTCCATATAGCCAGGGGCACTAGACAGGGATGCCCCTTCTCTCCCTTAATATTTGCTGTAGCAATGGAGCCATTTGCGGACATGCTTCGTCAAAACCATGCGCATAGGGGTCTACGTACTTCCGGTATCTCGGACATAGTTTCCCTGTACGCTGATGATGCTCTTCTTTTCATCCGTTCCCCCGAGACCAACCTGGCCCCAATACTGAAGGATATTGCCTTCTTCGGGCACATCTCCGGTCTCACGGTAAACTGCTCTAAATCAACCCTCTTCCCGCTTACTCCCAGCACACTTCCCCCCCCTGATACCATGGGGTTCGCTTGGGTCCAATTTAAAATTACTTACTTAGGTATAGTGGTGGCTCGTCACACCGAACGGGTCCGCGAGGAGAATTATCAGACATACCTTACAAACCTCATCACAAAACTACAGGGCTGGGCCAAGTTGCCGATTTCGCTGGCAGGCAGGATAGGGG
Organism: Ambystoma mexicanum; assembly: GCF_040938575.1. Taxonomy (NCBI): domain Eukaryota; kingdom Metazoa; phylum Chordata; class Amphibia; order Caudata; family Ambystomatidae; genus Ambystoma; species Ambystoma mexicanum. The sequence goes on along the minus strand of NC_090935.1, from coordinate 654,254,168 downwards.
TACTGAAGATGGTGGTACTTCCCCAACTCCTGTATAGATTTGCGAATGTCCCGCTATGGCCGAGAACCAAATTCTTTCAATCATTGGCACGTATCCTCAACTCCTTCCTGTGGCACTCAGGTGCGGTCCGTCTAAAGCTCAAGACCCTTGCGACACCCCATTAAGGCTGGAGGATTTGGAGCTCCGGACTTCCTTAATTATTGGCTGGCGGCACAACTCCAACACACTGCACACTGGTTCAATGTATCGGATCCCCCCCCATGTCAGATTGGAAAGGTTATCGGTCAGTGACCGTGATATCCGATCTCTAGTGGTCACGCCCATGCTGGTGGTGTCGGACTCGCTGGATCCTACGGCTTGCACATCCCTAGCCTTACATAAATCTTGGCAAATACTGGGTACCATTCATCCCTTTCACGGCAACTTTCTGATTTGGAACTTCCTCCCAGAAGTCCCACATGTCCCTCCCTCGGTGGTCCGCACATGGGCTGAGGCGGGATACGAACTACTACGCGACATATTCAAACAGGGAAACTTTATAGAATGGCCCGACCTCCCGGCCTCCCTTAGGCGGAGACCCTCCGTTTGGCTCCAATACTCATCTCTCCGGGGGGTACTCAAGCGCAAATACATAAGTTTTCCGGCACTGCCACCAGATGAACCTGCAATTACCGAACTATCCTCGCCTTCTCCTATGAGGGGGAAAAACCTCCAGGCTATACACCCTACTTCAAACCAGATCACCCCTCGCATTCTCCAAACTGAGGCACGCCTGGGAGTCAGATCTCGGCTCCGAAATATCTGACGAGCTGTGGACCCATATGTGTGCACGCACCCAGTTGATCTCCTTTAACTCCCGATTCAAATTAATTCAATTTAAGGTGCTCCACAGATATCATTATTCCCCGTCTAGGTTACACCGTATGTCAAGTGACTCCTCCCCTAGGTGCCCTAGATGTGGCGGTGAAGAAGCGGGGTATATACACATGATCTGGCCTTGCCCCCGACTCACCCAATTTTGGACCTCAGTATGCTCCACTATCTCATCTATTCTCGAGTGCCCCATCTCCCCATCCCCAATGCAGTGTCTATTTCATGATTTCCCTGAACTTCACCGTGATTCCAGGAAACTGGCTAGCCTCTGTATGCTACTAGCTGTGCGTACAATCCTACTCTGCTGGCTTCGGCCGAACGCCCCTTCTCACGCACAGTGGCTCAGGGCAGCCACGTGGGCCTCTGACACCGAGGAGTCCTGGACGATGCAACAGTCCGCCCACTCCAGACCTAGGAATATATGGCAAAAATTCCGCTCATACATGTCCTCCACCGTCACCGACTCTGACCCTGCATCCCCCGACCCTTCTCTTGCCTCAGCTCCAGATGACTCTTGATTCTCTCCCAACTGTCTTTGTTCTGTCCTCGCATGTGCCCCCCATGGGTGTACGTTGTTCCCTGTATTGCCTTATGTGATTTCTTCAATTGTACCATATTGATCTGTGATGAACACGATCCCCTTTGCATTTCTGTTGATTTTACATGCTTTACTGTAACTTGCCTGTGCCTGTTGTACCAAGCTGAATAAACAAAAGTTAAAAAAAAAAAAAAACATGTTAGCTGCATGGGTCGCACACAATAAATGGCTTCCTGCTGCACGTAATGAAGCTGTGTTTCCCGTTGTTGTAAACATTCTTGTATTCCGCAATGTATGCATATCCGTGAATGCTACCCTTAACGGCATAGCATAAAGTGGGTATACTGGATGTGAGGACAACTAAAATGAAAGCACAAGGGACCAGTGGGCAGGCTACCACACTTCCAACAATTACGTATCTTACTTTCATGTACAGCTTTGCCCACAACTGCTACGTGCAACAAGAGGGGCCCTCAAGTAGGGTATCGGAGTTCTAAAACAACCTTAGCAAACCATGTGCCATGCTACAGACCCTTACCCGGCAAAGGGCATTGTATTGTGCATGTACTGGAGCGCGCCACTGTACAGAGGGAAGGTACTTCGAAGTTTGTGGGAACGGTCCTTACAGGAGCATTACAATAACTGGCGCCTATGTACGTGAGGGCACCAAATAATTCTGTCTCCTGGCAGGTTCCCTATAGTATCCAGGTAGGTGCTGCCCCTTCTGTACCTGACCTTTGCTGTCGCTCCTTCTGTGGTATGTGTGAGAACAGCATGATAAATGAAAATTAACTGGGAAAGGAATAAAAGGTAATTACAGAAAGCACCTTTCACAGATCAACAACGGAATTGCCAATGCACACATGCACGGCTAGACATGTGGCAGTTTGGGAAACACTGTAGTGGAATCAGTTAGAAAGGGGGTTGCTGTACACATTTGTTTCTTTACGGGTTTGCAGAGCGTTTTCAAGAGAGTCACAGCACAACACTAACTACAAATAAGTGTGAATACTTTCAAGAAGGGCACCAAACCAGTGTAGAGGCGGTGTGCAAAAATCGGGATGGCTGGCATACTAAGATGAACGTTATAGCTGATGAAAAGTATTAGTTCTGTGAAAAGGTCATGTTCCCAGGGGCAAAGTATGTCATTGGCACATGTCAAAGAAAGGCAGAAATACACTTCTTTGCAATGGCGCTTCCACATCGGTGACTGCATAATGCGATACAAAACGTATGCAAAACATCAGAAACAAACGCATGAACTGGGCAAGTGCCTCCTTCATCGCAAACGACACTGAAACTCGTGGAACACGCTGTGAAATTTTGCCTGCACAATCAACAATAATATCTGCATGATTGCTTGCCACCAAAGTGTCACACAGAGAAACCAAAATCAGGCACTTCATTCTAGCTACTCCATGGCACTACACATTCTCATCATAGATTGGAAAATGAGTAGCCACTGCACAGTGTTTTCCATTCACTTTCAGTCAATGTTTGTCGGAATTGCCTAAAACCTGCACGCTTTGCCTCGTGAGAAACACAGCCATAGCCACACCCTCTGCATTTCTGATCACAAATGCACTGTGTAGCACAGTCTGTCCGTACACACCACACCCACAAACTTTGTTACCCAGTCTCCTAGTGTCTACAGGCCCATTTCTATGAGCGTCATCTGCAAAAGGGGCGTATGTAACACATGCCACCCTGCAACTATCGCGATATTCGCGGACTTTTCGTGCTGGGCGCACGCGGGAGGGGGAGGATAACTTTGAACCAGGGGATTGGACGTCGTTAGTTGTGCTGGCACTGAAAAGAACCTTTGGGGTCTTTGTTTGTGTTTTTTTTTTTTTTTTACCCTTTAAGTGCCATGGGTATTTCCCCCCCAGTGCCAGGGCCTTTTTTGATGATTTCGGTATGTGGCCATTCAAAGCCTTGTAACTTTTTTGTTACATGAGATCTCTCGGCCAAATTTGGCTCCTTTTTTCCTCACATGTAGGTGGTCGTAACGCCACCCAGGAATCCTAGGTTGCTGTAGGGTGGTGATTGAAAATAAGCAAAAAGTGCGAAAATGTGGGTTTTTTTAAAAAAATGCCAATAAAATGATGTACAAAAGAAGCATGCGTTTTTTTTTCCTTGTACGAGCTAGGAACAAATGGTTTGCTGTGCTGAATTCCCCAATTTGCTGGCTTTCAAGAACAGGTTGAGTGGAAACGAAAATAAATTATTTTTATGTGGTTATCAACTGTTTTGTGAGAGGTAGGCGATTTTGGCCATTTTTGCCAATTGGACATGCATGGACGGAATGGAAGAAAAGTGTAGGAAAGCCGAATTGGAGGACAGAAATGCATATATTTCTGAAAAGTAGACAAAATTCCAAGTTTATGAAGCGGTGATTTGCGTAGGTCGGGCAACAACTAGGTAGGGGAAAATGCCATAGATTGGGGGAAAAGCGGGAAATTGACTGAAAAAAAAGTTGTGTTTGACATGGTTGGCTTGGTACGGCAATGGCTTCTATGAATTTTGAGAAAAGCAATGCTCCGCTACATTCCCCCGACTCTTGTAGTTAGGAAAGCACACATTTTTTGTAGTGTTTTACAAAACAAGCAATACCACAAGCCAAACACTGAGCCATGGTACACAGGAGGTTTATGCTCACGGCCTGAACAGACGCACTTAGCATGTGTAAATCGGGAAAACCAATGTGCTGAGGAACGGCAAGCATCCATTTTTTGAAAGAGCTCAGGCAGACCTTTTCAAGGCTAGGTGACTTGTGCAGGTTACAAAAGTGTATGGTGCCTAAAGCAGCGACTAAATGTAGGTCACATTTGGGAAATGAAAGGGTTGTCTGACAAAGGGCACCAGCAAATGGGTCAAAACATTATGAAAACCACACAAACACAACAAATGTTATACCTTCCTGCGTTCCCACAGGTGTCCCGATGGAAACGGTGCCTCACATGTGTGGGTGCAGCTACCTGGGTAGCAAGGGGAAAGCCTAAAACACAGGTAACCCCAGGTCTGTTTCGACACCTGAATTTGACACTTTCTCCAGACAAACGCAACATACAGATATGGGCCTCGGGTGTCCAAGCCACCAAGGAAAACAGGGAACCCCATGGATTTCTGAAAAGAAGACACCCGTGGGAATCCGCAGAAGTATGATTTGCGCAAATCGGCCCAGAATTTATTACCCAGACACCCCCGCAAAGTCTGAAATGTGCTGAAAAAACCCACATTTTTCACTTTGTCGAGGGTTCTGGATAAAACATTCTGGTCCGCTTTGCGCAAGTTGGACCTCTGTGCATTCACACGGGTGTCCTCTTTTGGGAAATGCATGGGGTTCCCTGTTTTCCTTGGTGGCTTGGACACCCTATGCCCAAATCTGTAGGTTATCTCCCCAAACCCTTTTGTGGTCATCAGTGGGTTAGTCTTTTCCCTTTGCGGCTAGATTGTTGAACCCACACATGTGAGGTACCGTTTTCGTTGGGACAACTGTGGGAACGCGGGAAGGTATGACATCTGTTGACAGCGTGTTTTGGTGGTTGAGCAGAGTGAAATGTTTGAAAAATGTGTTTTTACCCCCAAATTTGAAATTTGCCGGGGGTTCTGGGTAGTAGATTCTGGGCCGCTTCGTGCAAGTCAGACCTCTGTGCATTCCCATGGGTGTCCTCTTTTGGGAAATGCATAAGGTTCCCTGTTTTCCTTGCTGGCTTCGACACCCTAGGCCCAAATCTGTAGGTTGCCCACATGAACAAATTGTGCTGTGGCGAAAAGCTTGGGGTTACCAGCAGGTTACCCTTTTCCTTTTGTGCCCCCAGTAGGTGCACCCACACATGTGAGGTACCTTTTTCGTCGGGTGTCGAAGCCAGAAAGGAAAACAGGGCACTCCATGCATTTCCCAAAAGAGGACACCCGTGGGAATCCACACATGGCCAAATTGGAGGGGCGGCCCATCTCATGTAGCCCTCCCCAGGGGCAGATGGGGGGGGCTGTCCTGCACTCCTCCCTGGGCTCAGACGTCCGTTCCTAGGAGCAGATATCTGGTCCGAGGGAGGGCTGCATGACATGGCACCCACTCCATTGCGGCTGGGGGGCAAGGGGGTCAACACCCCATCCCATTAGAAAATTCCCAGACCCTTTGGGGTGCCCCACAGCCCCCCCTAAAAAGCATTACACCATTTTCAATTTTTTCCTTTGGTAACCCAACACCCCTTGGTGCAGAGAGGCACATTGATGTGCCAATCTGGCCCTGGGGTGCCCAAACCTTACTGCCCCAGCTACTGGGGGGCCTGTTCCACCATTTTTGGGGGACCTCTCCCCCCTCACCCCAAATGGATGGCGGGGGCACCTCATGCAGGCCTCCCTGGGCCTCCTACAAAGAGCTGTGTGAGGTACACCCCCCTCCATTTGGAGTGGGGGGGGTGAGGGCCCCCAAAAATGGTCGGACAGGCCCCCCAGCGGGTGGGACAGTAAGGTTTGGGCACCCCGGCACCAGATTGGCACACCAATGTGCCTCTCTGCGCCAAGGCAGGTATAGTAAACAAAGAAAATAATTCAAAATGGCAGGCTGCCCTTTAGCGGGGGCGCAGGGGCCCCCTACACCGCTGTGGAATTTTCTAATGTGAAGGGGGGTGCACCTCTCCACCATCAACCCTAATTCGAGGGGTGGCGCATCACATGTAGCCCTCCCCAGGGGCAGATACGGGGGGCTGTCCTGCACTCCTCCCTGGGCTCAGGCGTCCCTTCATAGGAGCAGATATCTGGTCCCAGCGAGGGCTTCATGACATGGCACCCACTCCGTTGCGGGTGGGGGGGAGGGGTCAATGCCCCATACCATTAGAAAATTCCACGTCCCTTTGGGGTGCCCCACAGCCCCCCTAAAAAGCATTCCACCATTTTTCCCTTCGATAACCCAACTCCCCTTGGTGCAGAGAGGCACATTGATGTGCAAATCTGGCCCCGGGGTGCCCAAACCTTACTGCTCCACCCACTGGGGGGACTGTCTGACCATTTTTGGGGGCCCTCTCCCCCTCACCCCAAATGGGTAGTGGGGGCACCTCATGCAGGCCTCCCTGGGCCTCCTACAAACGGCTGCATGAGGTACACCCTCCCTCCATTTGGGGTGAGGGGGGGAGGGCCCCCAAAAATGGTGGGACAGGCCCCCCAGTGGGTGGGGCAGTAAGGTTTGGGCACCCTGGTGCCAGATTGGCACACCAATGTGCCCCTCTGCGCCAAGGCAGGTATAGTAAACAAAGAAAAAAAATGGAAAAGGTACACTACACTTTAGGGTGGGCTGAGGGGCACCCTAAACCGGCAGGTAATTTTCTAATGTACTGGGGGTGACCCTCTATCCCCCCCCCCCACACCAAATGCAGGGGGCCTGCACACTATTTCCTGGTGGCCCTCCCCCCAGCCCCCAATTGGATGGGGGGTCATGTACTCCTGCCTGGGGGCATAAATCTGCCCCCAGGGAGGGCTACAAGGGGTGGCCCCCCTTTCCACTTGGTGTGGGAGGGCCACCACCCCCATCCCCGTTGCTTTTCGTTTATTTTTTTATTTTTATTTTTTGCCCCCCTCCCTGGGGGCAGATGATCAGCCATCTGCCCCCAGGGTTGTACACATATGTGCCCCCATGAGGGGGCGAGAGGTGCTTACTGTAAGCAGAAAATTCAAAGACATCCCTGCGCCCAATCCGCGGGCAGCAATGCCGTCACAAAGAGTCTCCCCTTTCCAATGACACCCTTTCCGTCAAAATCCTTGGCGGCTAGGGCCCCCATACTCCCCCTTCCCATCAATTTTTTTTTTTATTTTGCTTTTTTTTTTAAATGTAATGCCCCCACCACTGGGAGCAGATAGTCACTTGTCTGCCCCCAGGGGTCATTACATATGTGCCCCCATACTTTAGGGGCCGGGGGGGCAAGGGCTGCTTACTGTAAGCAGCCTCCCCTCCCCCCCACATCACAAACGTTTCCCTGTTGTCTAGTGGGCATTGCTGCCCGCGCATCGAGTGCCATCAAGGATCTCCCTTTTCCAACAACACCTCCCCCGATATCCGGCTTGAAATACAGCCGGAGATCGAGGGGGAGAAAGGTAAACACTCACCTTATATTTTCACTGCTGCAACCCGAAATGGCTGCTGCGGTGAAAATTACTTTCAGTAATTACTTTCAGGGACCTCCCCCTCACATAGCCTGGGGGTTGGATTACTGTTTTGTGTGATCTCTGCTTTGCTCCCTGCTTTGCAGGGAATCACACAAAACAAGGTGCCAAAAAGGACAAGCTGTCTTGTCCTTGGCACTGCACATGCACTTCCAGGGACAAGATATCTCGTCCTTGGCACTTAAGGGGTTCAAGGTGCTTCCCAGAAACACTGTTTTGCTGTTTTTATACATAAATGTGTGTTTTCAACATTGGCTCACATTCTTACAATAGGCTCTTCAGTGCATTGTGTAGATTGTGAAGCAACACTTCATTGCCACTGTATGACAAAGACATGCCATTTGTTGTGAAAAGGTGTATGTATTGCAAGCCATTGCTCTCATTCTCACAGTAGAACATCCCAGCAGCACTTAAGAGGTCACACATGCTTCTCTTGATGAGACCCCTTCCGCACGCTGGCTGGCGACAGGAATCATTGGAATACTTCCACACTAATCTCTGGGGTATACATAAGAAAAACACCTTGGCAGAAGGAAAAAAGCGCTGCACTGCTTTCATCATCTTCTGTTGACGGAACACACAGGAACAAGGCATGTAACCCATAAAGAAGGCTCCAAAGAGCACAATCACTACATGTACAGTTGACTAAGAGGCTACGCGTCGACATTCTAGAAGCAGTCGGCCGAAACAGCACGATGCGACCCAACTCCACAGAGCGTCCACTCCCTCCAAACCGAAATTGCCAGACATGTCTTCTTGGAGGGCATACATGCACAGATCTTCCACCAAGCTATAACCCACGACGAAAACTGTACGTTTAGCCATGTCTGCCAACCACAGTACACAAAATAATGGGGAAAGTGAATGCCTCCCTATCGTGTGACACACCCAAAGCATCTGATTGGCCAAAGGCCAGCATTCTCACAAATGCAGAATGTGGCACGTGCCTTTCTCCAAGTACCGCCAGGGCCGCCACGCCCCAGTAAATCCAGAGGAGTCCTTTTTCCTATTGGTGTGCTTTCCTCTGACGCACACCCTGAGCAGCACATGATAGGACAATCGCTACAGTCCCATTTCCATAGGCCAGCATGGTGAGGAGCGTTGAATGTGGCACGTGCGGGTCCCCAAGTACGTCGAGGGCCAGTCCCCAGTGCAACAGGAGTCCCTCTTCTTATTGCCGCACATCCTAAGCAACTCATTGGCCAATCCCCACAGATCCCTTTACGTGGCCGCCACCCGCTAAATCCCTGCATGTGACTTTAATGCTGTGTGCGGGCGTGGGGGTATAAAGTGCAACCAGGGCAGGGGGAGTTCGTAGTAAGGGGCGACTCTTAAGAGTCTGTTTTTTTGTGTAGATCCTTCTTTTGTCTGTTTTTAGCAGCTTTTGTGTTTTCTTCTATGCACATTAGTTCATTCAACTCTTCACTGCATCCTGTAGACGAGCAAACAAAACTGCATTGCGAAAGGATGACAACAAAATGCCATTTTCTTGGAAAAACTGTGCATTTCCACAAGTACAATTCCACGAGCGGACAACAAAAGTTTACATGCTTCATGCTTCTGTTGATGAGACACCTTCCTTCGTCTGGCTCGGAACAACATCCATGAGCAGTAGGCCATACTCTTCGCGGCATTATAGATGAGAAAAGCACCTTGGCGGTGGGAAAAAGCGTCCTCATGACATCCAGCAACCTCCTCAGTCTACGGAACAAATGTAAGCAAGGCACGTAACCCATATGCATGCCGCCGTAATGAATTACGATAACATCTACTACTGGAAACGTGGTGAGGTCTTTGCAAAGTGCATGCATATCGACGAAATGGCACTCGTGTACAGCGTTCCACAATGCGTCCACTCCTTCCAAACCAAAATTGCTGTCAAAGTTTCTTTGCAGGGCATAGTTGTGCAGATCTATTACAAAGGGATCACCTACAGTCAACACAATATGTTTCACCATGTCAGCCACCCTCAGTAGGCAGAGTATAATGTGCAACCGTTTCACCTCCCCTTCCTGTTAACCACACTAACACTACCTGATTGGCTAATCCCCACACTGCCATGGCAATTGGGCAAGGTGGTGTAAAGGGCAGATTCTGGCACGTGCGCCTCCCAAAGTAGCGAGTGGGCCGAACCACTATAAAACTGGAACAGTCCTCCTTCCCTTCTCTGCAGCTCTACTTCATTAGGTTACTGGTAAATCGGCACACACACATCCATCAATCGCATTAAAGGTGCCATCATCTAACACTGTCACTGCTGTACAACACTTGAAATGTACCGCGATGGATGCCCCTTGGAAGAAGGAGCCACTAGGATTCTGAGTCCACAAGAAAAATGGAACCAAAGTGTCTCTGAAGTGCAGCAGTTTTACTCTTGGCAGTGCTCTCCATTTAGGCAACGATTTCTCTGACTGTAGAAGGGAAGATGAAACTTTCTTTGGGCTCCTTAAAGGTATGACTTCTGGAGGCGAAGGGTGTCGGGTTTTGGATGATTGCGGTTTTCCGACTTTTGGTTCTTCGGTGCTGCAGCCGCAGCACAGTTGTCTGGACAGCTTCTGGTGACCGGAACGTGACCTCTGGCGTGGACATCGGACCCTTACCAAGTCTGAACCCTCGGGACATCTTCATTAGCTTCTGGTGCCGGGAAACCCACCGGCGGACCTTCCTCTGCACTCAGCGATTCTGGACTCTCTCCAGCGGGGGGAAAAAGTGGTCAGTGATGATGGCAAGGATGTACTTTGAAATGTTCCTAGGCAGTTTGGAACATTTGCAGCTCTGTGTGTCCTGCAGCACTATGCCAGGGTACCCCCTCTTCTGGGCGGTAGGCAGCAGCGGCTTCCAGCGGTCACGAAACGCACCCCCGAACCCTGGGCGACACCATTGGACTTCTTCAACTCGAGATGTCCGGACACTCCTTCAGGACTCACAAAGACCCCTTCTCCGGATGGCTGGCATACAGGACTGGCTTCCAGGGTACTAATGAGGAAGAGTGGCATGTTTCACCATGGTCCCTCGTAGCTCAGTGAAAGGTCTCCTTTGCAGGTCCTCTCTCGATCAATCCTTGGTAGAACATGGCAGCTTTTGGATCTTGTGAAGAAAATGCAGCAGCAGGCTTCTCCTCCAGCTGGGCTTCAATGAACCGCTTCTTCTTGCTTCAGCTTCGACCTCAGCTTCTTAACAAATTGGTAAGTGAGAGGTCCCCATATATACACATCTGTTCCCCACTCACTCAGGCTGAGCGAGGCTCAGTCAACAAATCACACAGAAGGGCATTCATGCAGGCAGACAGCCAATCCGGCTCACATGCATTCAGCCCATTCACTCCTTCCAGACACCCAAAACAAAGAATGTGGATTCGGTGAAGTACCCAGCCTTTCAGCACACTATACTGCATTCATGTCATTTTCAGTCATCTCTGTCTCAGTCATTGTGTCACACACACACAGAAACCAGACACCCAGAATGTGAGTACACTTCAGACTCCATTCACACAGGTCCCATCCCTATAGAGTACCCACAACACACAGCCTCTAGGAAGGCTCCAGTCAGTCTGACAGGAGGCAGCCCCAGAGACATATATGGTATTTCCACCCAACAGCCCGTCAGGGGGAAAGGACCAGAGACAGGGCTTCCTAGGACTTTGGTAAACGAGGTAAAGGGCAATAGAAACCAAGAGGCCACACTGGCCATCTTGCCTTTTATCAGGAATCCATTGATTCCTTTCGCAGGGCCTGGGTGTCCCACAAATGGAGGACACTCGGTGCCACCGCCAAGTCAGCATGTAACTCCCACCAGCCCGTAGCCTGCTCTGTGGAACACAGGTTCCCCAAAACACAGATAAGTGGTACTAAGGTGTACTCCCACCCATGGGTGACATAATGGTATCCCAAAAGGAAAACATGAAGAGCTGCTCTGCCAGAGGTCCAGGCTGGACCTCCGTGGCAGAAAACATAGAGAAAACGTACACAGAGAAGTGATATATCAAGGACCTTCCCTCCATAAGGCATTTCCAGCATCATACTTCCTTCAAAACAGCCATCATCAAAGTTCTCCACAGCAATCCTTCAGCACTTTTACAGAAAGAGCTTGTATCGGGCCCTTAAGCTCTTTCCAGGAAGTAGAAAAGCTCAATTTCATTTGGCTTCCCTTTTAACGTCTTGATGATAAATATCTGTTCCAGGCTCTGTATTTTCTGGTAAACATTTGCAAGTCTACTTGAGCAGTGAGAATGGTTGGGCCACTGCAATGAGGGAGATGGCTCCCGTTGCACTCTGCTGGAGCAGTGGTATTGGCTTGGCCACTGCGACGAGGGAGATGACTGGTGTTATGGAGGCTTTTCTCCAGGTGGACGGCCTCCCCCCCAGAAGGGGAGTCGCTCCTTATGAGGTCCTCCCACATATTAACACCCCTAGGGGGATTATAGTGTAGTAGCCTCACCTCTCTAGCCTCATAAGGAAGGGCTCCCCTATGGGGAGAAGTGTCGAGACCTGATGAATCATCACAGGAATACCAGCCCGCTCTGGTCAATCAGTGTGTATTTTCTCAGACCGCAGTCTATGCAATGTGTGATGTCGCTGCTGTCCCTATACCTCTGGCTTTTTCTGGACTAACGGTTATTCAGACACTGACACTTTTCAGAATTCAAGCATGCAATGTGCACTAGCAATGCTTTCCACCAAGTTGTACGATGGGGCCACCCATGTTAACTACCTTTTTGATAACAAACCTCTTAAATTATTATCATTAAAAAGGTACAAATGCGTCTCCTGCCATCAGCACGCCCAGGGAATACCCATCTTCCTACGAGCCACAGAACCAGGGATAATTTGCAGTCTCCAGTGAGTGGTCTTCCGATTTGGACATCAGTGCCCAATATTCTGACCAGGAGACTTTGAGTGAGCAAAGGCAACATTTTAGGCATTACATTACTACATAATTGCAGCAGCACTCAGACCTGATGATAATTTTCTGCTGTTAATATAAGTAGCTTACTTTCTCATCACATTGAAGTTCACAAATGCTATTTGTTTTAAGTTTATTTTTTTCCGTAGGAAGATGATGATGGTTTCCTGATTTACTATCTGCATTTAAAATTGAATTCTGATCATTTCACAGTTCAAACCAGGATTCAGGAAATGCGTATTTGATTAGTATTCATTAGCTTCAGGTTGCTTTCTTTTAAATAGAACTGCTCATGTTGAATTTCTTCTGGCTCCTCAGTGCTTCTTCAGAACCTGAAAATAAACAAAGATCATTAATTTTCCTGCAAGTGTTGAGAGGCCAGTGTCTGTGTGGACTGCATTTGGACTGCTTTTACAAAAGAAAAGATAACAAATACAGTGGCAATGTCAGTAAATCTGCAAATATGTTGCTGGACAAATCATCTGGATTCTAATGGATTCCTTGCTCCCGTGTATTCCTCTTCTTTGTTATTCTATCTGCGAGCCCAGCTGTCTTTGGAAATGTTTTTGCCACAAGGGCTTGCAACGTCACTCCACATCTGCTCCACCTGAAGCAAGTGTGTGCCCCTACTCTGGAAATTTCGGGGCTAGTGTATATAGAGCCACTGTGCCCCCATTACCTCATTTACTTTTTTACATGCACTCGTGGTGCTTCTGGAATGCCACTTAGCTCAGCTGTTTACTGTCATGCCTAACCCTTCTTGCTTCAAGCCATGCGCAGACTGCAGGAGGCACCTGTGGAGGAGGAGAAACACCTGTGTATAGGGGCCGTATAAAGAGTCCAACATCTGTCCCTGGCTTGGATATCAACGGAGGAGGGTCTTGTGTACCATCGACATCTGCTGCAACACACGCAGGCCTTACTCTTACGTCGTAGCCCCTTTCCTCCATACTGTATGGGCGTCCCTCGCTACCTTTTACACCAGCCTCCTGGGGTTGGCTTTGGCCCTGCAATACCACACGCTCTTCCCCGGATAATTCCTTCTATCTTTTTTGTCTTTTTCAATCAGTTACTTGGTCCTCCGACGCCACACTCCTGCCCGGCGCATGTCGACTTGATCAGGCTTTAGCAGGTGGCTATCCTGTGAGGGGCTCTTCCCTAGATCCGTTCCCCATGCTCTTTTCCTCTGCTGCCTTGGCCCCGACCACGGCTGGGAAGGTTGTACTGCATGCGACGCACCGACTCCATGCGCACTGAAGAACCGGCTAGCCAGCTGGATGGAGCTCTTCGAAAGACCGCCTCTGGAGGACTTAAAGGACTTGGTTAAACATCATTCAAGGCCCAAGACAAGGCCGCTGTTTACCGTCGCACCCCGCAAGGGTGACTCCTTTCCAAAGAAGCTCCCGAGTGAGAGGAACCTCTTGAATTCTCACACCAGCACATGTACCGAGGCTAGTCCAGCTACCGGCCTCACGGCTGAGGGGTCTCCAGATCCTTCCGGTGTCACTGCTGAGGGACCGCAAGGGGCTAGACCCGAGGGACCGCAAGGTCCCTCGGCTGTAGCCCCGTTGAAAGATCAACGGGGCTACACCCGAGGGGCAACGTCCTAGTACTGGCATTATGTCCGAGGGGGCGCCTTTACGCAGCACTACTGACAACTCTGCCGAGGGCAATACGCCTTCCAGGCCCAGACCGGAGGTGCAGGATAGGCCTCATGGTCTAACACCAAGCGTCTTGGACGAGGCTGGGTACGGAGAGCCAGGCACCACGACTTTGGCATGCAGCTCGACAAAATGTCCGCCACACCAAATAAAATAGGTGCTCGTACGATACCTACCCTAGGAACGTAGCGGGTAGAGGAACAAGTTAAAAGGTGGGACTGGTGTCAACCAGGTACGTGGCTTACAGCTTATCCATCAGCAGCGAAGGGCAGTTTCCCCTGCACCCAAGGCAGAGTGCGCCCGGCCCCAGCAGCCGGCAGCCACTCCGTCAATATTACCTGCCACCTCTTCAGCCTCCAAAGACCGGTTCTTCGAAAGGTTCCTATCACTGATGCGAACTCCCGAGATGGGGGCCATCCTGCAGGATACTATCAGGTACATGCTCCCTCCGGTCACTCCACCGGCACCCATAGTCATTCCTCCTAGGACTCCAGTGCCACAGGCCCCAGCGCAGCCCCAGCCGGCTCCTCAGATTCCGGCTCCCCTGCCTCCCACAGAACAGGCGGTTTCACACCAGCCTCTGCATCAGCCACCGTCTCCGGTCTCCACACCACATCCCCCAGGACTCCACCACCCGTTCCGGACCCTTCGAGCGCTGTGGTGGACACAGATGAGGAGGAGGACCCCGACACGCCTTCCATGAATGCCTTGCAGGTATGGCAGAAAATGTGGGCCTTTCTCAGCCCGAGGTAGAGCATGCCGAGGAGGGGGGTCTTGGCAGAAGTCCTAACCCTAAGAACCTAAGATGCAGAAGGATGTTGTTGCCCTGGCCAAGAAGGGGGGGACTCATGCCACACTCGGCCCAACCTGTCAATTGGCGCCTCAACGCCAAGTATAGGCAGATGGATGGGGAAACACTCTTGCTTTCGGCGCATCCTCCACCGCACTCTTCCGTGATCGCTGCAGCGTCACTCTAATCTAAGCCTCATTTGTCCTTTGCTACCATGTCCTCGAAGCTGCTAGGCAAGGAGGAGACAATCTTGGAGGCGTACGGGAAAAAGCTGTACTCCAACACCTCTATGCACTTGGTCAAGCCAACGTGGATGCCATGCTGACAGTCGTTAATCAAAGGTTCTGGTGGGAAATTGCAGATTTCCTCACGGAACTTCCGACGCAGAGCCAAGCGCGATTCAAGGCGAACCTAGGAGAAGCCAGGCTGGTAGCGCAGGACATCATGGAGTCCATCATGGCCCACATCGATACCTCTCGCCGGGCCATCTGCATCGCCACGGACATGAGGACTGCCTGGCTTCGGGCTACCAAGTTTAACCCTGACGTCCAGGAACGCATATTGGACCTTCGATTCAAAGGTAGTGACCTCTTCCACTCCACCATGGATGAGGAATTTGATAGAAAGAACAGCTCTGAAACCGCAAAGTCTAACAGTTCGAGATTCGAGATGCCAAGAGTACTTATATGTTGTCAGATGGAAGGAAAAGTTATAAGAGGGAAGGAAGAGGAACGAATCTTCGAGGAGAAAAAGGGTTCACCCCGATTCTGGATGGTCAGACGGAGAGAATTACCAAATGTGCACAGTACCTTATTCCGTTGGCGGAAAGCTGGTGCCACGGCAGTTGTTCCTGCAGACTCACGGTTCCTGCGGCTTCAGTCGTCTGGACAAGAAGGACGACGTCTGGAGCGATCTGCACTACCCAGGGATGAAGCCAGCAGCAGCGAAAAAGACAACTATGAATAAAAGGTGCGCTCCTCTAAATCGGGAGAGGGCTCTTCTGATGGCTATGCGGACCACTACAGCACAGCAATGATTTCGACCCAGGAGAGGATTCTCTGACTGAAGAAAGGGTAAGCTGGTTGATCTCACCAGGCTCAAGGGAAGAAGACTCCGAACTGGATCTTCTCTTGTTGTTGAAGGGTAGATAGCTCAGGACTGCAGCAGGGCTTCACCGGGACTCGGGGTTGCATCAGCTGTCTTCTTCTCCGCTTCTCTTCGGTTCTTTGCAGTTCCAGTGGCGACTCTGCCTTCTAGCCCAAGAGTCCTGCCTTTAATGCCAAAATCCCCGATTCACACAGCCTGGTTGTCAATCACTCAGCAGGGGGGTTGTCCAGCCCGGACAACCACCTGAGCCAATCAACACAAAGTGCGACTTGGGTCTCCATGGAGACTCTGTGCAGGGGGTGACTACACCCCTCCCTCACATTCAGCCCACCTCGGCACCCAGACGCCAGAGGAGGGCTTCTGGTCAGAAGCCCGCCAAGGTTGGCGAACAAAGGAGGCAAACCTGGTTTGTCGCGCAAAGAAAGACCGAAGAAGGATATTAACAAAAAGAAATGGCAATTAAACCCAACCGGAGCCAAAATAAAAAGTATTTGCGTAAGCGGGTTTAAAGTTCGAGGCTACTAAAATAGCCTAAAACGTTACCACGTTATGTAATATAATCGCGGTAGAAAAATGAGGGTAGATGCCACTGCCACCAGCCAAGTCTTAATGTTAAGGGAGCGAAACAATGCTCCAAGAGGCACAGATAAAAGGGGCTAAGAATTAACCCTCTCCAATACTCCATATAAAATGGGGTGTCCTGGATCTGTGGTAAAAGTGACTATTTAAAGTTAATGGCAACTTTACCCTTTTCTGGGGGACAGTAGTCAGCCCCAGAAAATGGAGTTGGTCGGAAGTCCAAGAGACAACCCTGTGTCACTGCACTGAAGGTGCTGTGTAACACGCAGAGTGGGCTACTGAAGTGGTGTACTCCAGAGTCCACAATCACAAAAACAGTTGAAATACACATGGCAAAACACAGGTAAGAGTGGGGGAAAAGCTCACACTCTTACCAAGTGGAAAAAACAAACTCCACAAATCCAGAAAAGCTGCTGAGGGACTCACTTGGTAAGGGAAATTAGCCATAGAATGAGAATTCTCCCTAACACTCTCTGACAAGGGGCAGGCGTTTGGCAGGTTCCAGGGTTTCCAAGAACGGAGGTCCTGACAACCTGACCATTCTCTGAGTCAGCACCAGAGGAAACCACAAAAGAGGGGCAAGGGCTTTTTCCAATCCTCCTTCTCCGCTACACCCTCAGATGGAAAGAAAGCTTGACACGTCCCTTCGGGTCCACGTGTCTCCAGTGGGGGCAGGCTTGCCTTTCACGTGCAATTTTGACGCCAGAACTTTTCGGGCCCCTGGGTCCTATCCATAGTCTCCACGGGTTACTGCCTACAAGTCCCTTCCTCGCCTCCCTCCTCCCCTCCTCTCACACATATTGGGACAGCAACTCTGTTGGCGGAGATCCGGTCGATCGTCAAGAGTTAGGCTGTGGAAGAAGTCCCAGCCTTCCAGCGAGGATTGGGCTTTTATTCCAGGATTTTCGCCATACAGAAGAAGAACCAGGCTGGCCTGAGAGTTGTGTTGGACCTCTCCACCCTCAATCTCTCCCTTCCTCTTTAAAAAATTCAAGATGGTTACGCCAGCACTCATTGCGGAAACACTGGACAGGGGAGACTGGATGTGCTCCCTGGATCTGAAGGACGCGTATCTGCATGCCCCGATTTGGGAGCCGCATCGTTCCTTACTGCGGTTCAGGATCATGGGCTGCCATTTCCAATACAAGGTGCTGCTACCCTTTGGCCTCGGCTCCAAGGGTATTTACCAGGTTAATGTATGCAGTGGCAGCCCTCCTCGAGGCCCAGGGCCATCACGTCTACCCATACCTGGACGACTGGCTCATCCGGGTCACATCTCCGGAACCGGTTCACCATTCCACCATTCCTCCTCCGCACTGATGAACACACTCCACGACCTGGGGTTCACTATCAATTTCAAGAAGTATCCGCTGCAACCCACGCAGACTCTGACCTTCCAGGGCCTCATCTGGGCCACAAGCCCAGAGTCTTTCCCTCAGAGGACAAGATTGCGGCCATCAAGAGAGCTGCGGCAGTGTAAGCCATTCCGACAGACAGCCCCTCAGGTTACCATCACTACTGGCTCCCCCCCCCCAGAGGGCTGTGGAGCCACTCTGGACAGCCACAGCGTCCATGGAGTCTGGACCCTGCTGGAGCAGGAGTCCCACATCACTTGGCTATAATTGAACACCATATGGCTGACTCTCAAGGCCTTTCTCCCTGTCATAGAGGGCAAGACAGTTCTTGTCCAGACGGACAACTCCACCAGCATGTACTATGTCAACAAGCAGGGGGGTACCAGATCCCCTCCACTGTGCAACCTAGCCGTCTGCATGTGCGAATGGGCACTGGAGAATGACAGCTACCTCACAGCTGTCAACTTGCCGGGGGTGTCCAACCTGGAGACGGAAAGGCTCAGCAGACTGGGGGTGGATAATTAGGAGTGGCAATTGAACGACCTGGTGTTGAAGGAGATCTTCCTCAGGTGGAGGCATCCCCAAGTGGACCTGTTTGCCTCCCAGGACAAGAGAAAATGCCAGCAGCTTGCCTCCTGGCAGGGGCAGGGCTCTGGCTCCCTGGCTGATGCATTCCAGATACGGTGGAATGACAAGATAAAGGAATCTTGTTGCCTCAGCATCATTCCGATAGCTCCATGGTGGCTGGCGAGACCATGGTTCTCCGAGCTGCTCAGCCTATCGGACAAGCCACCCATTCACTTACCGCTGGGCGCAGCTCCTCTCCTGGCCCAACAGGGGGGCATGGTACTCCACCCCGCTCCCTACAAACTAGCCCTTGCAGTGTGGTTCCTGAGAAGGTCACGCTGAAACACTTGAGCCCATCTCAGGCTAACCTAGAAATCATCCAGCTTGCTAGAAGCAAGGCTACTAGGAGCCAATATAAGAGTAAATGGTCTAGATTCTGTCATTGGGCCAACTCTAAGGAGATAGACCTGTTCTCCTTCTCGGCATATCTCGCCCACTCCTGCGTACAGGTGGACACATGCCGCACTTATCTAGCAGCCCTAGGGGCTTACAGGAATTCAGAGGAGGACCTCTTCTCTTCCAACCCGCTGGTCAAGTGGCATCTGGTGGGCCGCCACGGACTCTACCCACCGATAAAGAAACCACACCCTGCATGGGACTTCAATGTAGTGTTGGAAGCCTTGGCGCACAAACCATTCGAGCCAATGGCGTCCGCGGACATCGGGCTGGTCACCCTAAAGAAGCTCTGCTCGTGGGCCTCACCTCCGCTCGCAGAGTCAGTGAGATCCAGGCTCTGGTGGCATCAGAGCCCTACACTACCTTTCACAAGATAAGAACAAGGTGGTCCTGCGAAAGCACCCTGCGTTCCTACCCAAGGTGACCCCCCTCCTTCCATCTCAACTAGGAGATAGTCTTATCCACTTTCTTCGCCGACCACAAGGGTGAACCTCAGGGGGTCTTGCACTGCCTGAAATACTACCTGGACAGGACCAAGGACTTCCGCAAGTCGGACGCCCTGTTTGTCACATTCGGTGGGTCAAGGCCTGGTTATCAGGCCTCCAAGGCCTCTATAACAAAGTGGATGGTCGTGGCCATCAAGGAGGCCTACAACGAGCAGCACAGGCCGGTGCCAGTTAACTTGCATGCTCATGCGGTCAGAGCCAAGGCCACGGGCGTTGCATTTCAATAACGTGCCGTGTCAGAGTGGCTACCTGGGCCTCCCCTTCGGCTTTCTGTAAGCACTACTGTGTGGACGCCGCCTCCAAGTCCAGCGTTCGGGCAGGCGGTTCTACGAAATATGTTTTCTTAAGGAGGGTCTCCTCTCCACCCTGGGTCTACATTCAGTTGTAATCGCCCATACAGTATGGAGGAATGGGACGGGACCCACATCCTCCCCCCTAACAATACTGGTGTCATTAGGCAATGTTGAATATTGTGGACGCGTCAATGGGGACTGAGGCGTCGTGCCAGTGGGCGGAGTCAGGCGAGCACATGCTCCCAGGGCCACGCCCCTTCGCGCCTCTAAATTGAAAGGGGAATAAGGTTTTTCTGGTGAAAAAGGTTCCGTCTCCCGTCCCTAGTGAGGGACGTCCATACAGTATGGAGGAAAGGGGACTATGGACTAAGAGTACATTAGTCACTATGGTGAGTCACTATTAATTTATTTGCAGTCTTATGCTTCCATCTGTGTTTACTTCTACCCTTGTCATCCTCTCTGTATTCGCCGTCTTTCGCCTCCTTTTGAACTTCTGTGCTCAGTTAGCTCTCATGTCGTGCGTTCTGCCTTGCTCGTCCGGTGCTCTCGGGCTCCACCTTTTATTCCTGTGGGAAAGGGAAAGGGCCATCAGCGCAGGTGTGTGTGATTCTAGTTGATTGCCTGACTGTGTCTGACCCTTGTATTGGGATATGTGAGGTAAACGGCTCTGGTATTAGTCTGTTGTCTTTCGTGTTGTGTGAAAGTGTTTGTGTCAGAAAAGGGGGGTGACAGTGTTGTGGAATATCCTACGTTGTGGGATGGGGAATAGGTGTTGAAAGAAGGGGGGATACCGCGTCTCACCCATTCGTGTCCTACTCCCCAAAGACCCCATCCAGCCGATCCTCCCTCACTGGTCCACCCCCAGGAACTGGATCCAATAGCGATGGCCGTGTCCTGGCCATCTGTATGACAGATCCCCCGGCACTAGCCAGGGGGACAGCTTCAGGTTTCTCACAGGAGTGAGCCAATTGCTGCATTTGAAGGCGGCCCAGGAGCATGCCGCCAAAGTCTTCCTACCTCAAGAATGGTTAGATGACCCCCTTGAAGTCTCTTGACAAAGGAACCAAGAAGGGCATGGTCGAGGAGCCAGTCCGTAGGGACAAAAGCAGCAGCAGCATAGGAAGAAGTCCTGTCCTCCAAGTAACTCTTCCAGTCCTCATTGTTCCTTCTGCTCCAGGAAAGTCATCACTGCTATTCCAGGGACACCTCTGTGGACTTATATCCTATGCAGGCACCATTCCCCACCAACTTCTCTACTCCAAAAGATTGCAATAAATTCAGGCAGCAGATGTTGGACATCATTGCAGAGGTCCGAGCACTCTGTTGCCACCCTTGGGCCCCACTGCACTTAGTGTAGCCAGCAGTGTTAAATCTGTGGACCATAAATGCACAATTTTGGCTCAGGGAGTGAACTCTGCTCTACCCCAGCACAAAGCGGCTTCATCTTCTAGTGGCTAAAAGCTCACAGGGGTGCACTAATGTTCCTGCTGATCTGTTATTTGGCTGGTTCTCAGGAGACTGCGCATGTTCAGGTCCATGTTGATTCTGATCGCCCTGGACTGGGCTCGGAGAATGTGATACATATTTATTTATGTTGTACATATCCACCTGCCCACCCTGGTGTCTTCCGTAGAGGGTGCATAAGCTCTCCCATTCGGGTGGCCGCAACCTCCAGCTGAGCCTCAGCAGCCAGAACCTGCATACTTGGCTGCTAAGAGGTGCAAGAAGAGGGATTCCTCAGATGATTTCTTGAATGTACTCTCTCAACTTGGCTTGGCGCCTGCTACTAACTCAATGTATGCCTGCAGTTGGTGTAATTTCTCAACTTGGTGCCGGGAGAGGGATCTATACTATTTCACTTGTCCCATATCCTGCGTTTGATTTCCTGCTTTCTTTTGCCTGGATAATCCTGCAGATCGGTACTGTGAAAGGGAATGTGGCCTCTATCTCAGATTTTAAGCAGACCCCTGAGCAAGACACTTTGTTCACAAGTCCCACAGTAATGCAGTTTTTGTGGGGATGATTAATCAGTTTCCTCTGCACCAGTTGTTTGTTCCGGCATGGGATTTGAATTTGATGTTAACCTTTCTAATTGGTACTTCGTTGGAGCCCCTGCATTCCTGTTTTTTAAAGTTTGCGACAAAGCCAAGTGTTTGACCTTAACTGTAGGGCTAGAGGAGCATTCTGGTAGCAGGTGTAGAGGGTAATTCACACCCTGTCCTACCTCTGAGGTGGAAGTTGGCAGAAAAGAGGGCACCAATTCCTGTTCTCCCCCCCCACCGACTTTGCACCAGAATTCTTCCCTGTAGACCCTTATCTCCAGCCACACCTTCTTTGATTGAAGCTTGCCAGTCTTTGATTTTGTAGATGATACGACTGGGAGGAGAGACCAATGAATGTCCCACAGCCACTTGGTTCAACAGTGGATGCTGAGACACCTGGGAGCACCAGCAACCCATCAGGGCAGCATGTAGCCAACATCCCAAGCTGGCAACCGAGATGTGGCAAGAGACAGTAGATCTGCTGCCGCACACGTTGCGGTTCACTGCAGCTCACCTGTTGTAGACCACCAGGAACAAGTTAAGGATGACCCTCCCAGCCCCAAGACGTAGCTTCAAGGGCATGGGAAACCAGCCCCTGTTTGTGTAGTAACGAGGGAGGAGTATAGCAGTGGGAGGAGGAGTGTAGCAGTGGGGGAAGAGTAGTGACGGCAGTAGTGAAGTGGATTTGGGGAGTGGTTATGTCAAATGGTGTAGCCGAAGAGTGAAACATTGGAGCGACAAAGACTTGGTGGATGGAGTAAATCGGAGGGAGTAGTAGTGAGAGTAGAAGAAGTTAAGGGGGGATTGATATTGATATTTTATTTGTATTGCGCTCATACACAAGTGTTTCAGAGCGTGACGAGGCAAGGGATAGGGACCAAGGGAGAGCAAACCAACGATCTTACTAGGCCTAGTGACATTGAGAATGCGCAAGTGCATGATTGCTGAGGGATGACTGACCTAACCAGATTAAACAAAGCATGTGCAAGGCACTATCCAAACTCCCATTAGAACAATAACCTATTGTCAGAGGAGGGACAGTTAGGAGTTCCTGAGGGAGTTTAGATAGCCAGCCTATAGGGAAAACATCTGTAGAAAAAGGAAGGTCATAGATAGTAGGGGTTACCTTTCAGTAGTACTTACCCAGAGTTAGACGCCTGGGCCAGGGAGGAGGTTCGTGGGCAGACTGGAGAGAGATGGACAGCCCGAGGGCCCACACATAAAAATAAAAACTCTTAAACTGTTTTTATGACTCTGAGTCTTCTGTGCAAGCTGTGACAGGTTGCTCACCCATAAGCTGATTTTCCAGGTAGCAGTCACTGCCGCGAGAATGGCGAGAGCTCCAGGCGTTCTGTTAAGCCTCCTGATTTGTTCTTTACAAAGAGAAAGTGACGTTGAGAGTGAGGCCATCCTTTCTTCCGAAGGTGGTCTAGGATTTCCATCTCTCAAAACATCAACTTCCTGCCTTTTTCTATCCTCGTCGTTCCATGGTAGAGGAGCAATTCCATCGGCTGAAGCAAGTGGCCTCCAGTTACTACTTCTCTCGAACGATGGACCTCAGGAATGACTAGCATTTTGTGGGTTATGCTGGTGCCTGTGCTGGCAGGGCTTCGAACTAACAGACCCTGTCAAGGTAATGCATTCTCTGCATCTCTAAATGCTGTGTTCTGGCTGGAAAGGTTGCCTGGAGGTCTCAGGACTCCTTCAACCAGGGTGGGGGGGGGGCTGGCTGATACCTTTACCCTGCAGCTATGTGGGCCTCGCAACACCAGTTTGCCAAAGGATTCCAAGTCATGCAGGACGTTCCCTTTGGTTAAATGCTTCTCCAGAGTTTTCTGGGTGTAGGTGATGTCCTCTCATTGCCTCCCTCCTCCTGGTCTATGTACTACTGTGGGAGTCTTTCCTAGATGAGAAATCTGTTGAAGCAAGGAATCTATTAGAAGAACAAAATTACTACATGTAAGGGGGTGGGAGGAGGAGACTGGCACACAGGTGGATTGTTTTGTGAAAAATACTTTTATTCTTAAAGAAATAAAGAGAAAACTCTACCTTTCTCTAATTTTAAGAGGGGTTTCCCTGCCTCAACTAAGCACGAAGGAAAATGTTAGAATGTCCTGAAATAGTCCAGTGTCCAAATCCTACTTCTATCCCTTACACTTGAAAACAAACTAAAGTGGTTTACTGCCCTCTTGGTCTAGAAGAATGGCTCCCTTCTTCTGGACAGGCACAGTTCCATATAAATAGGGGAATTGTCTCGCTTCCCCTGGCATTGTTCAGGCTGTGCTTGTCAGTACAGCAAAGTAGGGAGAATGTCTCCCTTCTCCTGGCCTTTCCCAAGCTTCTTTTCACAGTTCCACAAAATATGGGGTATGTCTCCCTTCCCCTGGCCTTTCTCAGGCTTGTTGGGCATCTCTTCTAGCTCAGCAGGGCAGACCTGGTATACTCCCCTGCCAGGTACTGCCTGGGGTTCCAGACCCTTTCAATATGCACTCTCATGTTTGGGTCCCAAACCCCTTCACATGGTTTTCTTTTTTTTTTTTTTTTTTTTTTTTCGCTCTGTATGGTCTCCCGTTCACCCTTGGGCTTCTCTGCATCTTCCGACGGTTCTTCGGAGTTGGTTCGTGTTTTTGTGCTGGCAAACACAGTTCCCCAGTACTTTTTGGGAGCCGGGCTGCGACTACCTGCGGACAGTTTCTTGCGGCGCTCTTCTGCAGCGTTCGCCTCAGCCTTTTCCGGCTTCGGTTCCTCGTCTCCTCTGGCGCTTGTAGGGATGCTGTATCTTCTCCAGCATTGGGTCTTTCATAGAATCACATGCTGTAAATATTCCCTGTCGTCAGGTTTGGAATCCTCAGTAACGTAGAGCAGTTTAAACTTAAACTGAAAACTTGTAGTTACTTTTGTGCTCTAGTACAGTCATTTTGGGCTATACAGCCCACAGCCAATAGGAACACCTCTTTAGTGTAAGCAGTCCTCAAATATTCCCTCCAACTATTCTTGGAAACAATACTGACTTTTAAATCGTTTCTGACAGCAAATTTAATCTTTTTGACGTCTGCTCAACGACCAGCATTGACTGTAACGTTGCTGGGTCCGTAGACCGTTCTCGCCACCAGTAATCTTAAACTTACCTGCATAGTTGGGCCCACCTCATGGCTAAGACCACGAGGGAGAGCCTGTTCAAGGCCTATGCCCGTTGCAGATTGAAAAATGTCTATGTGGAAGACCAATACGACTGCCTTCACCCTCACCATGTCATTCAGGACTGCGAAATATGCCAGTCGTTCTCCAACAAGATGCTAAGGGATTGTCACCGTCTTGTTGCGTGGCCCAAGGACGCTGCTGGAGCCTCTGACTGCGTGTCTGCAGGGCAGGAAGGCCCACCAAACCACGTCTAATAAAAGGTCTAGGTTGCATGAAGTCCACGCCACCAGCAAGAGGAAGCACAAGGAAGCTTCTGATGACAAACCGAGATCTTTGCACAAGGACCGGTCTTCACCCAAAGTCAGTGTCCAGGGGGTGTCTACATGAAAGAGCAGTCAGAGCTTTTTCCATCGCTCCAGGGAAGCAACTCCCCTCCTCCCCCCCCCCAAGATACCAAGTCCACGTCAGAGTCTACAAGCCACTCTTCATCGTTGGCTGCAAAAGCTACCCCGTCAGCATAGTCTTTGAAATAGGCACCAAGTAAGTCCTTGGCGATGCCAAGGCCTCCCTACAGGTCGTCTACGCCGAAGTGATTGGCACTGTCACCAGCGCCCCACCGGCTATGCGGTCGACAACTATGATGAACAGACCTGCTACTTCGTTGAGGACAACCAGGTCGACGACTGTGATACCCTCAGTCAACAACCCCGTAGACCAAAAAAACGGTGGCTTCTCACATGATTATCAGCACTGCTATAGTGATGAGCGTCTTTGACACCCCACCAGCACGGTGTCATCACTGGTGGCACTACCAGAAGGGACCATCATAATAGAGACAAGTCTCTCTTCCTCTGAGGGTGTAGAGGAACAGGATGAAGAGGCAGTTATGTCACCTCCAGCTTCCCCGTCACGCAGGACACCACCTCCTTGAGGGCAGCATAGTTCTCCACGGGTTGAAGCATGCCTAATCAGACTGCTAGTACTACCACCCTTGCATGCATCATCCTAGATGGGGACGACTTGCCTCCGGTGCAGCCAGCTCCACCATTGTCTCCTCTGAGGGGACATATCACTGGACATTTGATCCACCTTAACCACGCTGGTGGAAATTTTGCAACAAATGCTCCCTGCTCTTTCTCCAGACCGCTCCAGACCGCTTTGGGCAGATGTCCGTGGGCAATCCAGGGAGGATGATGATATTCCACGCCCCCCTAGGAGGGCGTGGAATATCATCATCCAGTCAAGGACCCAGCAGCTGTCGGATACAGGGACAGAAATAGACTTGGACTACTTGGAGGATGTGGCGTCCGCATATTTGTCCCACACTGACGAATTTGAAGACTTCATCACAGCTCATGGGGAACCGGATGATATGCTGATTAGAGATTTCCCATGCGCTTATGGCCAGGGCGGCCAAGATTTTCGGCCTTACCCCAGAGGAGCAGCACAAGGACAGCGTACTGTACCAACACAGAGAACCGTGTAGAAAATTTGTGATGTCTATTCCGCTGTTTGAGGATGTCTGCGAGGATGGCCTAGTCACCTAGGCTCACCCCGCTACGGCCCCGGCAAAGGACTGCTTCGACAAAAAGTACATGGCTCCAGAGTGCGCTCCTGCCTGCCTACGCCAGACTCTGTTGTTTCTGCTGCTGCCCGTCATCCTCCTGCCCCATTCCCCCAGACAACGAGAGCAAACGCCTGGGTGGCTTCGGCAAGAAAATTACCACCGCAGCCATGACTATCAGGACGGCAAACGCAATGGCCATCCTTGCATGTTACGATTGTGAGTTGTGGTATGAGATGGGCCCCATACTAGAGTTTCTGCCAGGTGACAAACAGGAAGCTATGGACATCTTCCATGAGGGCAAATTGGCATCAGACCATGCCATCACAATCTCTGTGGACATCACTGACACTGGCTTTTGCCAGCTTGGGAATTAAGCTGTCCTTCGCAGGCAAGAATGACTAAAGGCCACAAACTTTCGACCTGATGTCCTGTTCTATGTCGCAGATAGACCCTTCGAGACAAAAGACCTATTCAGGAAGAAGGAAGATGAGGCTTTGCCCTCTATTACAGCAGACACAGAGACTGCTCGCTCCCTGGGCACGCTACAGCAAAGGCGCCAGTCCTTTCGCTATGGAAAAGGGTGCTATGGTAGAACTTTGCAGGACAACTGCTCCACCTACCAGTCTTAGTCTTCCTACAAGTCACTGTACTCCTCAGGGGACAAGTATAGGAAGAGACCCCAATCCTACCGGGTTCTCGGCGCCACCGTGGCTTCTCCCAATCTAAGGGTCAGTCCGGCAAACAACCATGACCAGCACAGGGCCTGGTCCTCCCGCTTCAGCACCCTTGTGGGAGGAGGACTGTCAAGATTCGTCGAGGAATGGAAAAACATCAAATCCGACGAATGGGTGCTATCACTTCTCTAGCAAGGTCACTCTCTGAAGTTTGTAGACTTTCCACCGGACATTCCAACTGACACAATCCGGAAAAGTTGCGACACCTCCTGCTGCGAGAAGTGTAAGTTCTGCTACAGAAAGGGGCAGTGGGGAAGGTGCCAGAGAAAGAAGTGGGCACAGGAGTCTATTCCTGCTACTTCCTGGTAAGAAAAGACACTGCAAAATAAGTTACAAGTCACAGGGTTGGAGGCTCATGTTAGATCTAAGGGTGCTCAACAAATTCCTGAAGCTACAAACGTTCCGTATGGTGACACTGCAACAAGTTCTGGCCCAACTACAGCAAGTAGATTTCTTGACATCCCTTGACCTTGAGGACGCTTATTTTCACATTCCTATTCTCTGCTCACACCGAGCTACCTTTGCTTTGTGGTGGCAGGAGTACACTATCAATTCAAGGCTCTTCCAGTTGGCCTGCATTCTGCTCCATGATTTTTTACCAAGTGCCTTGCATCAGTGGTGCTCACCTGCTGCGGAGGGGCATCCATGTATACCCATATCTAGACGACTGGTAGGTGAGGGCCCCTTCCTACCCGCTGGCAGAAGTCAACACCATGGCCACCATCCCAGTGTCTGCAGCAGCTAGGATTCTCCATAAACTTCCCGAAGGTGCTCCTAGTTCCATCAAGACAGGCACTCTACCTCGGAGCGTGACTCGACACTCAAACCTGCACTGTAAGCCCTCGGACAAGAGGGTTGTGGCTCTTCGGGTGAAGGTGCGCTGCCTCAACAGTGCCCAGTTGACCCCGATCCGCAATTACAAGTCTTTGCTGGGCCCTGAAGTCCTTCCTCCACCTGCTGGCGGGGAAGGTGGTACGGATCTACACCGACAATACAACATCAATGTTTTATTTCCGCAAGCAAGGAGGAATCGGGTTCCCAGAGCTATCCAAGGAGTCTCGGGCTCTCTGGCATTCGGCGTGGCAGGACAACATGTTTCTAATTCCCATCCATCTGCCGGGTATTCAGAATACCCTAGCGAGACTCCCTCACCAGGGAGTTGCGCTCTTGCCACGAGTGGCAGCTGCACGAAGATCTACTTCTCCTGTTGTTCCAGAAGTGGGGCATGCCAGAGATCAAACTTTTTGCCACCTACGACAACAGTCAGTGCCAAACCTTGGCCAGCCGCCCCCCCCTGCCCCCATCCAGAGAGCTTGGGGGATGCCTTTGCATTTCTGTGGGAAGGGAAGTTCCTGTATGATTCCCTCTTTTCCCCCCACACTCCCCACCCCCCAATCCCGTTGGTGCCCTGAGTCAGCTGCTCGTCTCAAGCTGCATCCACACCAGGCTCTCCTGTCCAGGAACCAAGGAGCTGTGCGGCACCGTGACCCAGCCTCGCTCACAGCCTGGCTCCTGTGTTCTTAGAATTTTGATCCTTGTCCCTTCCACAAGACTGCCAAGAGGTCCTGGCCCGTGCAAGAGCCCCTTCCACTTTTAAATGCTACGAAAGCAAGTGGCAAAGTCTTCAGGTGTGATGCCGGCCACAAGATATCTTAACTTATTTGTTGTCTTTGGCTCAGTCGGTCTTGACGCATTCTTCAATCAAAGTACAGCTGGCTGCAATCTCCAGGTACAACCACTCTGCAGGGGTGCCATCCCTGTGGTCCCATCAGCTGGTGAAGGAATTCTTACGTGGGCTGTTCTGGTCTTTTCCACCTGTCCATTGCCCAGCTCCAGCATGGGAACTAAATGTGCTACTCGCAGAGCTCATGATGCCGCCTTTCGAGCCTATGCACCAGGCGTCCATCAAGCATCTTTCCTGGAAAACTGCTTTTTTGCTGGCCATTACATCGGCCAGGCGAGTGGGTGAAATCCAGACATTTTTCTGCAAACCGCCTTATTTGGTATTTCACAAGGACAAGGCTATTATGCGTACTAATCCAACTTTTTTGCCTAAGGTGCCGTCCTATTTGCATCTCAATCAACAATTGGTTCTGCCTGTATTTTTCATCATGCAAACGTCTCCAGCAGAGGGAACACTGTGCTCTGTCAAAGTCTTGATGGATTTGCTGCCTGCATCGTTCTGCCATCAACAGGCCGGCAGGCCGCTTCCCAGCAGGCCCCGGTCTCACTCCACCAGAGCGGTGCCTGCCACCACTGCTTTACTTTCCGAGATCTGTCTGTCTGACATCTGTTGTTCAGCCGCCTGAAAATAGGTGCATACATTCACAAGGTTCTACTGTGTCGACAGATTCTGCAGAAGAGTCTAGTCTGTTCTGTAGAACCTTTTTGCATGAGTTTAGTAAGTCTCCAGTGGTAATTTGTGCTCGGAGCTTTCCTCCGTCCGTATGTATTGTTTTAATGGTGCTTTATCTGTTCACAGCATGTGAATCTATGAAAGATCCAATTCTGGCGAAGGAATAAGCTGCTTACCTGTGACTCCAATTCTCCAGCATTGGTATCTTTCATAGATTCAGATGTGACCATCCAGCCTACCCCGCTTTGGCTCTGACTGCCACTCACGTGCGCTTGCCACATCTGAAGATGTCCAATAGGGGGAGTTAAGGGAGGTGTTCCTATTGGCTGCAGGCAGTATGACTCAAAATGACTGTACAAGAGCACAAAAGTGACTGAAGGTAAACTGCTCTGTTACCGAGGATTCCCAGCCTGATAACGGGGAATATTCACAGCATGTGAATCTATGAAAGATACCAATGCTGGAGATCCAGAGTTACAGGTAAGTAACTTATTCCTCCTCCAGGCACGTCCCGGTCGGCAGCTGCAGGATCATATCCGCCGTCTGCGGTATTTGAACTTCGCTCGCAGTGTGTAACGCTCACCTGAATCCCTCGGAGGCGCAGGTCTGGGCTGGGGGTTCTCGGAGTCTTCTAGGGTCACGCGCAGGCCTCGAATGCCACCCTGGAAAGGCCCTCTCCTCACTGAGATCTTGATCTGAAGGGTGAGGTGTCTGCAATTAGGAGAGCAAGGGGTTAATAGGATATATAAGCCTGACTGGGCAAGCTGACTCCCCTTCCTGGTTCTCCCCAAGTAGTTCGTAGGCTAAATGTGCTCACCTTATATAGGTGAAAGCGGAGCTCTCCATCCTGCGTCTGTGCAGGGGCGCCGAAGCCAGTTACTTCACTGGTTAATTGTCCAGCCTCTTGGTTGCAGAGGATGAAGATTTGGAGCTAGGCCGTCGTTAGCAGCACGAACGGCGGTTGCTTGAATATGGAGGTCCGGAGAGCGATGGAATGGCGAAGGTATTGCAGGCAAGTAAGTAGAAAATGTCAATTCGAAGTTTAAAGCACTTCTTAATGTCTCTTTTCCTTTTTCAGGTTGCAGAAGCAGCTGGGTAGAAAAATAGATGTCGAGGAATGCGCCGAGGAGTGAGAAAGATGAGAGCTGCCCAAAACACGTGCGTATGGATGGAGTTTTGTATTTCTTAATGATGTCCTTTTGTTTTGCAGATGCGAGTAGCAGCGTCGGCGGAGGCGAGAAGAATGCAGCGCAGGTAGGGAAGGTTTCACGATGGTTACTAACCAATGTCCTTGCTTCCACAGGGTGCCAAAAAAATGGAAAGCTGCAGCCCGTGGCTTGGGATGCACCGATGGATTGGGTAAGTGCTGCGCTGGTTTTTATCTCGTGCCAACCTGGTGTTCTTTTCCCTTCTCAGATGCTGCAGAAGACGAAGATGGTATTTCAGAAGGTAAGATTACGGATTTCTCTTCCCTAGATGCAGAAGTTGAAGATTCTCTGGAGCTGACACGGTGAGCGTCCTGCTGCTATTGCAGAATAACGCGAAGCACGTTGCTCTGATCGGGCGTGGTTTAAATAGTCCTACTGGAGTGCTTAGGTGTCTCCTTCCACAGCAGCCTCGCCCAAGTAAAAAGTCCCAGCTTCCAGAATAGTTCCAGTATCCAGTCCCAGGGAGTGGTGCTGGCCACACCCAGAAGGTAAAGTAGTTCCAGCCATGGATGGATGAGGATTTCATCCTGCAGGTGAGTGAGCAGCATGGTCTGCAGCCGGTAGGTCCACCCAAGCACCATTCCTTACATCATGAGCCCGGCACTTCCTGTGCCGGGACTGGGTCCCCTTATGAGCCTGGCGCCACTGGCGCCAGGAGAAGGTCCATAAGGCCCCTATGGGAGCCTGAAAATTAAGTTGTGACCCAGCTTCCGAGGCAGTTGGGCTAAATCTGACTCCTTGGAGGCTGCGGTCATGACACAGTGCCTCCAGGGAGGGACTGACAATATGGTTAGTCCCTCTACCATGTTCAGGTCCCTTCTCATAAAAGAACTAGTTAGGTCATTAAGGTTGTCTTGAGGGTTCAAGGCTCCAAGCCTCTTCCTCGTCCCACTATGCCGAGATATGATATGATATGATATGATATGGTATTTGTAACGCGCCTATACACAGGTGTTTCAAGGCGCGCAAAGAGATGACAGTACAGTGGAGTCAGTCCAACTCTTCCTGGTCCCAATAGTACGGGTACTGTTGTTCTGGCATAAGCACGTAGGGAAGTTGATAGGAGTAGATGGAGATTAGGAAGGAGGTGTGAAAAAGATGGGTGAATGGGGACAGTGCTGCGTCTACCCATGATATCCTCCCTGTATCCCAAAGGGGGAATCTCTCCCCATGAGATCTTCCCGCTGAGTACCCCTGCCGTCCCCCCAGGGGATTTTTGGGTAGCGGCCTCACCTCCCTGGCCTCATGGAAAGGGTCTCACCCTTGGGGAGAAGTGACGACATCATATGATTTAGTCGCATAACTCTATTTAATTTTCATTCTAATGGATGTTCTTCCCATAGATTCCTCATCACCCTCCCAACATGTCCCTCATGGAGGATAGCTAGTACGCGTCCTAGGTTCTGTATTCTCTGAGACAACAGTGGTAGGGAAAAAGGGAAAACTGAGGTCATGTTCACAGTGCCTCAATATATAGTGGCCCCAACGTTCTATCGGGCGTGGAGCATGTAGAGTCATCAAGTGGAGCTGATGTGGAGACGAGCTGCATCTCCTAGTGGTGGAAACATTTCCGAAGGTCAGCTGTCATGGAGGTAGAATATCGTAGATGAGGAATCCATGGGAGGAACATTAATCAGAAAGAACATTACAGAGCGGAAAGTAATTTGTTCATTGTGTTGAGAGCTGCGTATGGGACATGTGACTGACCTTGGTCAAGCCTGTACACTTGCACTATACACCCATGCAGCTCCTGGAATTGAGGCTCTGCATGCATGATGTAGAAGGCCATACCATGGGCATTGGCAGTGGTTGAGGACTAGGGAATGCCCTGTACATAGTTAGGGCTAAAGGCTGGGATCAGACGGGTGCCATGAGTTTCCAGCATGGCAAGAGCAGGAGGCTTGACGTACTATGGAAATTGTTATTTATTTTATGAAAAACAGTGTCTAACCAGTCACCTCATAGGGTTCTACTGCCCCACTATGAAAATGAGTATAATTTAAAGTTTACACGGTGCACTGGGTAAAACCTCTATACATCATTGGGAGTGCCAGTAGCTTCACCACATAACATTAAATTACAGCCCCTGTACTATGACCCAACTCTGGTACTAATTTTCTCTACTGTTAGGATGAATGGTGGAAGCATGTTCAATAAGGATCTCTGGAGCGAAACATTTCTAACTGGCACCAGGGTTGATTTCCCTTATTTGACTAAAGAATTTGATAAATCAATACTCTTATGGTGCGCTTTCTGCAAGTGGTCATTGAGGTGTCAAGTGAATTAATTGTTGTTTTTATAGCTTGCTTCTTGGCATTTGTAACCCGCTTTGATTTCCTAAAAATATGCAGGAAATATAAGAGGCTGTGTTGTAAGGTGACCTGCTTGTACTTTCTTGTTTGACATAGGCATGCATCTTATTGTCATGCATGATCATGTGCATAACATTTGCATTTTCAGAAAGACATGCACGCCACGCCCCTGGTTTTGTTTCTTTACATTGACTGCCAAAGGGCAGGCCAGATGTGCCAACTGTGCCAATTTTGGATACTTTAATGACTTAGTGTGATGTACTGTGGGTAGTTTTTGTGAAAAATGTTGGAATTACCATAGATGAGTTCTCATTAGCCCCTTAAATCTCTCGGGTAACAAAAAAGTATTTCTTTCACTTTACTAAAGAGGATATTTCCTTATCTAGCACAATCATCCCACATTAACACGGGCCTTGCACTAGTCCAATCTTGGCTGGACTATGCAAATAGTATTTATTTCAGATTCCATGAATATCTTTTCAGAAGACTACAGACTACAGAACTCGGTGGCATGTCTCTTATTAATTCTTCCAAAACATAGTGATGTATCTCCAGCCTTTGAACCCTTATATTGGCTCCTGTCGAACAGCACTCCATGTATAAGATTCTTTGACTGGTGTATCAGCACATTTTTGATACTAGCACTGAATGTATTAAATATTGCATAAAAAAATGTTCCCTCCTTCTCTGCAAATGATGGCATTTTGCCCGTTCTTCAGTATCGCTTTTAGAGGATAGGAGTTGGAAAAGGTTCAGTGCTTACTCATCCCATTGGAATGCTGTACCTTGGTACCTCCGAAACAGGATCATCGCCTCTTTTATTGCTGAAAAGCTAGTAGTTCTAGGGGTAAGGGGAGATAGTGGAAGCCAGTCATTGGGCACCAAGGAGCTACCTATGGTGTATGAGTGCTCTTAAACCACAATTTTAAATGTGTTTTGAAATGCGCACTTTCAATGGATTGCCTTTCTCCTGCAGATTCCTCATCTGATAGATATCCTCATCCAGCTGCTGCTCGGAAAATTCTTCAACAGGCGGCGTAGTGGACCTCGACATGGCCGTGGATCTGTCTTGCTCTGCACTCGATCGTTGACTCCGGACGTGACGTCAGGCATTGTATATATATATTTCTGAGGCTTGTGGAATCTGCTTAGATCACATGCTGTGCATAGGCCGACATCTAGTGGAAGCTGCGGAGTATTACAGTTTGTTTTTCGAAACTCGAAAATGGGCGTCGACACAGGCGTGCCAGTAATACTATCCCTAGTGTGACGTCCACTGTACCCAAGATCCCTCACGCGTCTAGGATCCTCAGATTGTTTTTTTCCGCCATACTGGTCGGAAGCATCTTGCGGAGTTCCCTGGCCTTAGCCATACTTTTGCTAATTATTGAAGTAAAATTATTATTGACATCCTTCCCCACCCCAACGTCGACACTCGACGACGGCTGGAGAAGACATCGACCGTCGGCTGCTGCACGACGGATCTGGGCCTCGGAAGGCCGCTGGCCTCGGCCCGGGCCTAGTAGGCCGCTGGCCTCGGCCCTGCAAGTAGGGAGAGTGGGGGGTGGTACATACTCTTCACTCTTAGTATATAGGTACACCTTATATATTTCCTACACTTACCAGCCCGCTGCCTCAAGGTGCGTATGGAGGGTACCCCTTTCCAATTCTGCCCCAAGTGCAACCGCAAATACCCTTGGGTCGACAGGCACGCCACGTGCAATCTCTGCTTGCCGAGGGACCACCCCGAAGCGAACTGCAGAGCGTGTAGTAGGTTTAAGCCTAAGACACTTAAGGACCGTTCGACAAAGCGTTGGGCCCACCACGCCAGGCAGGCAGCCATGGCAGCGGAGGGCGCCTTCAGCGATGGCAGCGACGCCGTACTTTCGGACGGCGAGGGCATTACGGCGTCGAAAGACTGCCGAGCGCAGGTCCCCGACCTCGGAAGGTTGTCCGGCAGGGCGGCTATGGGGAAGACCCCCGGCGACGCAAGCACTACACACCCTACACACACTAAGCACACTAAGTCCAACCGAACCTCGACGACGTCGACTTCTCGGAAAGAGGCACAGATAGAACGGTCCGACTCGGTGTCCTCTGGGCGCTCTCGATCGAGATCGCCGCATGACGCAAGGCAATCATCCACTCTTGCCAAGAGTGCCTCGCTCCCTAGATTAACGGAAGTTCGATCGTCGGAAGACGAAGACGACTTCCACCCCCAGGCCGCGCTCCAGGAGACCGAGGCCGCAGTTAACACCAGCGAGGCCCCACGCTCAAAACAAGGTACCTCTCCCGACCCTCGACGCCAGGCGTCGAAAGTCTCTGAGGCCTCCAAGGGGCAGGGAAAACATTTTTCCACGCACGGGGAGGGGGGGAAACAGCGGAAAGCACAGCCTTCCACTCCTGTAAGACCATCCTTCCACCCTAAGCAGACAGTCAAACATAAATCTACTGGGACATCAACATCCAGCAAGGCTACCCTTGATAAGTCCTCTAAGTTGCCTACTAAAGCCATACCCTGTTCCAAAGAATGGTCCAGTGAAGACATAGACAGGGTCATGTCAAGGATGTCTTCCTTAGCTGATTTTTATGACAAGAACCCAGAACATTTCCTTTCGTATGACCCTCAAGGGGCCACACCCTCAGGCTCCTCTGATCCTATCCCCCTAAGTAAAAAGGCCCGGTTCGAAAGACCTGAACCCTTCGAGGTGCAGCCTTACTCTACTCCATACTCTACTCCACACCCCAGATACCAAGGACAGCCTTTCCCTGAAGGGGACCAGGAGTTTACAATTATGGAGGAACAAACAGGGACTGAATACTATGCGGATGATGAGGACCTGGAGGAGGTAGAAGACGAGCAGGAAATTTACAGAGTAGATTCCCCGGTAGAAAGCGAAGCCCCAGTTACCGACTCGCCAGTTGATAACCAGCCCCTCCTTAATGAAGTTCTCGCTCGCGCGGCAGAACATTTTCACATCGACACCCACGGTGTACAGGAGGAAAGGGACTTCGCAGAAGAGTTGGTGGGAGAAAGGAGGCCGGTCGCTCAAACCATCCCTATCCTTAAATCCATCCAACGTAGAATAGATCCATCCCTGGTGAATCCAAACCTCACCAGAGCCGTCAACCCCAGAGTCGAAAAACTTTTTCGGGCAGCCCAGTCTGACCCTCTTTATATAAGAGGACAGCTTAAACCAGACTCCCTAGTGGTTACCAACACTCGGAAGAGGGTTGGGACACCCTTATCGTCATCAGAAGCTCCTCCCGACAAGGAGAGCAAAAGACTATACGGGTTTGGCAGGAAGGTAGCCTCAACGTCCGCCTACCAAGCAAGGATTGCAAACTCCACCACCCTATTGGCAAGTTACAACTGCCATCAGTGGGAAGAGGTCGCGGCGCTCATAGCCTCTGCTCCTGAACCGTTAAAGGGCCAGTTGGCTTGGATCTCGGCAGAAGGGAGAGCCGTGTCTGGTTGCATATTAAAAGCAACTTTCGACGCCGCGGACAACGCAGGAAGATTGATAGCAGAAGGTACTGTTATCAAGAGACATGCGTGGTTACGGCAGTCGGGGTTCAAAACAGAAACACAGGCTTCATTAATAGACAAGCCGGTGGAACCCGATCTATTGTTTGGGAAAGCGGTCGAAGACGCACTTAAGAATGCCAAGGACGAGTACGAGACTCTCAAATCCCTTGGCCAGCTTACCAACAAACCCCCTAATCAGAGGGGGAACAGTAATTTTCGTCGCCCACGCGGCCAAAATTCACAAAGAGGCAACTATGCCCAAGGACAGGGTACACAATGGAACAACAACCAGCAGTCTACCCAGAGTTACAGCAAGGGTAACAAAAGAGGTCGTGGAAGAGGCAGAGGCAGCCCCAACAAGGGAGGTGGCACGCCTCCACCAAAGCAGTGACGCTCAGTTCAGGGTACCTTCTCACGCAACCCCAGTAGGGGGACGCATTTCCAACTTCACCCAGGCTTGGGAAGGGATCACCTCAGACAGATGGGTGCTGTCAACAGTGTCCACAGGATATTGTATAGAATTACTGCAGCGTCCCCGGAACCACCCTCCACGACAAAGAGTACACTCCTTAGAACATCAGAAGATCCTTCTTAAGGAGATCGCCATTCTGCTAGAAAAGGACGCGATAGAACTCGTCCCAGGACACCAGGTAAACAAGGGTATCTATTCAACTTACTTCCTTGTGCCAAAGAAAGATTTAACAATGCGCCCAGTATTGGACTTACGGCCTGCCAACAAGTATGTCAAGCCCCAAAAATTCCGTATGACCACGCTACAAGAGGTAATCCCCCTCCTAAAGAAGGGGGATTACATGGCAACCTTGGATATGAAAGATGCTTATTTTCATATTTCCATGCTCCCAGCCCACAGAAAATACTTGCGCTTCAAGGTGGACAGTCGCCACTACCAATTCAAGGTACTGCCCTTCGGGATAGCTTCAGCACCAAGGGTGTTCACCAAGGTACTGGCGGTGGCAGCTGCACACCTACGCAGGGAGGCAATCCCAGTGTACCCTTATCTGGACGACTGGCTCATAACGGGGGAAACCCCAGGAATTTGCAGGTCAAACATTCAGAGGACTATCGACCTCCTCCACGAATTAGGCTTCTCTATCAACGAGAAGAAGTCAAGTCTGGTGCCAAGCACCTCAAAACAGTTCCTAGGAGCAATCCTAGATTCTCAAAAAGGGTTGACCTTCCCTTCGGAAGAGAGAATTCGGAATATACTACTGCAAATTCCACATTATCAGTCAGGTCAACAAATAACGGTACGCAAAGCAATGCGGTTACTGGGCATGATGGCGTCTTGCATTTACCTGGTCCCCCACGCGCGTCTGCGTCCCATGCAGGAATGGTTGGCGAAACAGTGGTCTCAGGCAAGTGGTCAGTGGGACGATCTAGTGGTCGTTTCGCCAACACTCGTACAGAGCTTACACTGGTGGACAAGAGAGAATCTCGCAAGGGGAAAACCCTTTTACGATCCCGAAGTACAGGCAGTGGTGACTACAGATGCATGCCTGACTGGGTGGGGAGCTCACCATCTCCACCACACAGCTCAGGGTCTCTGGTCTCACTCAGTAGCCAAGAACCACATCAACCTGCTAGAGCTTCTGGCAGTATTCCGAGCGCTTCGGGCGTTCGAGCCCCATCTGCTAAACTTGTCGGTGCAGATCCGGACGGACAGCACGACAGCCATGTTCTATTTGAACAAACAAGGAGGGACTCGTTCGCCAAATCTGTCCAAGCTTGCCCAGAAAATCTGGATATGGGCACTCAGACGGAACATCTTCCTGTCATCACAACATGTTCCAGGGGAGCTCAATTCCCTAGCGGATGCCCTAAGCAGAGACTCCCTCCCAGAGGAACACGAATGGGTCCTTCACAGAGATATCGTAGAAGATCTCTTCTCTCAGTGGGGTTTCCCCACTATAGACCTATTCGCCACAAGCGAAAACAAACAATGCCCAGGATTTGCATCCAGGTTCCCCCAGCCAGACTCCCAAGGGAACGCCCTGTGGATGAACTGGTCAGGGATGTTTGCGTACGCTTTTCCACCAACTCCTCTCATCAGGAAGGTGGTGTACAAGATGAACAAGGAATCGATGACGCTCATCCTAGTTGCTCCCATATGGGCGAGACAACCATGGTTTCCACACCTACGCAGGATGGCGGTGTGCGAGCCCATCAAACTCCCAGCCTGGTACAACCTACTGTCCCAGCAACAAGGTCAAACAGTGCACCAGGAACCCAACTCAATGAACCTGGCAGCATGGCTCCTGAGGTCATAGAATTTGGCCATCTCAATTTACCACAAAGGTGTATGGACATCCTAAAAGAATCCAGGAAACCAAACACAAGGCACTGTTATTTTGACAAGTGGAAGAGATTCGTTATTTGGTGCCAGAATAAACAAATCAACCCAGTTGATTGCACTCCTTCCAACGTTGTGACATACATGCTCCACCTGCTGGATGCAGGATTGGTTTTTAACTCTCTGAAAGTACACCTGGCAGCCCTCTCGGCTTACACCACATCCCATAACAAGGTGTCATGGTGGAAAGTACCAGTAGTTAAAGCCTTCATGGAAGGAGTAAAGAGACTTCACCCTCCTATTTCGAACCCACCGCCAGGATGGGACCTTAATGTGGTGCTAGCTAAGCTCATGGGCCCCCCTTTCGAACCCATGCATAAAAGTAGTCTCAAACACCTGACTTATAAAACGGCCTTCTTAGTAGCCATTACCTCTATAAGAAGGGTCAGTGAAATTCAGGCTCTGTCAGTGCAGGATCCTTTCTTTACTATCCACAAGGACAAACTGGTTTTACGCACACACCCTAGGTTCTCACCTAAATTTATATCAAAGTTCCATGTAAACCAGTCCATCGAGCTTCCGGCTTTCTTCCAGAACCCGCAAAGCTCGGCTGAGGTGAAACTACACACCCTAGATGTGCGTAGGGCGGTCCTCTACTATGTAAATAAAACCAGACCGCTAAGGAAAACAGATCAACTGTTTGTCTCCGTAGCTACAGGCAGAGAGGGAGATGGCGTCTCTAAAGGCGCTATCTCGAAGTGGATTATCAACTGTATACAGCTGTGTTACTCTCTTTCTGAAAAAACTCTGCCTTTTACGCCAAGGGCCCACTCTACTAGAGGCATTGGGGCCACTCTGGCTTTCATTGCAAATGTTCCCCTCGACACCATTTGCAAAGCAGCTACTTGGAGCTCTATTCACACTTTTACTCAGCATTACTGCATTGACACTCATTCCAAGACAGATACACAAGTGGGACAAGCGGTTCTAAGACACCTGTTTGCTCATGACCCTTCTCACATCCCACCTCCTTCTTCTGGTACTGCTCGCTAATCTATGCACAGCATGTGATCTAAGCAGATTCCACAAGCCTCAGAAGGGATACATTACTCACCGTAATCGTATTTCTGATGCTTGTATCTGCTTAGATTCACATGCGACCCACCCTTCCTCCCCTCCGAGAGAAGGCGCATGATTGCTTGTAGTCTTACCTTTCTGTCTATCTGCTTGGATTATCTGTACTCACGCTACTCCTCATGCTTCCTCATGTCAGAAAAAATACAATCTGAGGTTCCTAGACGCGTGAGGGATCCCAAGATCCCTCACGCGTCTAGGAACCTCAGATTGTATTTTTACAGTGGACGTCACACTAGGGATAGTATTACTGGCACGCCTGTGTCGACGCCCATTTTCGAGTTTCGAAAAACAAACTGTAATACTCCGCAGCTTCCACTAGATGTCGGCCTATGCACAGCATGTGAATCTAAGCAGATACAAGCATCAGAAATACGATTACGGTGAGTAATGTATCCCATATATGTACTATGTCACTACGCCACATACATCAGTTCCTTTATTCTGCGTGCTCGTCACACTGCTCTGACGAACACAGTATCGAGTCTTCCACTCTTTTGACGTATATGTCATCAGATTTGCTTTTTTCTCTCGACCGCGAGATGTCAGCGCCTCAGGTTTCGGGTTTTAAATGGTGTACCGACTGCCACTCTAAGATGCTGGTGAACGACCCGCATGAGATATGCGTGTAGTGCCTGAGCACGAGTTATGACACCGAGGGGTGTGTGTTGTGTCCCAAGTCGAACCTGAAATCGGTGCGTGAGCAAGCAGCTAAACACGTGTTGGGCGGACTGCCTTCGAAGTCAACTGCACGGTCGACCTTCTGGTCCTCTGAGGCCAAGATTGAGGGTCCAACCCCCAAAAAAGAGAATCATCTGCGTAAAACAAAGAAGTGATCCCACTCGAGAAGCCTTTCTTCTTCATACTCGCATAAGAAATAAAGGCGTCACCGGCACCAACGAGATTCAGATGTTTTGCCGGAAAGAGGTAAGCCACCAGCTAGGCCGACCACTCTGCAAGAGTGGGAATGGTTTGAAACCCAAATGCTGAACATGTTCCAACAACATGCAGGTACAGCTGTGCCCCCAAGCAGCAGGCCTCGGAGGCAGCAGTGGCACTCGGTACACCGACCCCACGCAAGCCATGTTGCCTACCCCATCGATGTCAGGAAAGCCCTCGGGTTTGACGCAGAGAAAATCACCTAAACCCTCGATTCTCGGGCCTTCCCATGAGTCACATGGTTCGGGTGTCCCGACACCACCTCGGTGCCAAAGCCCCTATCAATGTCGACAGTCACTTTATCGACATCAAGGGATAAGCCCTCACTGCCAACCATCGATGATTAATCTTTTGCCCAATCTCCTGGACCGATTTCTTTGGGTCCATGGCGTCTATCTTCGGCGCCGATGGCGGAGATGACCAAGGGGACGTCAATCCTGTGTATGCAGGGCGGGGGCGTCAACTATTTCGACGACCAAGCTGATGGTTTGACGTTGGCACAAGGTTTCCATGATGCCAGTGGGCTGGACGCATCCCCTTAAGTGGAATTACAGCAAGCCCAGCCCTACACCCACACCATATTTTGGGCACTAGTCGATAAGGTGGTCGACGCTTTGGGGCTATGTGCTTGCGGCAGTGCCTGTCCAATGTTACAAATTAACGGACATCCTGGATGAGGGCCCGGTTACTGAAAGGAATATACCACTGAACCTGGCGATCACCTATCCAGTAGCCTCACTGTGGCAGCACCCCTGCTCCATTCCTCCGGTCAGCTCCACTATAACTGGAAAGTACAGGCCGGCTAGAGGAGACCAGTCATTTTTGGCTTCTCACCCTACTCCGGAAGGTCTTGTTGTGCAGGCAGCCACAGTTTCCACCAGATTGGCATCCTCCACCTCGTATCGGACTCCTGGCAGGGAAGGTAAGACAATTGATGCAATGTCGAAGAAGGTATTCGCGTCTGGCAGCATGGCTCTGAAAGCCACTAAGGTAGCCTGTGGGTTTGCCAAATATTCCTTCAGACCCTGCAAGGCAGTAGAGCAGACAGCTCAATACATCCATGAGGGGGAACTGAGAGACGTCTTCGTACAGATGGTGGAAAATGGGAAGGAGGTGGAAACGGGCCTGGACGTGGCCGACTGCGTGCACCGTTCAATGGCATCACGCAATCGCATTGACATCAACAGGCTGGAGTTGCGAGCCATCAGGCTAGCCCCGAGAGCATTTGCCCTGTCTCTGCAGGGGAAGCATGTCCTGATTATGATGGAAAATACATCTACCTGAACAAGCAAGGTGGCATGCGCTCTTCCCCCCCACCCCTCCACCCCCTGCAGAGAGACGATGCAGCTGTGGTTCTGGCTATTGATCAAACGGATCTCTGTATCGGCAGTTCATCTGGCAGGGACCGAGAATAGTTTGGCGGATGCTCTGAGCAGTCTGAGCACAGTCTCACATGAGTGGGAAGTGTGCCAGGAAGTCCTAGAGGTCTTCTCTCTCTGGGGTACCTCATCAGTGCTCCCGTTTGCCATAGAGTCCAACAGGAAGTATAGACAGTTTTAACTCAGAAAGGTACGGCCAGCCAGTCCAGGCAGTCTTCCCTAAATTGTGCTGACGGAGCGTAGACTTGTGCGGAGCCCCTGTACCACATCCTGCAACAGTGGAGACCCGTACCAGTTACATGCTGCATGATCCAGTTATAAAAGAGAGCGGGACTGATGCGCTTTCCAGTCCGGGCCATTGTTGAAAATGGAAGGGAACAAGTCATCCAACGTCTATGGCGTCCCCACCTTTCCCGTTGGAGCTTATCGCCCCAGCCGAGGGCTAGCAGAGAATCGCTGGAGCCAGAGAGGTGCCCCGCACTGGATTGGATGAAGAATGAGCTCCAGAAGAGTCTTGCACCGGCGAGAACGGGACAACATGCCTGCGCCATGTATTTGGCGTTAATGATGGCGTCACAGGAACAAAGTCTACCGTTTCCTAGTCACGTGGAGGGCAGTTTGTGTGCGTGCGGCCGCTGTCCACGCACAGCGCTCTGGAGGTGGTGCCTTCCTGCATAGTTATCGAGGGGGGCCGAAGTGCCACGCACCACTTATGGCCTGTCATTCCGAACAGGACAGGACCAAGGCCAGAGAGCATATGATAGCCCGGTAACACATCAGGACGACACCGGAAGTGTCCATAGCCTTCGGAGTGGCGGGTCAGGCACTGCAGATAAGGGCGAGAACCCCAAGGTGCGCGACGCTTCACATGTTTTGAAACAATTGGATCGCAATTTGGGAACCCTCTTGGAACCAGGTGACTGTGGTTAGGATCCGTGGATAGCGGTAGCAGTGTGTCGGGCCTGTTTTCATATGTAAATTTCAGTCTTTCTTTGTGTTGTGGCCCATATCTCCAGGTTAGGATA
This sequence comes from Ambystoma mexicanum, assembly GCF_040938575.1. Lineage (NCBI taxonomy): Eukaryota > Metazoa > Chordata > Amphibia > Caudata > Ambystomatidae > Ambystoma > Ambystoma mexicanum. Next base: position 654,210,702 of record NC_090935.1, on the reverse strand, counting down.
TTTCCCCGGGTGGTAGTGGTACGTTGTGTTTGTGTTTAAGGCCGTTGTTTGTTTTATTGCCGTGTTCATGTTGTGGCCTTACTCTGTCTAGGATTCCTGTGTTATGGTTTTGTCTGAAATTATTTGATTTTTAAAGGGATCATTAACTTTAGGGTGACGAGGAATTTGACGACATAGCGGGGGAGTGAGAAGAAAACAGTGTCAGGGCTTCGAATAAATTCTTTACTTATAGGAGGAAACTTACTACCTTCTTTCACACATGTGGACATGAGGGTGGAGTTCCACATGGCGTTAACTGCATGCAAATACGTAGTTCAGCATTTGCAGAAATGGAAGCATTGTACTATGCAGCCATGAGGGTGGAGTTTCTCACGGGTTAACTGTGTGGAAATACGCAGTTCAGTATTTAAAGAAATGTAATATTTGTGCTATGCGGTTTTGACTTGAATGAGTTTTTAACATGAAGTACAAGTTTGTTTCATACTACATATGGGCATGAATTTTACAACACGTGTGGAGTGTTTGGTATGGTGTGGTGATCTGTGGGCTTACCGCACTAGTACGTGCAATGCTGTTAGGTTTGTAGTGCAGGTGTTAGGCCATGAAGCTGTCGCTTATGCGTTATCTGAGTGAGGGAATTAATGTGTTATTAAGGGAGGCATATATTGGCCGTGGTGTCAAGGCAACGTGCCTTATTCGTTGATGAGGAGGTGTATATTGGCGTGAGCGTCAACGGAAAGTGCCTTGTTTGTGGAGGAGTAGTTCAGGAGTGTGGTCATGGAAAGTACCCGGTTCCCTTTTGGACTGTTGGCCAGGTTTGACAAGTTGGTCAGATTTTCAAATGGGTGCTTCTGCTACTGTGCGTTCATGGTGAGTTTGAGGAAATATTACCGTGCTCGGACGTGCAATATTGTGATTTGTTTTGTGCTCTAGGATGTTGTTGGTTTTTGGTTCTAAGTGACTCCAGAGTGTGTGGGGTTGAAGTGTGGTGTTAGTGTTGGGGGAGTATTCTTGTGAGTATCAAGTGTTTTGGCCTTTTGGCCTAGTTATCCATCATATAGTGTTTGTTCCTGCGTACTGCCTTCGAGGCACTGCATTTGTTGCAGGTTGTTAATCATAGGCGCTGTAAATTGGGGAATGACTGCGTCTACTTTGTGGAATGTGGTGTTCTGTATGTTTGTAAGGAATTTTCTTTCCTAAATTTGAGTGTGCAAAATGCCAGTGAGCCTGGCTAATTATGGAGCCATTCTACGTGCATCTGTGTGTCAGAGTGGGGATAGTGTTTAGGTGGTCAGCCGCAGGATTGTTTTGTGCCAAGTAGTTGCTTGCAGTTGAGCGGTTTGTGCGCAGGCCTGAGGAGCAGCTCAGGGCGGAAAGAGTTGGCGCATTGTTGGTCAGGTTGGTTAGTTGGTTGGCTTGCTTACTTCTACAAGCTAGGGTGTGATTTGGTGTGGCAGGCCTGACGTCCTGTGAGGCAGCTCGGGACAGGTGGTGTTTTTTTTATTTTTGGTCCTCGTTGGAGTTCCTTTCGGTTTTCAGCATCAGTGTCCTTCACTTCGGTGGACTCTTAGTTCTTACATTTCCGCATTAGGGCAGTAGGAAGTGGGTTGTGAGTGGTGCTATATTGGGGTGTTAGGTGATCCCAACCAGCTGGTGCCTTAACCTTTCTGTGCAGACTCTTTCAGGATGGAGTCCTACCATAGTTTGCAGTCCAAATGTTGATCTCAATGGGGTGTTAACTTTGTTCCCCTCTGTTCTTTGGGACTCTGGTATTTTTCCTGCGTTGTTGGCCACTTTGTGGGAAAGGCTGGGGTGTGTGTGGTGTCTTTGAGATGAATGTTGGCATTGCATGTCATTTGCTTCCATTTTTCCTCAAGTTGTTGTTGTGTGTGTAATGGAGGGAGAAGTGTCCTAATGGGGAGTGTGTGTGTGTGTTCAGCTGGTAACATCAAAGGTTTATAGCTGGTAGAACATTGGTGTGCCTTTGGTTCTGGAAGCTTATGTTGGCAGTTGAAAGTGAGAGTAGCTGGCTAGATAGGTGTGGCGGACCAGTGTCCATCATACATACATTCCTGTCTTCATTTCCCTACCTTCCTACCTGTGTGTACGTGAACCCGGAGTATAGAGCTGAACAACAGACAATAAAGCTTGTATGTAAACTACTGTGCCAGTCAACGACCTCCTCCACTTCATTCTACTTTCCCCAAGCTACATATAGACTGGCTTTTACACGTAATAGTCAGTTCTTTATTCTTTTTGCCATTACCACGACAATGACACCAACAAGGATCGTCTTGTTAGACTAATCCTTATTCCATGTCACATCCCAGTGCCAAGGCAACCCAGTATATACAAGCGGCGAGACATGGTCTCCCGCTTGGTTAAGAGGACTCATTTTAAATTCAGCGTTCACCACTAATACAGGTAGGAACATCCCTCTTTGCTCATTTACTTTTTAATGTATTGTAACATAACATGAATGGGCACTACAAGTTTCCCCATTTTATTTCCAGCTGTCGAATTCTCTCTATTTACACGTGATCTCCAACCTCAGGGCATCGAATAGGTAATGAAATCATTTTTTCAATAATGTTTACACACAGTGCTTTTCTATTTGAAACATTGACTTCTACTTAAGATGTTACATTTATTTAACACATTTTTTGATTTCCTCACGTATTTTACCCTTGTACAATTCCGTACAAGAGAATCTTACGTATATAGGTCCTAGGCAGTATATTTCTCATCCTTCATTTTGTATCACAGACTCATCCTCACTTCTTTAATGCATGTGGCACATGCCTGACCACAAATATGCAAAAGGCACACCATTTCCACGAAAATGTTTAAAATGTTAAGTGTTCTCTGTGATGCTGGAAATGCATCGGAGGGACAGCGCCTCCGTATCCTTGAGCTTTACTGCTTTTTATTGTGTGTTCTGTCGTGTTTTCCGCACAGGAGTTAATGTGGAACTCCTGGCGGTGCAGTTCTCTTTTGGTTTGGTGAACAGACCCATGGGATACCCTTATGGCACCCACGGGTCGGGGTACAACCCTGAATCCCTAGTGTATGTTTTTGGGCACCTGTGTGTGGCCCACAGAGCAGGGTACGGGCTGGTGGCAGCTCCGTGCTGAAATGATGGTGCCCTGAGCGTCCTCCATTGTGGGATGCCCAGGCCCTGTCATTGGAATCGGTAGATTTCTGATGGAAACAAGATGGCTCCCATGGCCTCTTGCCTTCCATCGCCTGTTACCTTGATCTTCCCGAAGTCCGGGGAAGCCCTGACTCTGCCCCTTCCCCCTGACTGGCTGTTGGGTGGAAGTTCCATATATGGTAGTGTGGGGACGAGCACCGCTAGGAACAAAGCTGCCACTTCACCGCCGTAGTTCATCCTGTTCATGGCCGGACATTCAACAACCGATGGCTCCTGCCTTAAAGGGAGTGCACTCAAGAAGGGCTGTCGATTTCCCGACGAGGAACTCTACAACACCAGGTACTTTGGGGTTGCTGAACTATTGGAAAGACTCTTGTGAACAATATATGGACTGGGATTGTGATATAACTTTATTCTACAGTTTGCCCAGGTGGGGCTGGGGGGGTCTCTACACAGAACTTCGTCTAGATAACCGGGCCAGTATTCTGCCAGCTCTAACCAACTGCTTTTCTCTTATCTCTATTGTTGGTTTCCTTTACAAACTGATTTGTGTGACATTTAACCGTACAGTTGATGCACTTTAAAGAGATTGAATAGTAATTGTTGTACCACGTAGAATTGTATAGATTTGCCATTGTAGATAAGTGAGTACAAAATGAGTTATCGTGATACTGTACATACCTTGAACATTAATTATATTAAGATTGTGTTTTAACTAATACAGTGTGTGGACATTCCTTTGTGGGTGCTTGGGGACTACACTGTACTTAAGAACCAGCCTGCATCACATCCTGAGAAGCTAGGCCCTGATTGCTCGTCCATTGCTACCAACAATAGAGATTCTTGGCTGGGGTCCTCTGTGCCTCTCCTCTACCATATAGAGAGCAGAAGTACAGATCCCCCCCCCCCCAGTCATTACATTCTCCACTGCATGAAAACACACATAATAATGCACCCTGGGTATATATCAATAGTGCTTGCATATACTCAACATAATGCTTATCAAACATGCCATATTAGAACAAAGATCCATAAAAAAAAATGTGGGTGTGAAATTAGAAAGAGAATCTCTTTCATCTCTTCCGAACTTTCAAGTACATTCACATATTATACTGACGGATTGTCATATTATATTGTATTGTAGACTTTTGAACTGCACTTGATGAAGGGAACCAGAAACACCTTGTGTTGATGATATCAAACATAAAGAATGTTTAACGTACTGGACCATTGTGGACTGAATCATTGCCATTTGTTTGTTTATTTGTTAAACCAATGAATGTAAAATGAATATTTGAAATAATTTAAAGTGTTTATATTGGCTGAAGTTTCAGTTCCAACGTGTGCAGGTTGACGGGAATATCCGATACTTGTGGATACTCTTTGTCTATCATTCTGCCAGACCCAGATTTACTGTTTTGCAACCATCTGCTAGTCTGATCTTCATGATGGAGGAGCACCTAGATGCCAGGTAGAAGGCCCGCTAAAGCTTGCATACATTACTCACTATTCCAGCCTGGCAGAGATACAGCTCTGGTTCCAGAGTGGTGTACTAGGACTCCACCAATGATGATACAGGAATGAGGTTACTACTCTAGTTTAGTCCCCACTTGAGGGGGTACAGTTCAGGGTATAAGTAGTTTTGGACAGCTGCATGTCTTCATGACCTTTTAGCTAACAAGGTGTCTAAGTGCTTGTATTTTCCCCATGCTGCATGTTTGCATTAGCGACCCTCTCTTGTTTATTGAGAATAGGGATGAGAATATTCAGATGGTTGCATTTCTCAAATGTTTTGGCAGCTGCCCAAAATTGTCAGGCTTTTTCTTGTGGGGGCACTAGATGTGCTTACCTGATGAGCTATGTGGTTCAGATCATCAAGGAAAAATGTGTAAACCAGGGGGGAGAAAAGTGGAAAAAGTTCAAGAAATCTGCCTCTGTGTCAAAGCGAAGTACTTCGTCAAGGCTCCCGTGATGGGCTCAGAGATTTAAAAGAAAACTAGAGATTTTGTTTGGTGAAGTCAGTTGTGAATGATCAATGTATGTGATGATTTTAAAAGAATGTATGGCTGTATTTAGTTTGGGATTAAGAGTCTTCTATGAGGGTTGGAGTTTTCCTTGCAAGAACAACGCTGCAAGAATGGCCTCCAAGCGGGACACTTAAAGAGCACATTGTATGCACATATTGATGAATCGCAAAACCATTTCTTTTGTAATAGCTCACAATGTTTCCATACAAAGGTTGAAGAGATTACGAGATAAAATGATTGAGAGGATTCAAAATGGATCCAACTGGGTTTTACTTGTTGGGAATGAGAAAATCCATTTCAACACAATTCCCTCTTCCTGGGTAGCAAGCATGTGTTTGAGTACTGCAAGTCCAACTGTATCAAATGCTGCCAGTATGCTCATCAAACTGTTATCTACATCATCCTAGATGCGGATGCCACTATACATCTTCTTGGTTTAAGGTCAGACTTTGGGAAATTACTGTTTTAAAATTGTAACTGACCACGAGAATAAATTAGGGATATTATCCTGTGGTGCTCTATAGGGTTTAACTGCCAGAAATGCTGGTGCGCATCTTGTCTGGTGACTCAGTCTTTTTCAATGTGCAATATTTCTCATGTGGTACCAATATGCTGCTGTGCTGCTCTTTATGCTAGATCTATTTTTTTTAAACCTTCCAACAGGCCTCTCTCAATGTCTAGATCTCCACCTCCACCTTTTCTTGCAAGCTGCTCCAGCATACACATTGTGCTTCTCTCCACACCTCTCTCGCCATGCCTTCCAAAATACCCTTGTCCCCTTAAGCCTCTAGTCTTCCATAACCATGCCATCCCATACTTTGCATACCAGCTGTTCCTTCCCCTTCCTTTGCTTGTTTCCCCATACATGCTTCCTCTCTGTTCCTCCATATGCCTCTGATGTTCCATTGTGTCTCTGTCCTGCATCAAAGTAAAAAATAAATGGCAAATCTTGCTAGTGCTCTGGCTCCAGTGCCATCTTTTGTGCTCATGCGTTTCATTTTGGGTCATCAGTAATTTAAGTATGCTCCGCCCCCCACCACAAGTGGTTAAGTTTCGTGGAACACTTCAAGGAACTTCTTTTTCAAAAGGTATGCACCCGATTAGATACTTTAATGTGTCTGATCTGGGAAGTGATTTTAATGAGTACTAACACATTCAGCTAAATCAGAATGTTGGCTGGGGATGAAACAACCGTTCACCTCTGAATTAGATCTGTTCTGGGGGTCGTCTATTAAGCTGGAAATTAGATTAGACATTCTTTAAATCATGTGAGATACCCTTAAAACATGTAGAAAAGTCTTCATTAATTTAGTAATGCATTCATTTTGTATCTTTCTTCAGAGATATCCTGCAGCTCAAGGACTGCCACACCACACCCTGATATAAAAACCTGGATGTCCAGTGCAGACCTCAGGTTGAATACCAAACAAAAAATAATTACTCTTAATCTCCATTAAAACCGAACACTAACAGATCCAAACCTGGCTATCCACCATAATGTCATGCATGCTGGACGCTACGCTCGTAGAACAGCTAGACCGTTCTATTCCAAATGGAGGTTATTCGATACGTTACCGGGAAAACGACGTTTGCACTTTTCACGTCGCTAACTTCACGTGACTTTTGCTTCGTCACGTGAACTACGGTATTACGTATTTAAGCAGCGTAGAAACTTCACTCGCTGCTTCTGATCGAATCTATTGGCGTTGTGTAGCTGAACCTCTGATCTGCATCCTGGCATATTTCTACAGCTACTTTTGGGCCTTCAATAGCGTGTGTTCCGCCACACGCTGATTCCTGGAGCTATTCCTTCGCGTGATAATTCACACGCGTTTTCTGTCTTCAAGCGTGGCTGGTCCGGACTGCGGGAATCCTGCCCGCGTGTACATCCACACGTACACTCCGTCTTCATACGCGGCTGGCCCGGACTGCGAAAATCCTGCCCGCGTGTAATTCCACACGCGCACGCTGTCTTTAAACGCGGCTGTTCCGGACTGCGGGAACACCGCCTGCGTGTAATTCCACACGCGCTCTCTGTCTTCAAGCGCGCCTGGCCAAGGCTGCGTAAATCCTGCCCGCGTGTAAAATCCACACGCGCTCTCTGTCTTCAAGTGCGGCTGGCCAAGGCTGCGTAAATACTGCCCGCGTGTAAAATCCACACGCGCACGTTGTCTTCACTCGCGGCTGGCCCAGACTGCGTGAATCCTGCCCGCGTGTAAAATCCACACGCGCACGTTGTCTTCACTCGGGGCTGGCCCAGACTGCGTGAATCCTGCCCGCGTGTAATATCCACACGCGCACGTTGTCTTCACACGCGGCTGGCCCAGACTGCGCGAATCCTGCCCGCGTGTAAAATCCACACGCGCACGTTGTCTTCAAACGTTATTTTCTTCGCGGCTGTTTATAACCGCGTGTACTTTGTTTTTCCTCAAAAAGAGCGCTAATTCTAACTCCTTCATCTGTGGAATTAACAGAAGGATTGATCCCACAAGTGGGAAGGAAGCTTTTCAAGGATTATTGGAAGGTGACATTGAACTGAACTTTTGGACGCTATCCTGTGGTGAATTCAACCCGTATCTAGCGTGAGCCTCGTTCCGTTCGGGATAAGTCTCCCTTACTAATTTTCCCTTCCTTGTCGTTTGTTCTTCATTCAAATCCATCAAGAGACTTCTGGATTATTCTACCCTAAACTAAAGGTCAGTGTGAACATTCCTGTCATTATCTAATTCATCATACTCAGGTTGGAGCAGTTATTCATGATACTTTAATTTGTCCTAGGCTGGCTTTCTATACCTTACCCACGCCCTTTCCAGTGATCCATCGCTCTGTCTGTTTTATCAGCCAGAGGGTTGTATCATTTGGAAGGTCTTCAATTGACTTCACAACTATCAAATCGTGTGAACAGGGATCCGGAAGACCCTACCTCCTGTATCCTTTTCAGTTAATACTTTGGTACATTCTGACACATAAACCTAGAGGGCTTTGTCGCACAGCTGACATGTGCCAAGGCCCTGGAATTCCATATAGACAGTCCTCTTTCCTTCAAACTACACATAAAAAAGAAAACAGTCAGCTTGGTTCCAACTAGCTCTCTTATGTAAAATCAATTGCTTCTTTCCAGAACATAATTTCCAATCCACAATATAGGCCCTGGTCCTTTCTCATTTGGATGGTGTAAACTCCTTTCTCATTGGCGTACCCACTTCAACCCTGGCACCAATGAGAATCATCCTATATGCTGCCTCGTCAAAGGCTTCTATAAATTTGCTTGCATTGCGCCTGCACTCACCAAATTTTATTGGTTGCCCCCTACAAGCATGCATTGCTTTCAAGGCCAGCTGCATCATTTGGCTGAGCAGGCCCCCATCTCTGGCAACCAGTTCTCCACAAGGAGCCAAGACCTATTCAGATAAACAATAAGCAGGCTTTCTCGCTTCATGCCCTCAGGCTGTATAACCTTATAACTATCAACATTGGACTCATACCCACCCTCATGCAATTCATAATGGAGCCAAAGGTACTCCTCTTCAAGTAGCACCTTCACGCACCCTGATACCCCAGTCCCACCCCCATCCGACTCCTGCACCCCTAATTACTGCTCCGCTTGCTTAACTGTTGTAACTGTGCACCCTAACCTACAACTTCTGGTGTACAAGCAGCACTCCCCTGCTTCTCGAGCGACGTCGGTGCTCATTAAATAGCTAAAACAAAATAAATACAAATTGCTTCATATTGGCGCTGCAGCACTGAAGAAAAATACTTTTGCATCCTTATCCCCTCCTATTTTACACAGAGCGTTCCCGTTTGCTGTTTTGATGGACATTTCAGGAGCATTATGTAGGTTGCCAGATAGCAAGAATGCGTGGATAGAGCTGGTCATTGCTGGTGAAATAACTGTGACAAGTTTGTACAAAACTGTAACACAGTAAATAAATGAATAAATTAAATAACTCTAAGAATTCCCAGAAATCTGTACTTTCCGTGTGAATGCTGTTAGCCAGGAGGAACACCAGATCTTCCATCATAGAAGAGCCTTTGTCAGAAACCCTGATAGCCAGCATTCTAACTATCTTCTTAGCACGATGAAGCGCACACACGAAAACCTATTCTATCATATTGTCCCTTAATATATAATAATCCCCATTCCCTATTGTTTAGTTTCTGATAATGTTACAGTCTGTTGGTCTACTCTTTTCGGGTTGGGTGCCTATTTGGTCTGTGTCTGTTAGGTTTGTGTGTTCTATTGTAGGTGTATTACCACCTGAAGATGTCTTTGCAGTTTTATGAATGTCAAGTGTGAACTTTAAATAGTATTCAATATTGTTTAAATATTTACATATTTGTGGCTTACCTTCTCTCAAATAACAGTAATATTAAAATGTGTTGAGTGACTGTGAACATTTATTTTAGTTGTCAAAACGAGAGAGGAGAGATTTCAAAATCTAAAACAAGTGGAGCCATGGTACAAGGCACTTCTGATGTGCTAGAATTCAGCTGTCGGAGTTCAGAAAGTAATTTTGCTGTCCTGCCATGCACTTCTGGGGAGCAAGTAAGCACGTTTTATTTGTTCATTGTTTTATTTCAGTTGTTATATTTCAATTATGTTATATATGCTTACATATTTTTGGCTTGCATGTAAAACATGTTTAGTCTTCTAATAATAAACACCATGTGCAGGTTGTAATGGTGACACCACATAGCTTCTGGTTAGTAATTTACAACAATGCATTGCTCTCTTGTTTTATTGCATTGCTAAGTTTCCAAATGAGTCCTTAACAAAATAAAGATAGGAGGGCATGTTCTTGCTATTGCTGAATTTCATTTTTGGAGATTTTGCTGTGTTTATTTAGGAACCCCTGATCTTGCTTTTAACCTCTTATATTTCTTGCAAATTCCTTTGTTTGGGGAAACCATGAGGCAGGTGTGGCGGGTCGGACACTTGGAAAACATGTTTCAATTTCTTTTAATGAAAATGATATGTTTTAGGTCTAACTTTCCCCATCACTAAAAGGAGTACCCTACATATCTAAAGAAACTAGAGGTGCTTGTACGTTGTCATAAAGTCCAAAACGAAAATATGTCCTGTGTCCAAACTATCCTATCGGAACCTGCCACTAATGTTAACTAACTTAAATATACCAAGGGAATGATTTGCCTTCACTCGGTCTCTCCTACAGCTCATTCAATATTGCCTTGAATTATACGTTCTCCTCGTGGAACAGATGGTCTCTGCGATCAACTGTTGTAACTCCTCTAGAACACCTTTTTCCCCTCTCATGGTCTCCTTTTTATAATGTCCTTCAAGATGACCTTTTTTAATACCCAGATTATTATTTTACTTTCTTCCCAGATTATTATTTGTAGTTTCTTCCCAGACCTTCCCTCCAGAAGTACTTGATCATGATTTTCCTCTCCGCCTTTCTAAACTTCTATTGTCATCAGTCCTCAATCTTAAAATGTTTCTGATCTGACTGGTTATATCCCAGCCATATTAATTAAGCGCATCTCATCTAGGCTTTTCACTTCTTACTCGACTTTGTTGTGTATTTGATGACTCATACTTTGCACTGGGACGATGTGACCTATTCATGTGTCTTTTCCCTCTCTGTCACTCGTTATTTGTCTCCAACTCCCGTCACATAACGTTAGCTCTGCATTCGCGTGTGTGACGAGGTTTCTCAGAGTGATAGGGATATCCCACGTGCCTCCCACTTCTCCTGCTCCCCCAATTACCTCTTACGTTCTAGGGGCTGGTGGTTGGGCTCGGCTCTCACTCGGAACTGTTCTCTCTTTCTGTCGGCTTCTCACCTTCACGTTTTTCGGGTCTACAGCGGACTCCTGCACCGCACTGGTGCTGCTGGTTGGAAGCGAGCCTCGCTTCCTTCACAAGCGGTATAAGCAGTGTTCTTGGGGCGTCCTGCCCACCACAACCAGCTCGTGGTCACACCACTGCCAGGTTGCTTGCTACTCTCTTGGCCGACCCAAGTCTCTTCCTGTCTCTGCACACGCCAGTTCTCCGACGCCTCGTCCTTCCCGCTCTCTCCCTCTCCACAAGTTGCAGGCTCCGTGACTAGCTTGCACTCCACCTCCTGCCGGCGTAATGTCAAGGGGCTTTCCCTGCTCATCCGGTTGCTCTCTCCGCTTCCTCCTCAGCACAGTTAATTATGCATCTTGCATTAAAGAGACATCTTCCTTTTCGCGTGTCATTGGGTTTATTCTTGCATTGCCATCAGCCCAAGTCAATGATGTCACATTCGTAGGCTAATCGGGTAGTCCCATGTATGCAATGAAATTTGTTAGTGTAGGGAGCTCCTCACAGGAACGAGCATCCTTGTCCCCAAAGGGGAAGCCTCTCTGTGTGAGATCCCAGTTGCCTCGATCTCTGAGGGTTTTGCAGAGTGGACTCACCTGCCTAGTCTCACAGTGGGGATTTCCCCTTGGGGAGAAGGGGTGAATGTCTGCGATTCATCACACATGCCTAAAATGGCAGTTATGCATGCATGTGCTCACTGTGAACCCTGCTCTGAGCCATCCAAAGTGGTTTGAGTTGGGATAGGCCATTCTCTGACTTCAGACATGGCCGCTACCCATTCTGCTGGGGTGGTCCTAGGAGCTTGGTGGATTTAGAGGGCAACCTGATTGGCTGGTCATCAAAACCTTTATTTTATGCCTGTTGTGTGATTGGTGGGTTTACTTAGGCCAGCCTCTGTGTCTATGGGATATCTACAGGGGACCCTGTTCCTACACGCAACTATGTTGAAATTCCGGTGCTGCTGGGTATCAAACCTGGTCCTGGATCTTGTCAGGGGAGTCTTCTTTGGTGTCCGCTGAAGTTGGTTGCAGCAATCTGGGAACCTTTGGTGTAGAGCTGGGATTTACCTGGCTTTCCACAACTGCAGAGCTGCCTACACCCTGTTTTTCCAATGGAAGTTCAAACACTTAACTGAAACTATGCCTAAAGTCACTATTACAGGGACTTACCTTGACATATTTCAAAGGACTGCCATTTTAGCTGTATTTTTCAAGTCCTTCATTGCCCTCATGCTTATGGAAATGCTTTTTACAATGTTTCCCCTGTGGCTATTATTGTGTATGTATAAACTTTATTTGAATAGCATAATACAATTCATTAAAGTATGCAGTAATAAATACACCAGTCAATCATTAAAAGAAATACCATAAAATTATTCAAATCGTAAAAATCACTCCACCTGGACGCAGACCTAATAATACTTTAAGTTCATATGTGCATAGCTGCAGTGCCTTCCTTATAAAGGTATTCACAATGAACAATGCCCAATGTTCATTACAGCTAATTAAACAATAAAGAGCATCTTTACATTTCCTGACATTAAAATATTTTAAAATCGAGCAAATTGATGACATAAAAAAATAAAATGTAAGCTTGTTTCATCCTCATCTCAGCAGAAGGGACAACTGTTAAAACTAAAGTGCATATTCTTCCATGTAGCTGCCCATGCTGTGCAGTAGCACTTTTTGGACATTTAGATGTGCAGAATGGAATTCCCATAACAAATGATCGTGGACCCAAATAACCGCACAAACTCAAAGAATGTTAAAATACTACTTTATTATCAGTTCAATAAAGTAGGGAAACCTGGTGAACAGGAAACCGTAACAAATGATAGTCCACACACTCTGTTACATTTCAGGTGCACAAAGGCTTTATACCCCGATGTGCGTCAGCTATGACATCATCCTATGTGGCAAATAATAAAACTTATCAGACAGAGGGTTTGGTTAGGGGAACATATCTGCCTATAGGTTCTGTAAGTGTTAGTAACATTATTGGCTGCCCCTCATCTGGCAGGCAAGCTTCGAACTTCCCTCTCACTACGTATAATACAGATTATAGCAGCAGTGCCCCTGCAACATTGTATGCTCATCACTGCATAGGCACTCATGGTAGGTTGGCTTCTTCTCCCAATCTTGGACACTCTGCTCACTAGTAGCTCGTTTGAAAAATTAAACCCAGGTGTAGAGAACAATGTCAGACTACTGCCCAATTAGTCTACAATATCAGCCAAGGCTTCTCCTTTGTACTTGACCTTGCTGGATGTTCTCTTCTCTGGAACTTTAAGGGGAGTTAAGTACATCGTTATCTTCGTCCAGGGCTTTATGAATATGCCTTGTTTTCCGGTCTTCTCCCACCTGTGAAGATAACGTGATTTTGTTAATTTCGCCTTCTATTTAGTGCTATTTGATTTGATTATGTCTGGTGTCACTACCCTCTTCGACCTCTAGAGACTTAGTTGCTCCATCTCGCATATCCTTTTCTACATCTTTGTCAATACTTGGCATTCGCAAATTTTCATGCTAATTTTCACTCATTAACTTAATCTAAGAGTATGTCCCGCATATATTACTTATCCTTGTTTATTCCCTTTGTACCCTCCAGTTGCTTCTTGCTGTGGCATCCTTGATCTTTGGACAACAGCTATTCTTTGTTCATGCATACATTCGTATTTCCGGCGTCTGTCAGCCCTGCAGCTCTGGTCCTTCAAGCTTTTAGCTTACTATCATTTGGAGCCAGGATCCATCTTTTCAACATGGCCGCCTTACCTGTGTTATATTTTCTACTGCAGCAAGCTTCTGTATGACTCCTCTCCCTTGCTTTTCTGCATGTATACATTTAGTACTCATCTGGTTACTTATCTTCTTTGCATATATGATTTCTTCTCACCTGTATGTATGTTATTTTGCTTCAGTTATATATTCATTCTTTAAGTATTCTTATATTGTTTCAGTGCATAATTGTATCTTCTCCTTACAACGTCACTTTGCACCTATCAGATTTTCTTTACAGCTCTTCTGAATTCGGTGGTGTCTGCAAATCTCCTGCTACCACTTCAGTTCGGGGGTACATTTAGCACGGTTGTCTGAGTGTATAACGTCTCTCATACACTCAATGCAGTATTGGAATGATACCTGGTGTTATGCACCGTGTCTTCCTGTTATTCATCCAATAGGTTGGAGTTGATGGGGTGGGTTCTATCAGTGATGTACACATCTACAATCCCCCTTCCGGTCAAGTCCTCAACCACCTCGTTGTCTTCAATTCTCTTCATTCTTATTCCATGGAATGGCTTCTTTGGGACCCATAATCCTAGTCACCCCCCTTAGGTCACCTGTATTCTTCATGTGTTCATCCACACTACAGGTCACATGGCAGCACTCCCCAGTTGGTTGACAGAACACCCAACGCCCTGCATAGTTGTTGTTATCCTCAGGGTAATAAAATGTTGTTCCTGGACAGACTTTCAGGTGCTCACAGGTGCTATTTTCTGTCTGTGTGTGTTCATTAGTGGCAACATTCACATTGATCATTATCTTCATCCCATTGCTTTCTTTGCTTTTGCATTGTCGTCCTATGAATATTCTTAAAAGACAGAACACCAGCAACACTAACACTAGTATTTCTCCAAGTAGTTTGAAGGCATTTGCCAACTATGTTGGAACCCGTGAAAACCGTGACAAAAACGAATCTTCATCCTCTGTCTGGTCTACCTCTTCCACCATCTTTGTGGGCAGGGTTGACAGCATAGTTATTGCTTCTATCATGTTTCCATTTTCTCCATCATGGGCAGATATGAATGTACAGCAAGAAGGCCCGATCTTGGCGCAAACACCTCCTTCCATTGCTGTAATTAAGTCCAGGACATACCTGTTCTGTGGAGGGTCATGAGTCTGATGGCCCTCAGTTCTTCTGATCGCATTAAATCCTTTTATTGTTTGTGTTGATCGTTTGTAGTAGCTCCCACCTAGTGATCTGTCACCACTTGGCATTTACTGCAGTCTGAATTCCTGGCATGAATATAGCTGTAAATACCGCTACTGTTCTGCTGAACAAGTTATGTTCATATATTAGTCATGATGGTCTTCTATTGATTTTGCTGAAAAATAGTTCTCCCTTTTTCATCGTGTGAGGCTGAGCGATCTCTTCTGTCGCTAGTTTGCATCCATTTTCGGAAAGCTGTTAATATGGAGATCCCTTTGGGGAATCACCAATGCAGGAACATGTATGATCATCAAAGAACACGTTCCTCCTGAATGTTTGGGCAACTGCATATATGCCTTAGATCCACAAGCCCAATAATGATCCATCAGCACGCAGTTCCGCCATTCATTTCTTGTACATCCTTTATTTGCTTACATCCTTTATGCTCTTCAACTGAGACCTGGTCTCTGTTCCTGAAACACAATGTTGCTTTCTTCATTGGTAATATGGATACTGGCCCTGCTTCATTTTCAACCCATGTCAGTAATTTCGAGTACTTAGCCCACGACTTTAGGCATTTGTCATTCACTATTTGCACTCATTTTACTAGTGATGTCATCAGTAATTGTGCACTGCATTATAGCATTCCTTCTTACCATCCTGTACTGTTGGCCAATACACCAATAGCTGAGGTCTCTCCCAGCATCCTGGCAATCCTGGTGTATCCCATGTGTCTGCACAATTCAACCTTTTTTGCTCAACAATCCTCCTTAGTTCTCCAGTGATACCACTGAACAAGTACAGGAGCATTTTGCTTGTCTTTCCTCAATCTTTTTCCATTTTTATGTAAGCATCTTCATATGGAAATGATTTCTTCGATCACCATCATAGGGTTTCCCATCTTCCTTCGAATTGTCCTCTTGTTGTGCACACTGCTAGATGGCTGAGACACTGCATCATGTATGGATGTTAATCTTGCCATTAATGTTCTGGCTGTGCTCATGGCATAAGAGATGAGAGCACATACACAGCAGCTTTCACCTGAGGTGTTCCTTCCCATCTCTCTCATGTGCTGATACCACATGTTATTCTTTAAATGTGCCGAATGATCAAGATGTTAATTTTATACCTTCATTATCTTCCCCAATATCTTTTAGATCAGGCAATTTGTTCAGAAATATCCGAAATATATCACTTGTGCCTTTGTCAGGTATAGAAAGAGATGTCTCATTGTCAGATACTTCATGTGAATCATAAAACAATATCTCAGGAAATCTGAAGAGCATAACAAAATAGAGACAACACATAAGGCAAAATGTATTTGGGAAAAGTATTGCTATAGTGTTCAAATGGCACATTGTCTCTTTTGGAGTAGCTGGTCTTCTTGTTAGCAGTGTGTGTTTTATATAATGGAAAAGTTCCATTTTTTATTCAATTATTCACCTTTAATTGCATTTCAAAATGTGCACTTGTTATAGAAGACAGTGAATTATAATAGCTATAATAACTCTGCAAATGATAGGACTGTTATTAGGATTTGCAAAAAATACACCATCCACGTTTTGTCGCACTAGAGCTGGATATGTTTGGAGTATGTATAAAAAAAACAGCATACATAAATGCGTGCAACTTATCTGGCGACATAGAATGTGTTGTGGACTCTGTCTTATTTTTAATATATAGTGTCTTTTTAGTTCAACTGAAAAAAAGTTGTGGTACTACAGCACGTCCGTTCATTCCCTATTAGACTTAGGAAATGTCAATTTGTTCCAGAGTTTTTAATCCATTGATTCTTTGTCCTTGCCCCTGGTAGCCGATCTGGTCAGCATGCGCGGAACTTCTTCTCTTGCTTCACTGTCAACTTGTGCTGCAGGGGTCGGGGTATCTCCTTTAAAGAACATCACGTCGTTCAAGTGCAGCTAGGTTCTCCTCTCTTGCATTTTCACAGCAGTAGGTGTGACCCACTCTACTAGGTACGTTCCTTCAAAACCGGGCTTCTTCGAAGTATAAACAAAGCTCTTGACCAGTACTTGGTCCCTTGGTTACAAACTAGGCTGCTTAACTGAGTCAATAAAATCAGTTTGTTGGTTGTCTTCCTCAATCTTCCTCATCCCTTCCCTTCGATTCTTGATCTTTTGAGAAATAAAAGAAACCTGATCGGTCATACTTGTTAAATAATCATGCATCTCATCACCTAATGTTTTTGCTACACTATGTGCACCAGTTTTTATTCGAGTGGGGCAAGCAAAGGTTACTCATGCATCGTACAGTCACCAACCTTCTTCAGAGTGATTTTTATTTTTGGCTATCCTTTCTTTGAGAACTCTGTTTACCCTCACAGACACCATTCACCTGTGGGCTATAGGCCGAGGAAAACTATCTGTTCAAACAACTCATTTACAAAATGCTGGCCATTATCAGACTGCAGGACTTGGCGCACACCCCAACTAGGATACACCACACACACAAGAAACTTAGCAGCACATGTGGCATTGAGGTGCGCGCATGGACCTGCCTCAATCCATCTGGAAAAGGGACATACTACTACTAGCATGTACCTGTAACCATTGCATACTTGTAGCATATCCACATAATCTATATGTATATTCTAAAACAGACCATTGGGTCTAGGGATTGCTGCTCGCACTGTTCACAAGGTGTGCCCTGCGATACATTTCTGGCACACAATGCAATTTACAATAAACTGTGCAACATGTTCTAATTTGGTGTGAACCAGTATTCTGCGATTATTGTAGCAAGACTTTATCTGGTGGTGTGCACAGGGTAGTGAAGCTGCTCCAGCACCACATTCTATAATGCTAGAGGCATAACTGGCTTCCCAGTGCTATCCTGTCTCCATATAGCCACAGTGGTGGATGAAGAACTCCCCTGTCTTTTCCATAGATCCTGCTCTTCCTATGGGGCTCGACCTTGCAGCTCAATTAATTGTACAATGGATAACATATTACATCCTTCCTGTATCAGCATACATTGCTATGACCCTTACTTAACATCCTCTAATTTGAAATCACAAATATTTGGAAAATATGCTGCTCTTTTTGCCTCTAGGTCTATGTCTGTGGCTTTGTTACCTTGAGAAATTAGGTCCGCCCCTTTAGTATGGGCAGTGCATTTCACCACAGCGATGGCCAGTGGGAGCTTTAGTACTTGAATGCTCCCTTGTGACTATCTTTTTTTAATATAATGGTTTTGTAGCTGCCCAATAGAGAAGCATGTTGCACTGGAGTGGCGTCTGCGCGGAGGAAACCCCTCCTTTTCCAACGTGACAGCCCTGCTTGTACACATCACTTCCTCACCTCAAAATCTCTGAAGCATGGCGATATGCGCCACATATTCTGTAGCCTATGCTGAACAATGTGCACTTGTCACTACCTCAAATTCACCATTCTTTTTTAACTTCACTACCTCAGTCACCATTCAGCAGTCGTTTGATACATTTTCAAAGAACCATTAATAAAGAGAACTCCCCCCGCCCTCCCTCTCCCCCTTCGAGCGCATTGTCTCTAACATGGGGAATATCATCATAGAACTCGGTATACGTTGTGCAGTCATGTACATTGTCCTACTTTTCTACTGGTTATGCTACAAACGTTGCTGGATTCACTATTCTACATCTAACAATTTTAAATGCTGGGTACGAAATAATCACTTTGTATCAAGACGCTCTTTGTGTAGTCGATGTACTTTTGGGTTTCTCCAAAATGGCAAATGGGGAATGCTCGAGAAATTAAGTTATTGAGAATCCAATTATAATGGTGGCTTTCTCAATCGCAAAAGCAGCAGCTGCTTGCGCTTGTTGGCAAGGATAATGTCCTTTCATTACTGGGTCTAGAATACCACTATAATAGGGAAGTGTTTTATGTTCATGTCCTAATGTCTTTTGTGCAAGTATTGCTGTCATCACCTCCATTTGAATGAGAGTATAGGTAAAACACTTCATTATAGTCTGGTATTCCTAACACAGGGGCTGTGTAAATCGCCCTTTTTTGGTCATTGAATCCATCAGTCATTTCATCTACACATGTTATCTTACTTTTGCCTATCTCTGCTTCCTTGAGTCCCTTCTAGAGTGGTTGAATACATGTATTGTAGTCTAAAACCCAGGCCCTACAATAATTACATTGGCCTAGAAACGGTTGCATTTCTAGTGTCTAAGGTTTTGGAGTTTTCATAATTGATTCTGCTCTCTCAGGTGTCACTTTTCTCCCCCCTTGAGAGATGAGCTGTCCTATGTACAGGACCTCTTCCTGACAATACTGTAGTTTTTCTTTGTCTGCCTTGTATCATTTTTCTGATAGTATTGCGATTAGTTGAACTCAGTTTTCCCTGCATCTTTTCTCTGTCTAACTGCACACTAATATGTCATTCACGTACTGAATTATCGTGCTCTCCAGTTTTACATTGCCCAAATCCATTCATCTGGCGGACCCTATGAACGATTGATGGGCACTCAGGGTACCCTTGAGGCAGTCGTGGGTGTTTTAGTCACTGATTTCTATATGAAAAGGAAGTGAAATCATGTGAGTCTTCATGAAGGGGAATTTAAAAGAAAGCCTTTTTAAAATATATTATGTTGAAAATTTGGTTTTAGTTGGGATAATAGATAATATATTGTAGCAGGGTTCGGGACTAAAGGAAACTCTTGAGAGATCCTGAATAAATCTCCTCGACCCACAAGTTGATTGCTTTACTGGGTACACAGCTGTGTTACATGGGGACTCTGATGGCACTAATATTCCCTGCTTTATTAAAGCGGAAATGGTCTCAAATAGGCCTTCATCTGCTTCTCTAGACATAGGATACAGTTTTGAACATGGCAGAATTGCTCCTGGTTTAAGCTCAAGTTTAACTGCTCCTGCTCTACTTAATAGACTCATGTCATATGGACTGTTGGTCCATAAGATGCTTGCCACCTTTTATAAGTCTTCCTGAAAAAAACAATGCCATTCTCTGTGGTTTTTCTCTATTCTCAATTTTCATCCAATAAGTAAGATTTATGAAAAATAATTCATCTGAATATTCATCTCTAAGCAAGTCCAAGTCCATTAGATCTGTCATTCTGTATCCTTCCTTAAGGGCTATCAATGTCCTCCATGCTCTTCTTTCATCATTTCTCCCATGAACAACTACCCTTTCTCCTCCTCCTCATCATCCATAGGTGTTTCTGGTCTAAATAAAAATGAATCGGGTATTTCAATATTTCCCTGTCAGTCCACAAAGCCATTTCAATAAAATATTTACTCCACACAAAAATATTTCTGGTCCTAAAGGGACCCTTCCTAATGCTTTTTGGCCTGTAAAGGTTGATATAAATTCTCTCACATTCATGTAATGTATCCCTGGAGACGAACACGCTAGCCTTTCGTCAGTAAAGGATATCATCCTGTTTAATTTTGTCGTCAAGTCACGTCCTAATATGTTAACTGGTGTCTGCCGAGAAAACAATAGTGGCATTGACACGTCATGTTCACCTATAGAAAGTGGTAATTCGTCAGCAAAAGGAACCAAACGTTTGGCCTCACAGAATCCCTGTGCATTCATGGCGATCAGACATTGGGTATTTTCCCTCTTGAACACAGGAACGAGTTCCTCCCATGTCCACAAGGAACGAAAATGTCTTGCCTCCTATCGTTACCCTGACCCTCGGTTCCTCTTGTGGTACTGGTGTCACAGATAGTACTGAACACATCAAGTCGCTCTGAGGGCCTTCCTATTGTGGATATAAATGAATTCCTGTATCCGTAAAAGGATTCCTTCTGAATACTGTTACGCTCCCTATCCTGGGTGTGGAAGTTTGTGGCGCTCCTGTGTTTGCTTTTCATTGTGGCACCATTGCTTGTTGCACCGGTGTGTACTGTGGTTGCTGTGCTTGCTGTGCTTGTTGTGCCTGCATGGGTGCTTTCTGTGGTTGCCCTTGTGGCGACTGCATTTCTGTGGGATCTGCCTTGCTTACTGTATTTGTGGTGCGTTTGTCTGAAACTGCGTGTGATCTTGGGCATAATATTCCTGTGATTCTGTATTGTACTTGCAGAGATTAACCCATCCCCCCTCTTGGAGCTTGGCAGTTCTATTGCATGCCTCCTCCTCTACTTCTACATGTTCGGACTGTGTGTTCTGTTCTCCCACAATTCCAGCATTGTTGTGGCTGTCCCCAATTAAATCCTCCCCCATCCCCCCTTGAGGGTTTTGAAATCCTCCTTGTCCTCTTGGTGTGTAGCCTCTACCTCTTGGCCAAAGGTTGTACCCACTGTGATCCATAGGGTGCCACTACATTGCTTTGCTGTACTGACTGTGCTTCTTGTGTTGGTCACGTCTTCAGCACTCGTCAATATTCTGCCTATGGTAAACTTTGACAGTTGTTTCTGAACTAACTTCGCTTCCTCCTGCTTTTTATTCTCAGCTTTCTTCTTATTTTTCTCTTGCAGCAACCGACAATGATGTACAATTGTGAACTGTTTTTCTGGCCATGGCTTCACTTCCATCCCTACATTTTTCTTCATTTACGGTTGTACTGGCTCAGGCAGTTACTGACATAAAATATTATAAAATAATGCCACTTTTATCCCACGGTTCTCATCTCAACACGCCAACGTTCTTGAAACACTTGAATAAAAGCAACAGGGTCTTCATCCTCACCGATTTTCCATAAACGCACCCATGTCTGATGTGCCAGGATACTGTACTCCAAGCGCCCTCCATATGTCTACCCTGCAATTATTAAATGGCGCTTCATCATGTGTCGTTTTATATGCAGTTACAATCGCATACCTTGCTTGTCTCCAAATGTCAGCTCTCTCGCCTAGGATAGCTGCAAGTAGGCCTTTTACGTCACCTACTGCTAACGTCATTCCGCTGTCATTCTCTTTAATTCATAAATCCACTTCTCCGCACCTGCAGTCAAACTAGGTAATTTACATTTAAAATTGTCTTTGCCCATTTGTGACCACGGAATACATTGTGGTTGTTTTCCACCTTTCTCTAATAACAGAAATTGTGTAAACCCTAGTCCAAAATCATATCCCCCTACACTTTGTGTCTTCCATGTGGGGCTAGTATCACCCCTTTTTTCGTCTTCTGGGCATTGACATTAACCTGTTTACATAAGGCAGCAACATATTCCCTGCACTACCTGACCATGCTGCTGGTCATTCAGAATATGGTGTCGGTTCTGGCGTTTTTTCTTTCGGATCTTCTAAATCTGACCATTTTACCCCTTTCTCTAGGTTCTGATCTATTGAAAACCTGCATGCAGCATCTCTTCGCTCTTTTCAATTTTCCCCCCTTTCTTCATCTTCCATCATTACACCCCACCTGGTGTGCCTATTATCCCTTTACTCATTGCCAAGATCTAGTCTGCTTAGGGACAGCATTCTATGCTCGTCCAACAATGTGTTATCTGCTCTATTACCCGTTTCCTTCAGTGGAGATCCTGCGATGCTCCCCATAGCCTCGTAACCACCCTTTTTTCTCGTTTGTCTATATAGATACCCAATGCTTTTCCCTATGCCTTATGCCTCATGCTCATCAGCCCATGTCTGTATTCTTTGTATCCCTTGCAGCTCCCTGTGGGGCTGTTGTGATCCTCCCTCTTCTTCCAATCGCTCTCATGCTTCAATGGGTATCATACTTCTATTAACAATATGACTCATTTCATCATCTTTTACTCTTTCTCATTTATTCTTCCCTTCTTCTCATTTCCCTGTTCTCTTCTTCTTCTCCTAATCTTTGCAACCTACCTTCTTTACATTTTTGCGCTTCTATTTCTTTTGTGTTTCTTCTCTTATCTTTTTTCTGTTCTTCATAACTTCTCCTTTATTCCTTTAGTTTCCTTTTCCATATCCTCCTTGTATGCCCTTTTCTCGTTCCTTTTCCTTCAGTTCTTTCCTCTTTCTTCTCTCTTTAACATCGTCAATGCCCTTTCCGTCTAATTTAAGTAGTATCTGTGTTCTCATCCACTTGTTTTGTACTATTGTCATTCCACTTGCTTTGTCTTTTTTTTTTCTTTTGTCTCCTGGCACTTCCTCTTCTGTCTCTGGCTGTCCTTTTTCTCATCATGCGTTTTATGTTCGTCGTGTGTGGACATTTATTTACGTTTTGTATTCTTACTTTCTTCCATACTGTCTTCACTATTATAAGCGGTCGGTGTGTATGTTGGATTAAAATACCCTGCTGGTGCTTTTAATTCATTTAGAGGATAGTTTCCCTGTTTTTTTTCTATCATACTATCATTTTTAGGAAGAGAAAGAGGAGCTGAGGGTGTTACGTCCTACTTTATGCTGATTAAGCATCCACTCCTTCTCACTCGTATCTTCTCTCTCACTCTGGTAAATCTTCCATAGTTCTAAAAAAGCTAACCTTTTCTGTAGCTTCTTCCCTATATATGTAGAATGCAAGTATGTTGTCATATGTCGCAGTACTGCTTTTGATAATGAACCTTGAAGCCACGGTATAAGTGTTTTATTAGTCCTGCGCTTTGCCCTCTCAGCGTGCTCCTTTCTAATCTTAGCTGTGTATCTTGGTAATGTTGTGCATAGATGTAAAAGGGGAGTGTCCCCCATAATGGTGGGAACTGGACAGGAATTTCTCCTAAGGGGCACCTACCAACCGTCTCAGATGTTGTAGCACCACTCTCCGCAGGAAACTCTGCGGTCTTCCTCCTAATGGTGAAAGACACAAAGAATCTGGATCTGAACCATCCGCACATTTACCAAATGTGCAGTAGCACTTTTTGGGCGTTTCTATGCGCAGAATGAAATTACCATAACAAATAATCTTGGACCCAAATAACCGAACAGACTCAAAGAATATGTCAAAATACTGCTTTATCATCAGTTCAATAAAGTAGGGAATCTTGGCGTTTACATTTCAGGTACACAAAGGCTTTATATCTCGATGTGCATCAGCTATGATGTCCTACATGGGAAATAATAAAACCTATCGGACGGAGGGATTGGTTAGGGGAACACATCTACCTACTGGTTCTGTAAGTGTTAGTAACATTATTGGCTGCTCCTCATCTGTCGGGCAAGCCTCGGACTTCGCTCTGACTATGTATAATACAGATTACAACAGCAGTGGATTGGGCCCTGCAACATTGTATGCTCATCATTGCATAGGCCCTCATGATAGTTTGGCATAGTCTCCCAACCATGGACACTCGTCTCACTAGCAGCACGTAAGCAAAACGAAACCCAGATGCAGAGAACGTCTGACTACTGCCCCTTTGCCCAATTAGTCTACTGTCTCATCAGTCAAGCCTTCATCCAGGGCTTCTCCTTTGTACTTGACCTCGCTGGATGTTCTCTTCTCAGGAACTTTAAGGGGAGTTAAGGTACATAGTTATCTTCATCCAGAGCTTTATGAATAGGCCTTATATTCTGGTCTTGTACCACGTGTGAAGAGACCATAATTTTGTTCATTTCGCCTTCTGTTTAGCGCTATTTGATTTGATTATGTCAGGTGTCATTACCCTCTTCGGCCTCTAGAGACTCGGTTGTCCGAATGGATTGTGTCCTCCAAGGTATTCCTCATCTTTGACAAGTAATGTCCAGCTTTGGCTGCTTCTGAGAATTTTCGGCAGAGAGCACCCTGCGTCAATGGCATTGAGTCGATGTCCCTCGAAAGCCTCTTTGAGGGTCAAGTCATCCGATGTTATAAGTAGCACGCACGGCACCCGTTGGCCTCAGTTCCGTTTTTCTGCAAACGTGTTTGCTTTGTGAAACTCGGCGCGCCTCCTACTTCTGAAGTACTGTTACTTTATCTTCAACGATGTCTTCCTCTTCGACCCCGACGACTCCTCGTTCCGGGTTCAGAAGGTTTAAGGAGTGCGGCTCCAAGATGTCGATAATGGATTCGCATTGCGTCTTTCTTTTGGGCCTGGGTGAGGGCCACGAGACAGATACTTGTTCCAAATGCCAAGCCATGACGGGGAAGGCCTTGCGGGAAGAAAGGGGAAATTACAGGTAGGCAAGGTGTCTAAGCCCCGTGAATCGCGACTGGCTGGGGCTTCGACCGACGAGTCGACGGGCGACTCTCCCCATCGGAAGAAGTCCAAGCGCTCACGGTCTCATAGTGGTTCCCGCCACTCTGTCCTCGTCGAAGAAAAGGCACCACCGGCCACCTTCCCGAGAGGGGGACATGCCCGACCAAGACATGGACACCGGCGGAGTGGGAAGCTTTCCGGATGGAGATGCTTAAGATTTTTGAGAGACAGGGCAAGGCTCCGTCCATACCTTCTGTGGAAGCCGGCAAGGATTGGTCTCGGCCTGATACTCGCGCACCCTCGAGCCCGGTTACTCGTCGTGATCCCCTTCGAGAGGCCTCGAGACAAGGGGTCGAAGGATCACTCGAAGCCGAGAGGGAGGTCAAGGTCTCCGACTTCGCAGAGGCCTTTGAAGCCATCAACGCTATTGTTGGTGCCAGTTGCATCTTCGACGCCTGTCAGGCCTGGAACCTATTGACCCTCGTAGGAAGGTTTTGCCTTTGATCCATTCAAAGCCTCTGAGCCCAATCCCAGAGAAAAGTTTTGTCCCTCTTCCTAAAAAGATTTCTTTTAGGAAACTCACTTTTATTTTTGAGGAGTAGGAACATCCGGAGCAGGAGGAGGAGGTGCCCTTTGGGCTCCCGTATCATACACCTAATGTGCCGGCGTGCCTCATTTCAGAGGTGAGCAAGATGCAAGACCTGTGTGACACTTTGCATAATGCAAGTCAGGTAGACACCTCTCCTGAGCTGGAGTTCGGCAAACCTGAACTTGCGGAGCATGCCGACTCTTCATATAGGCACCTTATGTCTAAGGTGGTGGAATACTCGGGCTGGTCCACACCTCCAGCCTCTTATGATCAGGATGATCTGACTGATATTTTGGACAGGGGTCCGCCTATGGATCGTGTGTTACCATTCCATGTGGCTCTTCAAAAAAGGGTGGCCAGGAATTGGGTGGTCCCTGAGTCTAATCCGGCTGTGAACAAATCTCTGACAAGAAAATACTGCCCCTGCAGTAGCGACCCCGGCTATCTGTCACAGCACCCACTCCCGAGTCTGGTGGTCCAGGCAGCTACGGCTACTTCGAAGCAGGCCGCGTACCCTACCATCCCTCCTGATAGGGACGATAAGCATGTAGCTGGAATGTCTTTTTGGCGGGGAATATGGCGTTGAAATCCGCCAACTCCACCTGTGCGCTTGTAACATTTTTGTACACTCTGTGGGAGTGCATCTCCATTTCAGCGGAGCACATTCCAGAAGGGAAAGAGAGAGATGGTTTCCTGGCTATTATTCAGGACAGCAAGGAGGCCATGTGTGAGTCCATCCATTCTGGATTGGATTCTGCGGATAGCATCAGCAGATCCATGGCCACCAGAGTCGTGATACGCTGGTTTGCGTGGTTGCGGAAGTCGGTTTTTTCACCTGACGTGCAGGCTTGTTTTCTCAACATGCCATTTGACTGGTCTCATCTTTTTGGCAGCAAGGCTGACGAGAGCCCTGAGAAGTTGCAGACCTCTAAAGGGGCAGCCAAGTCTTTAGGTGCGGCTGTTAGGCAGCCTCAGCCTTTTCGTGCTAGTGGGCAACCATGGAGGGGTAAATCCTTTCGTTCTTACTCCTCATTTGGAAAGGCGAGAGGAATGGCCAGTCGAAGGGGCCAGCGTAACTTCCTTCGTGGTGAACGAGTTAGAGGTGCCAAGTCTGCTCCAGCTGCAGCCTCTGTGCCATCAGCCGCTTCAAAACCGCTCTGAAGGCTTCAGTCACGATACACCAGTGGGGGGGCAGACTGTCTCAGCATCTCGAAGAATGGCGAGTCATTACTTCAGATGTCTGGGCTCTCGAAACAATAGCCCACGGCTACTGCCTTCCCTTTATCATGAAGTCTCAGACCAATCCACCGGTGGAACACTCTTTGAGGATTTCGGATACGCTCCTGGTACAGGAAATTGTAACCCTGCCACAGAAAGGCGCTATAGAACCAGTGCCTGTAGCGGAGAGGAACAAGGGTTGGTATTCCCCATATTTTTTGATTCCCAAAAAGGACGAGGGACTGAGACCCATCTTGGACTTGAGATACTTGAACAAGTTCCTCAGGAAAGACGAATTTGAGATGGTCACTCTTTCTCAGATCCTTCAGGCTCTCCGACTTCAGGATTGGTCGGTGTCATTGGACCTTCGGGATGCTTATTTTCATGTGCCAATCCATCTCAAGCACAGGAAATACCTGAGGTTCGCAGTGGATGGCTCTCACTATCAGTTTCGAGTCCTGCCATTCGGATTGACCTCTGCCACGAGGGTATTCACCAAGCTGATGGTGGTGGTGGCAGCGCATCTCAGTAGAGGGGGGTATTCACGTCTACCCCTACCTGGACGATTGACTGATCAGGGCACGTTCCCCCGAAGAAGTTATGGATCATCTCAGCGTTACCTGCCCTTCTCTTCACAGACTGGGCTTCTCCCTCAATTTCAAGAAGTCCCATATGACACTGTCCCAACAGCTCCTGTACATCGGGGCTGTTTTAGACACTTCCTTGGAAAAGTGTTTGCCACCCAAGGTGAGGGCTCAAGATATTCTCCAGATGGTGACAAAATTCCAAAATGCCCAGGATCTTCTGGGCTTGGAGTTCTTGAGGTTGCTCTGCCTCATGGCATCCTGCATTTTCCAGGTGCCAGAGGCCCGTTTAAGAATGAGATCCCTTCAATGGGCTCTCCGATCGCAATGGTCCAAGTTCTCGGGACGGATGTGGGACTGCCTCCAAATTCCGACCAGGGACTCCCAGGATCTTCTGTGGTGGGCCTGCGAGGAAAATGTTCTGAAGGGCAAACACTTTTGGCAACCATGGCCGGAGATGACTAGTGACGGACACCTCACTCACAGGGTGGGGAGCTCACGCCAACGATTTCACTGTCAGCGGTCGTTGGTTTCCATCGGAGTCCAAGCTACACATCAATCTTTTGGAGCTGAGGGCAATCAGACTAGCTCTGAAGGCTTTTCTGCAATCTGTACGGGGAAAGAATCTCCCGATAATGACGGACAATACAGTGGCCATGCACTACCTCAACAAGAGAGACGATTTAGGGTCACTACCACTGTGCATAAAGGCAATGCAGCTCTGGTACTTGGCTATTCAAGAAGGAATCTCCCTGTCAGTGGTGCACCTGGCCAGCGAGGAGAACACAGCCGCGGACGCTCTGAGCAGGCCGAGCACAGTCTCCCACGAGTGGGAACTAGCTCAGGAAGTCCTTCAAGAGATCTTCGCTCTTTGGGGAACCCCTCAAGTGGATCTGTTCACGACTGGTATCAACCGGACGTGCAAGCTGTACTGCTCAAGGGAATTTCCTCTGAGAGGAGCTCTAGGAGATGTGTTCGTGGTGAATTGGGTATTCCTACAGTCCCTGTCATTCCTTAAGTACTCAGGAGGTTGAGGCAGTTCAGAAACCACATGATCCTCATTGCCTCGGATTGGGCCAAGAGAACATGGTACCCAGACCTTCTGGATATGTCCATATGTCCTCCGATATGTCTTTCGCTGAGGGAGAATCTTCTCTCGCGAGAAGAGGGTCTGGTTCTCCATCCAGAGGTCAGTACTCTCATCCTTCACGCTTGCTTTCCAAAAGATTGAGGTACAAGGCTTGGGACCTTTCGGATGATTTGATGGAGGTGTTGCTTTCAGCTAGACGGCC
This sequence comes from Ambystoma mexicanum, assembly GCF_040938575.1. NCBI lineage: Eukaryota > Metazoa > Chordata > Amphibia > Caudata > Ambystomatidae > Ambystoma > Ambystoma mexicanum. The sequence goes on along the minus strand of NC_090935.1, from coordinate 654,182,096 downwards.
AGCAACGAAGTCTCTGTACCGTTGCCATTGGAATAGGTTTTGTGACTGGTGCAGAGACCGAAACGTTGATCCTTTTCAGTGTACAACACCGGATGTTCTATCCTTTTTGCTGTCTTTGGCAATGCCGGTTTACAGGTTGGTACCATTGAGGGAAACATGGCAGCACTGTCCATGTTTAAGCGCTCTTCAGACGAATGCTCCTATTTTAAGATCCCTGTGGTCACTCAGTTTCTAAAAGGGCTCACAAATGGGTTCCCACCTTCTACATTCCAGGTTCTGGTATGGGACCTCAACCTGGTTTTAAAATTCCTAATGGGTGCTCCTTTTGAACCATTGCACTCATGTCCTTTGAAGTTGTTGACCTTGAAGACAATCATGTTGGTTGCTCTGACATCTGCGAGAAGAGTGAGCGAGTTGCAAGCGCTTTCTTCCAAGCCACCCTTTCCTATATTCAACAAGGACAGGGTTGTATTGAGGGTGAAGCCCTCCTTTTTGCCTAAGGTTGTTTCGAAGTTTCACCTGAGGCAGAAAATTGTGCTACCAGCATTGTATACTCCTCCGCATCATAGTAAGGATGAGGAAAGGCTGCAAAGGTTGGACCGTAGTAGAGCGTTAAGCTTTTATGGTTCCCGGATTGGACAACCAACTCTTTGTAGGGTATACAGGACACAGACTAGGCTAGGCTGTTTCCAAACAGACATTGCCTAGGTGGATCATCCTAGCTATTTCAGAATGCTACAGTCTGGCAGGCAAGGACCCTCCCGAGGGTTTACGTGCTCATTCCACCAGAGGCATGGCCACTTGGTCTGCCCTGCAGAGAGGTGTCCCCATTAAGAACATCTGTGATGCTGCAACATGGTCATCCATCCACATGTTTACCAAGCATTAATCTCTGGATACTTCCCACTCTCAGGATGTCGCTTTCGGCAAGACAGCCCTTTATTCTGCCATTTGACAATTCTGCATGTCTAAATTCTGCACCCTCCTCCTTTCGTAGATGCTGCTTTGTGAGTCTGTCCAAGATGAGGAATACGTTGGAGGACACAATCCATTCGAGGAACAAGTTACGTACCCCTGGTAGCGTTCTTTCGACTGGATGATCCTCCAACGTATTCCTCATCACCCTTCCAGCCTACCCCTCTTTTGAATTTCCCATGCTATTATATATTTCGTTCCAACAAGGCCGAGTACCGTCCTGCCCTTGCTTACGGCACTACTGATACACGAAGAGGGGGGAAAACAGAACTGAGGCCAACGGGTGCTGTGCGTGCTACATATAACATCGGATGACGTCACCCTCGACGGAGGCCTTCGAGGGACATCGACTCGACGCCAACAACGCAGGGCGCCCTCTGCTGAAAATTTTCGAAAGCCGCAGAAGCTGGACATTACATGTCAAAGATGAGGAATACTTTGGAGGAACATTCAGTCTAAAGAACGCTACCAAGGGTAAGTAACTTGTTCTTCCGTCTCACATATGCTTTTCTGCATCTTCAATTGTCAATACTTGCCATTCGCAAATGTTCACTCCTTGACTTAATGTAAGAGAAATATGTCCTGCATATATTGCTTATCCTCGTTGACTCCCTTTGAATCCTCCAGTTGCTTCTTGCTGTGGTATCCTTGCTCTTTGGCCAACAGCTATTCTTTCTTGATGCACAAATTTGTATTTCCAGCACCTGTCAGATCTGCAGCCCTGGTCTCTCTCCTTCGAGCTCTTTGCTTATTATTATTCAGAGCCAGCATCCATCCATCTTTTCAACATGGCTGCTTTACCCATGTTATATTTTCTGCTGCAGCAAGCTTCTGTATGACGCCTCTACCTTGGGTATCTGCTTATATACATTTGCTACTCATCTGGTTACTTATCTTCTTTATATATATGATTTCTTCTCACTTATATGTATGTTATTTTTCTTCTTCAGTTATATCTTCGTTCTTTAAGTATTTTTATATCGCTTCAGTGTGTCATTGTATCTTCTCCTTATGATGTCACTTTGCACCTATCAGATTTTCTTTACAGCTCTTCCATATTCAGTGGTGTCTGCAAATCTCCTGCTACTATTTCAGTTTGGTGGCACATTCAGTACGGTTGTCTGAGTGCATTTGTCTCTCATACACTCGATGCAATATTGAAATAATACATGGTGTCATGCACAGTGTCTTCCTGTTCATCCAATAGGTCGGATGTGAGGGGGTGGGTTCTATCAGTGACTTACATGTCTGCTCCTCTACAATGCCTTCAAGGGAAGTAAGTTAAAACATAGCCTCTTGATACCCCATTGTTCGTGCCTATGAATAAAACAACAAAGATCTGGCTGGACACCCTCAGTTGAAATGTATACACAATCTACAATCTACAGGCTTAGAGCGGCGTCCAACTCCTCAGGCCCTCTTGCGATTCCGTGCAATTCCGATCTTAAATGTTTGATCTCCATTTTGAAGTGTTTAAAGTTACTGGGACATAAAAGGATGCCTTCAACCAGACCCAATGATTTAAGGACCTGATTGCACCAAGGGATCTTTCTAGACGAGAGGGGTAAGGGGCAAAAAAATCGAGTATTAGATTTGAGAGTATGGCTTTGGCAACTCAGGATTGTCAAACTCCAGGAGTCGAGGGCCGTAATCCTGATGATTTTCAGGATGTCCCTCATTAATATTCATGAGAACCAATTTACATACATTCAGAATCATTGTATGCTCATTTATTTCATGATTAATAATAAGGGGTATCCTGAAAATCCAACACGTTTCCGGCCCTCGAGGCCTGGAGTTGGACACCTCTGCATTATGTGTTGAAAGCCACATCTTAAGCGGTGCTCTACCGTGTCAGGGCGAGAGGTTAAATGCCGAGTTCAAAATGAAGTTTATGCACTGGAGCACAGTTTGGGGGGCTTAATAGCCTACAAAGGAAATTGTTTTCAATAATCTGTAATTTAGAGGGGTTTTCAAAGCCCCAGAGCTCTGCTCCATATGTCCCTATAGTCTTGACTCTCACCTAATAGAGTTCATAAACATATTGCTTGGATAATGTTTAAAAGCTTTATCGATGTATTTACGGCACCCACATCTTTCTGGCGTTCATACTTACATGTTCAAAGCCCCTCAGATTTTTTAGATAGTCACTCCCAAATAGAAAAAAGTTATCTTTCTCGGGTGTCTTTACACTTGACCCAGCGGTGTAAATAAAGCACCTTTTGGCACTTTTCTCTGGGGCTGAAACTGACAATCACAGATTTAGTGGCATTCACTTTTACATCCAGGGATGCAATTAACGCACCATATCTGGTCATTCTTTTTTGTAGGGAAAGGGCAGTCCTGGCAATAAGGTTGAAATCATTCACGTATGCCCGGACCGGGATGTGCCAAAAATAGGTACATCGACTGGGCCTTTCAGGAGTGCGTTTTCTACAGTGTATATAGTTTGAAACCACAGGGGTACATTCCCCAAGACATCCAAGAACTTAAGCTGAGAGCAGCTGAGGCTATACTTTTTAACCCAATTTTGGTTAAGAAGAATCCCACACTTTAGTTTAGTTTTAGATGCGAGGACAAACATAGGTTTTGGACACAGACAAAACTTTTATTTGGAATTACAGACGCAGACTTTCCTTAGTTTTCTTTAGGCAGGAGAAATCCATACCTTAGTTATAGGCCTTTCACCATCCTGACATTTTAATAAAATTCTTTGAAACTTGAGTTCGGTTGTTTGTCTCATCTCTCTTAATACCATGCCTATCTCACACCATGCCTTGCCTGAATCTGTCGATAAAACATGATTGTATGACATTGTCTGCTCTAGGAGTGGAATGAGGCTGTGTGGCCAGTACTGTAAATCTAACCTATTACTGCCTTTTGGTGCCCTCTGGGGTATGGTCATTCAAGGTCTATATGTTTTTTATGTATAGTGTGAATTTCTATCACTTCTGTTGTTACTATGTGCTAGACGGACATGAATATTGTATTTATTGCTGGTGTGGCATCTTGGGTCCTGATAATCACCATGTGACTGCAATGTTCTACTGTGTCTAGGGATCCCTTCTTTCCCCTACCCTTTTCTTAGGCTATATGTGCTGCGCCTCTCGGTGGATAGGGGATAAACATGTTAGCAGTGGCGGCGGATTGATTCTTAACCTGACCCTTTCTGTTTATACATACACTTGTTTTTACTTGATGATAGAATTTATATGTATGACTTTAATAAAGTGTATTTGTTTTTAGTATACCAGTATTTTGGATTTTCTTTGGTTATCTTTGTGGATTAACTGAACTGACGTACCACTCATCTTCTCTCCTGAAACTCTGCCATTGCTACTGCCTTTAGAGAGGTTTGGCTTCCCTTTTGTTTGGATTACTTGTTTTACCATTAGGGTAGATGGTTGCACGGGGGCTGTGGCCAGGCTCTATGCCGTGAGGACGTGTCCGCTGGTTGCTGCTGCCTAAGATCCTGAAATAACCTCCTTAAGAAAGCAAAAGCTGCGTAATCGTATGTGAGCTGTTAGAATAACAAAACTGGAACGCCGACACTGCCTGCGATGCAAATATTTGCACAGGAGAGCCGCCCTGGAGATTCAACGGAGAGCAGAGCTGCGACAAGCCAGAGACAAGATGGCAGTCGCAACGGGGAAGTAACACCCTCTGCCCATGGTATGCGGCAAACAGAGGGAGCACTACCAGGATCAAGGAAGCTGGCTGTGGGGTCTTGACTCCCCCTTCCCGCTCCCAGCCAGAGGGCGGTACTCGGACCTGATGTTGAATGTGGGTTGAAGTGCTGGGAGTACAGAGCTGGCAGTGACGGAGAGAGGTGCATTCAGGCACTGGCAACTGGCAGGAGGCAGAGGGGACGGAGGAGCTGCGAGACAGAACACGCAAGCCTGCATCTGAAGCCACGTGCAAGAACCTTGAGAGAAGACAGCACAGAAACAGCGTTGAATAATGTAACGGCTTCAGAGGTCTCTGAAGCGGACCCTGAAATGGAGAGGTGAGTCATGCACACGCTGTATGCGATGCAAGTACAGACTTGGGAGCAAGTGAGGATCACAAAATCCAATGATTATTCAATAGGGGAGCAGCGAATGTGAGTAATGTGGCTGAGGTGGTGAGTGGAACCCTGCAGACAGACTTTAACCTTCTATTAATGCGAACTTGTGAGAATCCTCACACTGTGCATATAGAAAGAGCACACTTTTGCCTATGGCTGTGAAGGGGATTTGATGGTGCATCACATTTTCATGCCCCTGGATGCCCTCTTACCACACAGGCAGAAAGATTAGCAGTGAAACAATCAGGGACACAGGGTGAGGAGTGAGCCTGGAGTAGGCCACGCTGGCTGAACTGCTAAATGGAAACTGACATTTTGGCATAGGGTGGATACCTAGGGAGGACGCAATATGCCGCCCCCCAAACAAAAAGGTAATAATAAGCCCACCATTATGGTCTTGGTCACAGCCCAGAGAAGACATCCTGATATGGAAGAAAAGAGGGATACATTGCTGGCGGCCCAACAGCAGCCGACACAGCTGGAATTACAGGACAATAGGATACTAGAAGCCATCGCTGCTTTAAGATCCTCTTTAGAAGGCAGACTAGACAAAGTTAAGGTTATTGTCCAATTGTTGAGGCAAGATGTAAGGTCGCTAGCGGAGCGGGTTACCACATCCGAGTCATTGCTACAGGAAACAGCACCCACCACTACACAACTAATGCAAAGAATGAAAGCTTTGGAAACAAATAACGCCATATTGGAAGATTAGGTAGAGGACGCGGAGGGGCGATTACGAAGGAACAACATCAGAGTGCTCGGAATACTGGAGGGGAGCGAGGGTAATGATCCCACATCATATGTGGAGAACTTAATATTGTAGGAGGTGGGTCCTGGAAGCTGACCTAGGGGTTCACGATAGAAAGGGCATACGAATTACTACAAAAAAGACCCTCCCCTCCCCCCCCGGAATCTAACCCAAGACCAATCATAGCAAGAGTTCTTAACTGCAGGGACTGGGAAATAATCCTGAGACACTCCAGAGAAGGGGGTGTGTTGCATTGGGGGGTAAGAGGGACATTAAGATTGCAATATACCTGGATTGTACCCTGATGGTCCAAAGGCAGGGCAACAAATTTGTCCCCATGAAGGAACGCCTCCGCAGACAGGGCCTGAAATATATGCTCATATACCCGGCAAGACTGAAGGTGCTCCACAATGGGAAAAGGCGCATGTGTGTGAGACACTGGGAGCTGTCAAAATGTGGATGGGCCATAATGGAATGCAAGGAAAGTGTATGGAGAATCTGAAAGATGGCAAGGGATAGAGACAAGTTACCAATGGCATATTGCTTACGAAGTGTAATGCAGCTCACACATGATGATACAGAAATGGCCTGAGACAGTCGCTTTATGGCATGGGTGGAGAGCTGCTGCCCAAGGCCTGAACTAACGGACACCCCCAAGAAGGGGTCTTTGCTACTGGTACTGTATAGTTGGTACAATTACCTATGCCCAAGAGGTCCTGAGGCCACATTGGTTTAGGCTTGCCTGAGCGGCTGGAGGCTGTTAGGCACAGTTACGGTCCCATGTTTAGGGCGATAAAGTTAGTTATTTTTTTGGTTTGTTGTTTAGGTTGGAAATGAGCCATGTACTCATTCAAAGTGGGGGGGGGGGGGCGAGTTGGGGTGGTAGGTACCTTCTCACTATCGCCAATGCTGTGCTGGGGGAAGTGAAAGCGTTGCACACAGATGGCATAGATTAAGATTGTGACATGGAATGTCAGAGGGTTGGGGAGATATATGCGCAGGAAACGGGTGAAGTCCTCCTTGAATATGAAAAAGATCATGATCGCATTAATACAGGAGACACCACCTACCAGAAGACCAGGGGCCTTATTACAAGTTCAGCGGTAGCCGCGCCGGAAAAACCGGCAGGCTGCCGCCGGACCGGTAATTCCATTCCGCCTCTGTGATTGCCGGAATCACCGGGGCATTACAACCCCAGTGACCCGGTAATTCTGGAGGCGAAATCCTGTAAAGCCCAATTCCCATGGAGTCCCAGAGGACTCCATGGGGATGGGGACCATGGAAACACTGGTTCAGTCTGACAAAGCCGGTGTTTCCATGTCCGCCTGCAGGCGGGTGGTGTTACTTCCGCAGGTCAGACCTGGCGGGGGTGACACCTCTCGCCTGCAGGACTCTGAATCAGCCGGTCCGGAAACAACGGTGGCGGCGGATTTACTGCCACCGGTTTTTCTGGACCGGCTGACTTGTAATGAGGCCCCAGAACTTGCTATTAACTAGATGGGGCGTCACAGACTTTGGCTCCACCTATTCCAAATTTGGTGGGGGTGGAGGTGCTAATATGATTAAATGCAAGAGTAACCTTTCAGCTTATAAGCGCCAAAATAGACTTTGATGGACAACATGTGATTATACATGGACACATATATAGCCAGCAAGTGTGTATAGTGAACACGTATAGGCCTAATCGCACAGTGCCCTCTTTCCTTGGATCACTAAGAACCAGACTGACACTTTAGGGGGGCCCTTTTCATTTGGCGTGGGGACTTTAATTGTGTGAGGAACCCTACCCCTGATGGATCTGACTCGTTGCGGCCCAGGTTGATGTCGGCATCTGTGGCCTTGAATACAATGATTGCTGATTTAGAACTGTCTGACATCTGGAGGGAGCAGAACCGAGATGGAAGGGGGTACTCGTTCTACTCAGCTCTGCACAAACTCTTCACTCGTATAGACTATGTGCTGGTGGGTACTGAACACTTGATTGACTTCACAGGTGCCCCGTATATTGGGCGCACCATTTCTGATCATTCCCCACTGATGGTGAACTGGAACCAGCAGGGCCCCCGCCCCCGATCCCTTCATGGAGAATGTCATCCAACACGCTCCTAGATGATGCATTTAGAGACCAGTTGGACACATTCCGAACAAACCTTTTGTAGGTAAATGTAGGTAACGTGGATAGTTGGGGTATAGTATGGGAAACTCTGAAGGTGTTTACAAGAGGAGAAGCAATGGCGGGCGCTGGGGGGATTACAAAAGTGTTGAGAGAGGAACTGGGGCAACTGGATGACAGAATTTGTGTAGTAGAGGCGAAAGAGGTTAAGACATTAACTGACAAAAGGGAGCTTAACACCTTGTGCAATAAATGCAAAGAAAAGCTTCCGGCCAGCCAGGCCATTCCTTTGTTGAATTCTATTAAGAGGAGACTGGCGCCTTCATTGTTGACACCAGCTCAGACCAGAGCGATTAACCCCAGGGTATAGAAGTTGTTTCGCACTTCTCCTACCTACCCTGCTTACATCAAGGGCCATGCCTCTTTGGATTCACTGATAGTTACCACCACTAGGTGAAGCACTGCCTGATAAAGAATCCAAGAGTTTGTTTGCACTGGGGAAGAGGGCCACGACTGCTGCTGCGTTCTCCACCCGAACAGCCAATAACACCACTCTGCTGGCTAGCTATGTAGACGCCCAGTGGAACCTGCTGCAAGAAGGCCTTCAAGAAGTACTTGAACCAATGCGGGCTAAGTTGCTCGCAATTATATCGGAAGGCAAGCAAGTGAATCAGAATGTGCTTAAAAACACTTTAGACGCTGCTGAAACAGCAGGAAGAACCTTGGCACAGGGTACCTTGCTTAAACGACACGCCTGGCTGAGGAACTCCGGGTTTAAACTGGAGACCCAGGCAGCCTTAATAAATAAACCTGTTGAAGAACCAAACTTGTTCAGCAAAGCAGTGGACGAAGCTCTTGAGAGAGCCAAAAAAGAACATGAGACTCAAGTCTCTGCAACAGATTACCCAAAAGCCTTCCCAACAGAGAGGGGACAGCTCTTGTTGCTCCTTTCGTGGGCAATCTCACTCCCCTCAAAACCAGTATGGTTCGGGAAACAACTGGAATTCAGGACAAGGGTCTAACACCACCACCACGTATCCACCTAGAGGACAGCGGCGTGGAAAGTGTAGAGGCTGGAGTTTAACGCCCAGAGGCTCCCCGGCTTCAGGGGATAACAGAGCAGTGGGTACTCAATACCGTCGCCCACGAGTACTGCATAGAATTTTACCGACCACCTCAATTCAGACCGCCAAAATCAAGACGCCTGACACTGGAACACCTACACATCCTACTGCAAGAGGTCGAGATCCTGCAAGAAAAGGGCGCCATAGAGGTCGTCCCTATTCTACAGGTAAACAAGGGTATTTATTCACTGTACTTCCTTGTACCCAAAAAGGATCTCACCATGCGCCCTGTGCTAGACTTGCGTCCAGCGAACAAATATGTCAAACCTCAAAAGTTTTGTATGGTCACATTACAGGAAGTAATCCCGCTGCTGAAACAGAGGGATTACATGGCAACTTTGGATATGAAAGATGCATACTTTCATATTTCAGTGTTGCCGGCGCACAGAAAATATCTGAGGTTCATGATAGAAGACAAGCACTATCAAAGTACTCCCCTTCGACATTGCCTTGGCGCTAAGGGTGTTTACAAAGGTACTGGCAGTGGCAGCAGCGCACCTGTGCAGAGAATCCGTCCTGGTTTACCGTTACCTCGATGACTGGCTCATAACAGGGAAGTCCTACGGAACATGCCTGTTGAACACTAAAAAAGACGATAGACCTCTTATTCAGCCTGGGATTCTCCATCAAGGGAAAGAAATCCAGCTTAGAGCCCAGTCAAGTCAAACAGTTTCTAGGGGCTCTAATTCGGACAGAAGACGGCCTTGTCTTCCCCTCCAACGAGAGGGTTCAGAACATGTTTCAGATCTCTCAGTATGTAGCCAGTCGAGAGGTGACAGTACGCAAGGCCATGCGACTGTTAGGAATGATGGCATCCTGCATTTACTTAGTTCCTCACGCGCGCCTGCGCCCCATGCAAAAGTGGCTCAACAGCCAGTGGTGTCAGGCCAGTGGACAATGGGAAGATCTGGTAGTTGTCTCACCAGCCCTTGTTCTCTCTCTGCAGTGGTGGGCGAAGGAACACCTCTTGAAGGGGAAAGCCTTCCCCAACCCCGCAGTAGAAGCCACTCTCACGACAGACACATCTCTCACAGGGTGGGGGGGGCTCATCTGCTTCAGCAGACGGCGCACAGCGTATGCTCCCCAGAAGTAGCATCGAACCACATAAATCTGTTGGAACTATTAGCTGTATTCGAAGCACTGAAAGCCTTTCAGACAAAGTTACAGGGGAAGACCGTCCTGATCCTGACGGACAGCACCACGGCCATGTACTACCTGAACAAGCAAGGGGGAACACACTCTCCAGGGCTATTCAAGCTGTCCCAAAACATTTGGAAATGGGCTCTCAAACAGAGAATGTTCCTGTTGTCCCAACACGTTCCAGGGATAATTCAATCTTCTGACGGACGTGATCAGCAGAGACTTCCCACTGCCCGTTTAGTACGAATTGTGATTACACGAAGACATCCTCCAACTTTTTCGCAATCCAGGTAGCCCCAGAACCGATCCAAGGGGACTGGTCTCTGGGTTGCATGGTCAGGGAAATTTGTTTAAGCTTTTCCCCTGACTCCTCTACTCAAGAAGATTGTGCACAAGATGCACCAGGAACCAGTCACGATGATACTGATGGCCCACATGTGGGCCTGCCAACCATGTTTCGCTCATCTGCAATTGTATTCGCTCTCCACTCTTGCTTCTCCACTCTTTTTGACTGCTTACTCTCTTTTCTCTCCTCCTTTCCCTTCTCCCTTTTCCTATCTCCACCCCTTACTTTATTCTATGCACTTACAATATCAGAATTATCCCTGGACCTAATATGATAGCATCCTCGTCTGTTTCCTCCACCCTCCCATTACTGTTTTTTTCCTCCCCATCACCCCTTCAGCACTATCTGAAATGTCGTCAGGCCTAGTATGATAGTCGCTTGTTTTGTTCCTCCCCTCCCTTTCTGCACCCCTCTCCCTCACCTTTTGTTTTTCTCCGGCTCTACCAGAAATGTCGTCAGGCCTAGTACGGTAGTCACCTGTCTGTTTCCATTTCCTTCCTACTCTCCCCCTCCCTTCCTTATCTATGTCTTAGCTCTTGCACTATCTGAAATGTCGTCAGGCCGAGTACGATAGTTAATTTCACATCCTTACTGTTCATAGCCTGTAAGAATGTGGTTGTATTTTCCCTTGTTCCCTCCCTTGCCTTGAAGCGCTTTGAAACACATTGTGTTAGGCGCTATATAAATAAACAATCATATCATAATGAAACTGCCTTGTCCGTACAACATGTTAGATCAGGACAAGGGAGAAACACTCCATCCATGCCCGCAAACGCTGAATTTAGCAGCCTGGCTCCTGAGGTCATTAAATTCGGGCACCTACAACTCCCTCAAAGATGCATGGACATACTTGGGGAGGTGAGGAAACCTAACACCCGATATTGCTACGCCAGTAAATGGAAACGCTTTATCTGGTGCAACTCTAAGGGCATCAATCCCATTGACTGCTCTCCTACACACATTGTGTTGTACCTGACTCCCTTACTGGACTCAGGTCTGGTTTTTAATTCCTTCCCTGAAAGTTCATCTCGTTGCTCTCTCAGCCTACACCAGATTACAACAGGTGGTGCTGTGGTGGAAAGTACCAGTAATTAAGGCTTTCATGGAAGGGGTTAAAAGAATTCATCCCCCCATTTCTAACCCGGCTCCCGGATGGGACCTAAATGTGGTATTGACTAGACTTATGGGGTCTCCCTTTGAGCCTATGCATAAAGCAAGTCTCAAATATCTTACATATAAGACAGCCTTCCTACTGGCCATCACTTCTATAAGAAGAGTTAGTGAACTACAGGCCCTTTCAGTCCTAGACCCTTTTGTTACAGTCCATAGAGATAAGGTGGTTCTGTGCACTCGTCCTCGATTTGCGACTACATTTATTTCCAAGTTCCATGTGAACCAATCAATAGAACTGCCTGCTTTCTTCCAGAACCCCACTAACATGGCAGAAAGAAGCTTACACACATTGGCAGAAAGAAGCTTGCACACATTAGATGTGCGCAGGGCAGTCATGTTTTACCTGAAAAGAACTAGACCACTGAGAAAATCAAATCAATTTTTCTTTTCAGTGGCAGCTAGTAGAGAAGGGGATACTGTCTCTAAATTGGAGAGAGAACTGCTCCTCAAGCCTAGAGCACATTCTACTTGAGGCACTGGGGCTTCAATAGCATTCATTGCAAATGTTACCCTAGAATGCATATGCAAGGCGGCAACCTGCAGTTCTGTACACACCTTTACAGAACACTATTGCCTAGACACTAATTCTAGGTTTGTTTCTCAGGTGGGCCAGGCAGTATTAAGACATCTTTTCACTACTGTTTCTTCTCACAACACACGTCCAACTCCGGGTACTGCTCGCTAGTTTATCCACAGCATGTGATTCTAAGCAGATTAACAAGCATCAGAAGACGTGCATTACTCACCGTAATAGCATTTCGAGGGGATTGGGTCCTCCGACGTATTCCATATCTATGACATGTAATCACCACAGCTGTGCTGCTTCGGAAACCTTTTTCGGCGTCTGCGTCCTGCGTCGATGACGTCGATGCGCCGTCGTCGAGGGCCTCCTCCGACGTCCGACGTCATCCGATGTGATAAGTAGGACGCACGACGCCCGTAGCCTCAGTTCCGTTTTTTCCGCGAACGTGTTGCTTCGTGATTCTCTGTTCACGCCTCGACTCTTTGGAGTTCTGTTCTTCTCGGTTCTTCGAACCTGTTCGTTTTGTGAGATGTCTTCTACTTCGTCTTCGACCCCGCGTCCGGTTTTCAAGAAGTGCGGGGAGTGTGGGTCCAAGATGTTGATGACGGACTCGCACGACGCCTGCCTCTGGTGCCTCGGGGAGGCCCACGACACGGATGACTGTATCGACTGCCAGTCGCTCACGTCCAAAGCCTTACGCAAACGTAAGAAGAAGTTGTCGGTAGGTCGGGTGTCGAAGCCCAGGAAGTCGAAGTCTGCGGGGCTTTCGACGGATGATTCGAGGGGTGACTCTCCGCGTCATCGTCGGAAGTCTCGTGGGTCTCCTTCTAGGAGTCGGTCTCGCCACTCCTCAGCCTCTTCGAGGCGTTCTCGGAAGCGCCGACACCGGTCGTCTTCCGAGTCCTCCTCGGAGGACTCTGCCCGGCAAGTCGCTTACCCCACCAGCCGTGCGACGCCGGAGGATTGGGCTTCCTTTGGGAAGAAAATGCTGGCGATTCTTGAGTCGCAGGGTACTAAGCCGTCCGCGCCCCCGAGTGGGGTCGGTCGTGTGAGGTCGAGAGACACCGCTCGCATGAGTGGTCGGCACGAGTCACGGGAGAGGTCCCGTTCGGACAAGGAGACTCGTTCTCACCGTACCCGTTCCAGGTCCCGGTCCTCGACACGTTCGAGACCGTGTGCACCTGTGAAGTCTTCGAGGAAGACATCGACGTCTGAGGCGTCGAGGGCGTCGACAGGCTTTCTCGAGGCTTCTAGGAAGTCGTCGAGGCCGTCGACGCTCGGGTCGTCGAGGGACACGCTCGGGGCTCCGGCCTCGAGGGCTGTGTCGACGCCGCCGATGCTGGAGGCGCTGCGTCTGACGTCGACGCCGATCCTCTCGGCGCCGATGCCGGTTCTCTCGACGCCGGCGCCGATTCGCTCGACGCCATCGACGCCTTTCGTGTCGGAGGTACCCTGTGGCACGGGAGAACCCCCTAGGAAGGCTCTGGTTAAGAGCAAGCACTCTCGGGTGCCTTCTTTTCGCCACCTGGACTGTATTTCAGAGGCGGATGAGGATTCTGATGGCCTGGTTCCTAGTCAGGTTCCAGATGAAATTGTCTCGGGCCATAGTCAGTTTGACGATTTGAGACAGTCACTGCATGATGCCAGTGGACTGGACACCTCTCCGGAGGTGGAGTTTTGTATGCCTGAGCCTGGCTCTCATGCCGAATCCTCGTACCGGCGCCTTATGGCTAGGGTTTCTGAGTACTTGGGATGGTCTGCTCCCCCAGGGGAGTTTGTGCAGGATGATCTGATGGACATCCTTGATGTTGGTCCCCCAACTGACCCGGTACTGCCGTTCCATATGGCTTTACAGAGAAGGGTGGCGGCGGCTTGGACTGCTCCAGAGAGTCTTCCGGCGGTGGGCAGATCCTTGTCGCGAAAATACCGTCCAGCCAGTAGCGACCCCTGCTACTTGACCAGGCACCCCACTCCGGAGAGTTTGGTGGTGCAGGCGGCCACGGCCCCGGCAAAGCAGGCGTCGTACCCTACCATCCCTCCTGATGGGGACGACAAACGTTTTGATGGCTGGGCGAAGAAAGTGTTTTCTTCTGGTGGTATGGCGCTTCAGGCGGCCAACTCCATTTGTGCCTTGTCTCGTTTCACACACACTCTGTGGAACTGTGTTGCGTTGGCGGCTGAACATATTCCCGAAGGGGACGAACGGGATGGTTTCCTTGCTATGGTCCAGGATGGTAAGGATGCCATGTGGGAGTCCGTTCAGTCGGGTTTGGATTTAGCTGAATGTGTCAGTAGGTCCATGGCGGCGAGCACCGTGATACGCAGGTTTGCGTGGTTGCGGAAGTCGGGGTTTGCTCCCGATGTGCAGTCCCGGCTCCTCAACATGCCCTTTGACGGTGAACACCTTTTTGGCAGCAAGGCTGACGAGAGCCTTGAGAGGTTGCAGACCTCAAAAGCTGCAGCGAAGTCGTTGGGCGCTGCAGTTCGCCAACCTCCACCTTTTCGTCCTAGGGGACAGCAGTGGAGGGGTGGTTCCTTTCGCTATTACTCATCCTTCAGTACAGCGAGAGGAGCTGGCAGTCAAAGAGGCCATCGCAGGGGTACCAGAGGTGGACGACAGGGTACCCGTGGTGCCAAGGCCGCTCGGGCAGTTGCCTCTTTGCCCTCAGGTAACGCCGCAGCCGCTCCCACTCAGTCGTGAGGCCATGTCCCATGGTTCGCCGGTTGGGGGAAGGCTGGCGCAGCATCTTGTAGAGTGGCAAGCCATTACTTCAGATGTGTGGGTTCTGGAGATCATAACCCACGGCTACTGTCCTCTCTTTCGGCACAGGCCTCGCGACAATCCACCGGGGAACCTCTCTTTGCAGAGTCCGGATCCGCTCCTTGCGCAGGAAATTCAAGCCCTGCTGGAGAAAGGCGCCATAGAACTGGTGCCTGTAGCGGAGAGGAACAAGGGATGGTATTCCCCTTATTTTTTGATTTCGAAGAAAGACGGGGGATTGAGACCCATCATGGACTTGCGCGGTTTGAACAAACTCCTCAGGAAGGACAAGTTCAAGATGGTTACTCTCTCTCAAGTCCTCCAGGCCCTTCAGCTTCAGGACTGGTTGGTGTCACTCGACCTCAAGGATGCTTACTTCCATGTGCCGATCCATCCCAAGCACAAGAAGTACCTGAGGTTCGCGGTTGGCGACTCGCACTTTCAGTTTCGGGTCCTGCCGCTCGGATTGACCTCCGCGCCGAGGGTTTTCACCAAGCTCATGGTGGTGGTGGCAGCGCATCTCAGGCAAGGGGGGATTCACGTCTACCCCTACCTGGACGATTGGTTAATCAGGGGGAGCTCTCCCGAGCAAGTCCTGGATCATCTGTCCGTCACCTGCCGCTTCCTTCACAGGCTGGGCTTCTCCCTCAATTTAAAGAAGTCCCATTTGACGCCAACACAGCGGCTCCAGTACATCGGAGCGGTGCTCGACACTTCTCTGGGGCAGTGTTTTCCTCCCCAGGTGAGGGCTCTTCACATTCAGCAGATGGTGCACAAGTTTCAGCATGCCCAGACGCTCCCTGCGTTCGAGTTCTTGAGGTTGCTCGGCCTCATGGCATCCTGCATTCTTCTGGTGCCAGAGGCTCGCCTGCGGATGAGATCTTTGCAGTGGGCGCTCAAGACGCAATGGTCGCAGTCCTCCGGCAGGATGTCGGACCCGGTTCAGGTGCCGCCCTCGGTCGCCCGGGATCTTCTGTGGTGGGCCGTCGAAGGCAACTTGATGAAGGGGGCTCCATTTTGGCTTCCCTGGCCGGAGGTGACGATCGTGACGGATGCATCCCTCACGGGATGGGGAGCTCATGCCAACGGGCTGACAGTCAGCGGTCGTTGGTCTCCGTCGGAGTCCAGACTCCATATCAATCTTTTGGAGCTGAGGGCCATCAGGCTAGCCCTGAAGGCTTTTCTGCCGACTGTGCGAGGAAAGAGTGTCCTGATCCTGACGGACAATACAGTGGCCATGCACTACCTCAACAAAAAGGGGGGGGGCAGGGTCACTTCCTCTGTGCAGGGAGGCGATGCAGCTCGAGTTCTGGGCCATCCAGCAGGAAGTTTCGATCTCGGCAGTTCATCTGGCCGGAGACGAGAACGTGACGGCGGACGCTCTGAGCAGGCAGAGCGCAATCTCTCACGAGTGGGAGGTGGCTCAGGAGATTCTCCTGGAGATCTTCGCCCTTTGGGGGACCCCTCAAGTGGATCTCTTCACCTCCAGTGTCAACCGGAAGTGCGAAAGGTTTTGCTCGCGGGAATTTCCTCCAAAAGGAGCCTTAGGAGACGCGTTCGTGGTGGAGTGGTCATTCCCGCTGCTGTACGCGGTTCCTCCAGTCCCCGTCATCCCGCAAGTGCTGCGGAGGTTACGGAAGTTCGGTTCCCGGATGATCCTCATTGCCCCGGCGTGGGCTCGGAGGACATGGTACCCGGACCTTCTCGACTTATCCATCTGCCCTCCACGTCGTCTTCCTTACCGAGACGATCTGCTCTCACGGGAGGGGGGTCAGGTTCTCCATCCAGAGGTCAGATCCCTCAACCTTCACGCTTGGCTTCTGAAAGGTTGAGGTGTAAGGATTGGGACCTCCCTGAGGACGTGATGGAGGTGTTGCTTTCGGCCCGAAGGCCAGCAACAAAGTCTCTGTACCGTTGCCGTTGGCGTAAGTTCTGCGACTGGTGCAGAGTTCAGAATGTGGATCCTTTTGCATGTGACATCCCCATGGTTCTGTCCTTTTTACTTTCTTTGGCCCACAGGGGCTTGCAAGTGGGTACCGTTAAAGGTTACCTGGCGGCGCTGTCCATCTTTAAGCGCTCGTCTGAAGAGTGTTCTTATTTTAAAATCCCTTTGATTTCACAGTTTCTGAAAGGGCTCACTAATGTGTTCCCTCCGTCACCTTTCCTGGTGCCCGGTTGGGATTTAAACCTTGTTCTTAAGTTTCTTATGGGTGCTCCGTTTGAGCCTTTACATTCTTGCCCTTTGAGGCTGTTAACTCTGAAAACTGTGTTTTTAGTTGCGGTTACTTCCGCTTGCAGAGTGAGTGAGTTACAGGCACTTTCTGTTAAGCCTCCCTTCACTGTATTTCACAAGGACAGGGTTGTCCTTAGAGTTCGTCCTTCTTTTCTTCCGAAGGTAGTGACGGAATTTCATTTGGCCCAGAAGGTTGTTCTTCCGGCATTCTATCCTCCTCCGCATCCTGGTAAGGAAGAGGAGAGGCTCCATAGGCTTGATCCTAGGAGAGCTTTAAGCTTTTATGTTTCACGCATGTCCCGGGTCAGCGTGGACGATCAACTCTTTATTGGTTACGCTGGAAAGCGTTTGGGGCAAGCTGTGACGAAACAGACTTTGTCTCGCTGGATTATTTTGGCCATCTCGGAGTGCTACCGCTTGGCGGGTAAGGACCCACCGGCTGGCTTGCGGGCCCATTCTACCAGGGGTATGACTGCGTCTACTGCCCTGCAGAGGGGTGTTCCTATTCGCAACATCTGTGATGCAGCCACCTGGGCTTCAGTACATACATTTGTACGTCACTATTCCCTCGATTTCATCCGAGCACAGGATCTGGCCTTTGGCAAGGCGGTCCTTTGCTCTGCTATTTGATTGGCTATTCTAAATCTTGATTCTAAATTCTTTCCCTCCTCCTTGCTCTGGTACTGCTTTGGGAGTCTGCCATAGATATGGAATACGTCGGAGGACCCAATCCCCTCGAAGAACAAGTTACTTTCTTACCTGGTAACGTTCTTTCGATGGGATGGTCCGACGACGTATTCCATATCGCTCCCGCCCTGCCTTCCCCGCTGCAGAATTTCTTTTGCGATTGCAGCTTACGTTCCGCAAGGCTTTGCGTCTGACTGGCAGTTGACTAGTGTCACACGTTCTGGGGGAAAAAAACTACAACTGAGGCTACGGGCGTCGTGCATCCTACTAATCACATCGGATGACGTCGGACGTCGGAGGAGGCCCTCGATGACGGCGCATCGACGTCATCGACGCAGGACGCAGACGCCGAAAAAGGTTTCCGAAGCAGCACAGCTGTGGTGATTACATGTCATAGATATGGAATACGTCGTCGGACCATCCCATCGAAAGAACGTTACCAGGTAAGAAAGTAACTTGTTCTTCTGATGATTGTATCTGCTAAGATTCACATGTGCCCACCCTTCCTCCCTGCTTGGTTGGAAGGAACATAGACGTCTTACTGCTTTCTCTCTTTTATGTACTCACTCACGATAGTCATTAGGCTCCCTCATGGTAGAAAACATACACACAGAGGGAACGCAACGCGTGAGGGATCTTGGGTACACTACACGCCACGTTAGGGATAGTGTTACAGGCACGCCCATGTCGACGTCCCCTTTCAATCCTCGAAAGACAAGATGCAATACTCGGTGATTACCACTGGATGTCGGACTGTATGCACAGCATGTGAATCTAAGCAGATACAATCACCCAGTTTCCTCAAGTAGAACACAGTACCTTGTTCCAATGGTGCAGCTGGTGCCCTGGCAGTTGTTCCTGTTGGTTTCCCCGCAGACCCACGATTCCTGGAGCTTCGTTGTGAAGGAGGACGTCTGAAGGGGGTCTGCACCACACAGGGATGAAGCCGGCAGCAGCGACGAAGAATAAAAGGTGTTCTCCTTAAAAACAGGAGAGGCTCTTCAGATGGCTATCCAGACCACTACAGCAGCGTGCAGCGATTTCGACCAAGGAAGAGGTTCCTCTGGCTGTAGAAGATGAGCTGGTTGTCTCCACCAAGCTCAAGGGAAGAAGACCCCAGACTGGATCTTCTCTAAGTCGTTGAAGGGAAGAACTCAGGACTGCAGCAGGGCTTCACCGGGATGGGGTAGTTGCAGCAGCAGTCGTTCTCTCTGCTTCTCTTCGGTTCCTTGTAGTTCCAGTGGCGACTCCCTGACTTCTAGCCCAAGAGACCTGCCTTTTATACGAAAAACCCCCATTCACACAGCCTGGCTGTCAATCACCCAGCAGAGGGGTTGTCAAGCCCGCACAACTACTCTGGCCAATCATGACAAAGTGGACTTGGGTTTCCTAGGGTACCCTGTGCAGGGTGTGACTACACCCCTCCCTCACATTCAGCCCACCTAGACACCTAGGGGCCTTGAGGAGGGCTTCTGAGCAGAAGCCCGCCAAAAGACAGTGAACAAAGAAGGCAAACCTAGTTTGCCGCGCAAAGTAAAACACAAAAAGGACTTTAACAAAAAGAAATGGCGAATAAACCCAACCGGAGCCAAAAGAAAGACGATCTGGTCAAGCGGGTTTATGTTCGAGGCTAATATAATAGCCAAGAACAGTACCACGTTTATCTAATTTAATCGCGGTAGAAAAGTTAGAGTAGATACCACTGCCACCAGCCAAGTCTAAAAGTTAAGAGCGAAAAAATGCTCTAGGAGGTACAAATACAAAGGGATACAAAATAACCCTTTCCAGTACTCCATGGAAGATGGGGTGTACTTGATCTGTGGTAGATTGACTAAGTAAAGTTAATGGTAACTTTACCCCTTTTCTGGGGGACGGTAGTCGCCTCAGAAATGGAGTCGAGGGAAGTCTCAGAGACAACCCTGTGCCACGGCACTAAAGGCGCTGTTTGACACACAAAAAGAAGGGGGCTACTGAAGTGCTGTACTTCAGAGTCCACAATCACAAAAACAGGTAGAAACACATAGCAAAACACAGGTAAGAGTGGGGGAAAAGCTCTCACTCTTACCAAGTGGAAAAAAATAAACTCCAGGAGTCCAGCAAAGCTGCTGGCGGACTCACTAGGTGAGGGAAATTAGCCATAAATGAGAATTCTCCCTAACAGGTGGTAAATGTGGGTCTAGTGGGAGAAATGCAGGAATGGGGTACCCAAAGGGATGTGGTGGGCAAGTGCTGGGGGGGGGGGGGCAAGGTAGCAAGTGCTAGGGCAAAGAGAGGGGGAAGGGAGGATGCGTGCAGTGGACAAGGACCAGGTTGTGCTAGTCCGAGAAAGGGCGCCCGAGGGAAAGTGCTAGTAACGGATGCTGGGGGGACCGTTAGGGGGTGGTCTGGCCCCTGTATGACTCTGAAGAGACCAGGCCCCAGTAGCAGCTGCAGGGGGAAATGTTTACAAGGGAGGGGGAGAGGGAAGGAAGAGGAGAAAGGGAAGGTCTTGAGAAGTTTCCGGAATTTAAGAAGATCCGGCTCAAGTCTGAGGGTGGGCAGGGAGGCCATTCAAAGGGGAGGAACCAGCCACAGAGAGGGATCTACCTCCCAATCTCTACTTGGAGAAATGTTTGACCTGCAGAGAGTTGGAGTCAGAGGACCGAAGGACTCTGGAGGGGAGGTATTTACGGAGGGAAAGCTGGATGTAGAGAGGTCCCAGGCCCCAGACACCCTTATGGATGATGTACAGAGTCTTGAATTTGATCCTTGCGGTCACCGGGAGCCAGTAGAGCGATTTTAGGCCTGGAGAGATCTGGTCCATGGGCTTGAGGCCAAGGATACGTCTCGCAGTCATATTCTGGATTAGTTGAAGGGGGCGAAGGGAGGAAAGAGGCAGATTGAAGAAGAGGCGGTTGCAGTAGTACAGATTAGAGAGAACTAGAGCTCTGGAGATGTTGAGCTTCTGGGGGGAAGGTAAAGAAAGTTAGAATGCCCCTGATGAGGTGGATCTGAAAGTTGTACTTCTTAGCAAGGTCTGTGATGTGTGGAGAGAGAGAAGTCAAAGATGATCCCACGTTCACAGGTGGGTGAGGGGAGGGGACCAGGGGAGGCTGGCCAGAGAGTTGTGGTGGACGGGGGGTGGATAGCAAGGAGCACACGTCCTAATATATAGCGCACACAATACCCCATAACTTCAGCTCCTTTTCTCAGCATGCTGCCCTGGGAACACTTCTGTCAGTGATTTTTTTCAAACTGGGTCATTGGAAAATAATCATAAATTGAGTTCATCCAAAGCCTCGGGATTCAAGAAGTGCAGGGACTGCTTGTCTAAAATGTGCATTACCGATCCACGTAACATTTATATATGGTGTCTTAAGTGCCAACCACAATCTGGTCTTGGACTGCAACTTTGCCAAGCCATGAATCCAGAGGCAATCTGTGAATGTGCAGCGAAAGTGTCTTTGGCCTGCTCCTGGCAACATCATTGGCGCGCCCCCAAAACACACAGAAGCCATTCATCAGAGGAGGCTTGAGTATCAGAACAGCCCACTCCTGAGCAAGAACACTCTTCAAAGAAGGATGGCCATAAGAAAATTTATTTTTTTTTTATTTTTTTTTTTACATTTGTAAAGCGCACTGCAGCCCTGAGGCATAGAGGCGCTGATAAGTGGTGCTTAAGAAGGCTTGATTAAGGGTTACAAAAAAGCCACCCCAGAGGAGATCTTAGAGTATACAAACAGAGTTACAGATACATAGGTCCAAGGTAGCGAAACAGAGAACAGGCACATTAATTGAAGAGACTAGTCTTGATGGCCTTGCGAAAGGCCGTGTGAGAGTCGAGTCGTCTGATGTGCGGTGGAAGGGAGTTCCAGAGGGTGGATGCCATGGTGGGAAAGCTTGTGCCACCAGCACGTACTCGGCGGGTTTTTGGCACAGTTAGTAAATTGGAGTAGGCCACTCTGGAGGGCCTGGAAGCACAAGGTTTAGAAAATCTCTGGGCGAGATATATGGGGGCCAGATCGTGAAGACATTTGTGCGTGAGGGCAAGGGTTTTGAACAGGATTCTTTCCTTGACTGGGAGCCAATGGACCTGACGCCTGAGGTCAGAGATGTGGTCCCTGCGTGATAGTCCAGTGGCGGCCCTTAGGGCATTGTTTTGGACTAGTTGGAGTTTCGCTAGGTTTTTTCCAGACGTACCTATTAGAAGGGCGTTGCAGTAGTCCACTCTTGAGCCAATGATTGCCCTGGCGATAGTTAGGCAATTCTGTTGGGAGAGGTACGGTCTGATTGCGTTGAGCAGTTTGGAGTAGTAGGCTGAGGAGGATGCAATGGCATTGACCTGCCTGTTCATGTTCAGGTTCGAGTCCAGGTAGACACCCAAGGTCTTGACTGTTTGGGATACAGGGATATGAATGTTATCTATGGTGAAGGAGTTGTATTGCTTGTCCAGCTTGCCCAGGGTGGACGGGGAGCCAATCAGCAGAAGCTCGGTTTTCTCGCTGTTGAGGCATAACCAGTTTTCTGCCATCCAGGATTGGATGGTGGTGTAAATGGAGTTGAGCGTGTTCAGGTCAGACAGGTAGTCCCCAGAGAGGGGGATAAGCACCCGAGTGTCATCAGCATAGTTAGTGTATGAGATGCCCAGGGCGTCTAGGATCTTGAACAGCGGCCTCGTGAAGAGGTTGTAGAGGGTAGGGGCGATGCATGATCCCTGAGGGACGCCACATTGGATGATGCTCGGGTCAGCGCAGGAGGAGTCGGAGAAGACCTTCATTGCTCTGTCCTGCAGGAAGGAGGTTATCCAGTTGCAGGCAGTCGGGGAGAAGTTGGCTGCGGTGGCAAGATGGTGGCATAGGGTCTTGTGATCCACCAAGTCGAATGCAGCTGATAGGTCCAAAAGGAGGAGTAGAGCAGATTTGCCTGCATCTCTGAGGTCGTCCATCTGGTTTTTGAGGTCAAGAAGTGCCGTTTCGGTGCCATGTCTTGGCCTGAAGCCTGACTGCCGAAGACCAAGAAGATGGTTATCTTCGAGGAATTTTTGAACTTGCAGGTAAGCTGCTTTGTCCAAGATTTTTAGTAAAAATGGGACAGTGGTAATGGGTCTATAATTCCCTGGGACCGAAGGGTCTAAGGAGGGTTTTTTGATAAGCGGACGAACCCATGCTTCCTTGAGCTCAGCTGGAACATGGCCAGACTTGAATGAAGCATTAATGAAGGCAGTGATGAGGGGGACAAGGGCAGGGGCACAATCCTTGATCACCTGGGCTGGGGAGACATCCCCTTTACAATTGGAGGGCTTGATGGATCTAAGGAGGGCAGCGACTTTGCATAATAAGCACTGCAAGAGATCACACAATGTGGCTCTCGTCACTCTTCAGCACACAAAAAAACAGCACTGATCCCATCGGGTTGAGGGTGAGGAAAATTCTTGAGACTTGGCAGGTACAAAATTGAAACAATGGAGTTCTTTGGGCAGAAAATGCTGGAGATTTTCTCTGAGACATCAGCCTTTGACTGCCTCAACCTTGACACTGAATGAGAGGAAAGATCCCACCAAGCCGTTAAAGCCAGGCAGGGTTCCATCATAGATTGGCATCCGGATGCCAGAAGGCTTGGATCTCGTGTCAGCACAATGCAGACTTCCTCCTGCACCTGAAAGACTGTGACTTTCAAACACTCGCACTTGAGTGAATGTTACTTTAAGCCAATACAGGAGGTCTACAATGAAGCAGGGAATCCCCTCAACTTTGGTGTGAAACATTTTGCAGGCGCTGTAGGAACAAGTTCCTGAAGAGTTGATTACAAGCAAACCCAGCCTTACAGGTCTAGCCGCTAACTTTTAACATCAGTGGATTCCAGATTAAGACATCATGGAGGCCTCTGCTTATGACCTTCTCTTGAACCATGCAAAAGGTGGTCAAGGCCCTGGGCCTGATGCAACATATAGACCCATCCAGCAATATGAACTACCAGACGTTCTTGACAAGTGCACACAATCCGGCAGTTGCCAACCCGGTGTAAGAGTTGTGACAACTTCCTTCTTCTGCCACCACGGTCGAAAAGGAGCTTGAAAAAAAGTATAGGACTGGCCACCAGGGGGCGCGCGGTTGAACACCACCTCCGCGTGAGCTCCACCACCCATGGTCCCTGAGGCGACCTGAGCCCCCGTCTCACGACCCCCCCACCAGTTGAGAAGTGCTGAGGAGTTGTATGAGGGCCCCCCCCTCACCTGGGAACAAACGCGATCAAAATTGGACCGGTAGAAGTGGAGATATCACCGTGTGAACATCTAAGCCCGAAGGCGGCCCAGCAGCGACAGTGAAACCGCGCACTCGTGTTGCGGCAATCCGGCGGAAGACATCCTGAGTCGTGTGGGCGGCGCTTGGAAGGAGAATTTCTCAGCCCCCGCTGAATGTGGATGGATGTGCCCCTCGGGTACGGAACGTAGTAAGTAAGGAGAGTCCAGCCTTTGTATCAGTGTATGAGCGCCCCCGGAACTCACTCGCCTGTGCCACACTGGAGAAGTTAAGGCCCCCGTCTCAGGGGCGTGTGCCTCCTCTCACCCCGGACCCACTCCCCGATCGGTAAGCCTGAAAATCTACGGCACTATGCTACCATCGTGCCTTAGACCCTCGAATCCAGAGACTACTAGGCCCCGCATCGAATACGCGCTCGGAGCGCCCTTACGCTTGAGTCAACAGCCTTAAACCGGGGAAGAGGGACCGCGGCCTTGTGATACGCAGAACCCAGCCCGGGGTAGTCCGGCACAGCCTCGGCGCTAACGACTCGATGCCCCTCGGCATCCCCACTGAAGACCACCCCGACATCACCAGCGAAGCACTCGAGTTTGTCCTGTTCTTAGGACCCCACGCGACCCCGCAGAGGGTAAGGCCCCCGACCCAGGGGCGTGTGCCTCCTCTGACTGTGGACCCATTTTATGAACGTGCGACATAGACTTTCCAGATTCGCATACAACCCATCCTCTCCGACTGCTCGACACATCTCCATCATGTCGCTGGAAGCCTCGGAGGCGGGAGCTGCGGCCACTAGGGGGGACATTGCGGCACTACTAAGTGAGATCAAAAGCATGGGCTGCAACCTTGGTGGCAAAATCGATAAGATCACCCAGAGAATGGACAGCTTCGAAGAGAGATTGGAGGTTGTCGAAAACAATCAGACGTTGATCGATACACTTGAGATACAAATGGACATGAGGATACGGAACATTGAGAAAAAGGAAGAGGAGATGCGCCTTAAAATGGACGATTTGGAAAATAGGGAAAGAAGGAATAAACTTCGCTTTTTTGGAATCCCGTAACGTGAAGGGGAAATCGAAAAGGACCTCAAGGACACGATCCATGATATTATAAAAATTCTAACGGCCGATGAAGAAATCGATGAGCCCAAAACTGAAAGAATACACCGAGCTGGTGGACCCCCCAGTGGTCCCTGCTCGGTCCTGGCCAAATTCCATAGATACCAGGACAGGACTAGGATTCTTGAGAAGGCCAGATCCAGAGGCCCACTCACGATGGGAGGGGCTCAAATTACGATCTTTCAGGACCTATCTGCGCTTACGTTGGCGCTTAGACGCCTTTGCAGTCGCCTGACAAAATGGCTCAAGGAACAGGGCACACGATGGGGCTACCCGTTCTCACTAACCTTTGAACCCTTGCCCGAAAGATAACGAAAA
This sequence comes from Ambystoma mexicanum, assembly GCF_040938575.1. Lineage (NCBI taxonomy): Eukaryota > Metazoa > Chordata > Amphibia > Caudata > Ambystomatidae > Ambystoma > Ambystoma mexicanum. The sequence continues at coordinate 654,156,532 of NC_090935.1, read as the reverse complement.
TGAGGATAACGGACGAGACGGAATGCAATGGGACCAACAGGGACCTAGGCGCAAAAGAGTAAAAGGATCCAGAAAATACCAACGCCCCAATAACGGAAAATGAGGATGTTCCTCCTGAATGCCATGACCAGAAGCACTGGTACCCATGGTTGAAGCACGGGACGCTGGTCATATGGAGACCGAGACCTTGGGTGTCAAGTGCTCGGGGGACGACGGAAGTAGAACACCCCTCTGAAGTAAGAGGGGGTAGGAACCCGAGTGAGACGACCCCGGGAATGCACATAACGTTATATTGTTATATCTTTGTATGATTATTGTTGTTACCACTGTTGTATTACATGAAGTGAGGGGGGGGCAGTGGGACGGGGGCTCACCCTTATGCTGAGATGGAAAATTTGACTGGGACCGTGAGGTAACGGTCCCCATTGATGGTCCGACAATGGACAGAACACTGTCACCAAGTCCCTTTCGGACGCCGCCAAAAGCTGCTAATGCAGCACCCTCAGTTCCTGGGCTGCTTTGAGCCTCAGCAACTTCTGAGGGAAAGGGATGTGGGAATAATGAAAGCACCATTTGACTTCGTTTGCAACACCAACGTTGATAGGAGCCTTGAGAAGCGAGCAATTGTCTGGCCGACAGTCTTGAAAGACACCTCAGAGACATTCGAAGATGGCGTCTCTTGATAGCCCAAAAAAGAAAGACTCACTCAGAGTGGCGTCCATCAATGTAAAAGGGCTGAACTCTCCAACTAAGAGGTCATTAGTAGCACAGGAATTCCGAAGATCCAACATTGACATAATGCTCGTACAAGAGACCAAGTTTACCAAATGGGAAGAAAGAAGCATCATCAGGAAGCGGGGGGGGTCTGGAATTCTGGGGCTCAGGCCCGCTGAGAAAAGGTGGGGTTGGCATCCTGCTCAAGAGGGGCATCCAATTTGAGGTAGAAAAGACATGGTCTGATGTGGCAGGTCGGGCCCTCCTGATCACGGGGAAAATAGCCAGAGTAAAAGTGACTATCGCCACCGTATATGCACCAAACATTGGTCTGACTGCATTCCTCCAGAGAGTAATCCCAAAAATAATGATGTAGCCAACGAGGCACGTAATCCTGGGGGGGGGGACTTCAACCAATGGGCTGACCCAGGTATTGACTGGAAACCAGGGAATCTAGAGACAAGGAACCAGATGAAAGAAGGACGTACCGACCTTGTCGAGATAACAGATCTGTACAACATGAGTGACATATGGAGAACAATGCACCCCGGTGTAGCCGGATACACCTTCTATTCAAATCCCCACCACACCTTTACGTGCATTGACTATATATACATGTCGAACAACCTCATACCGACTACACAACACTCTGATATTATTCCAATAACCTGGTCGGACCACGACATGTTTCTGGCTGACATTTCTTGGGCGGACCTACCCACCATGGGAGGGAAATGGCGGTGCAACGAAACCCTCTGGAAGGACCCAGTTTTCAAGACGACTATGGAGAACGAAATCGAAGAGTACTTTAAAATTAATGACGATGGGGAGGTTTCCAAACAAGTGGTCTGGGAGGCAGGGAAGGCCACATGTCGAGGGACCCTAATACGGGAGGGGGCTGCAAAGAAAAGGGAACAGAAAATTATAGAGCAAAAGTTGAGGGCCGATATAGGTCTATTAGAAGCGGAGATGAAAAAAGAACATAGGGTTGACCCCGATAAAGTGAAAACTGCGCAGCTGAAAAGGGAAGAATTGCAGCTCTTGGAACACGATCAAGTGGTGTGTAAATTGCAATTTTTAAAACAGAAATATTATGAGAAAGGTGATAAGGCCGACGCCTTATTGGCGGCCAGACTTAGGGAACAAAGAGCTGATCGTAGAGTGAATGAAATCATCGAGGATCCAGTCCCTCCTCCCCTTACCCCCCCCCCCAATATCCCAGAATCTTTTGCCAAATTTTATGAGAAACTCTATACCTCTGAGATAATTCCCAACCAACCTGACCCATCAGCCTACCTATCTTCAATCCCTATGCCCACGATAACGAACACAGAAACTGAGTTTCTGGATTCCACGATCAATGAACAGGAAGTGCACGAAGCGATCAAAAGGCTAAAACTAGGTAAATCCCTGGGTGAAGACTGCTATACCGCCGGTTTCCGTAAGACGTTTGCCAAACAACTAGCCCCCTTCCTCTCGGTTCTATTTAATGAAATATTATAGACAGGGCAGGCCCCGGACTCTTTTAAAAAAGCCTTGATAACGGTGATTCCCAAAGAGGATAGGGACCCCAAAAGCTGCGGATCTTATCGCCCTGTTTCTCTTCTCAACCTTGATGCCAAAATCTACTCCAGGGTATTGGCGGCTAGATTAGAAACGCTAGTGCCCCGCCTGGTCCATTCAGATCAAGTTGTGTTCATACTCGGGTGACAGGGAGCTGACTCCATGCGCAAAACATTGCACCTCATTCATGTGGCCCGTGACCTCCCTGGGGACCCCGTCCTGCTATCAATCGATGCCGAAAAGGCCTTTGATAGAGTTGAGTGGGATTTTCTGGGAGCCGTCCTGCAGAAGGTTGGAATAGGCCCCAAAACTAGGAGGGGAATACAGGCAATATATACATCTCCTACAGCATCGATATCCGTAAACATTGAATATTCCCGTTGGTTTGAATTACGAGGGACTGGACAGGGATGTCCCCTCTCCGCGATCCTCTTCGCCGTTTCATTAGAACCCCTCGCACAAAGGATAAGAGCCGACCCTGCGATAGAAGGGATCCGACGAGGCCCGGTGGAATATAAAATAGCGCTATATGCAGATGACATTCTCTTACATTTGACCAATCCCGCAGAGTCAATTCCCCAAGTCCTTAGACTAATGGACGAGTATGGCCAATTCTCCGGCTTTAGAGTAAACAAGACAAAATCCATTCTATTCCCCATTCAGGGAACTAGGACAGAAAATGATCTTAAGTTTCTTCCACTAGGCCTTAAGCTGGAACACCTCACACTACAATACCTGGGCATACAGATTACTAGGAACCTGAATGACTTGTTCAAAGCTAACTTCCCTCCACTCCTCCAGCGGTTTACTGCGGACCCCAAGAAATGGGGTAAACTTACGATCTCTTGGCTTGGCCGCATCAACGCGGTTAAGATGACATGCCTCCCACGCTTCCTGTACCCATTCCAAATGCTGCCAATCGAAATACCCAAAGCGTTCTTCAGTGAAGCTAAAAAGATCTTGATGAGATTTATATGGCAGGGTAAGAAACCTAGAATTGCATACACCATTACTTTGCACCGGCCACAGAATCAGAATGGCTATGGACCCCGCACAAAAGGGTACTACGGAAATTCAAGGGCCATCCTATACTGAGCACGATCTGGAGTGTAAGGCGTGTGAATCGGGAGATGCGCGGGATCATCACCTGGCCATCCCCGCTCAGCCATCTATGGTCTCCTGGCATGAACGATCGCATACCAGAGGTGGGCAGATACCAATCCTGGTACGAGGCTGGCTTGGAGAGAGTGAGCCAGCTCCAGAGGAAGGATTCCTATATCACTCTTCCGGAACTGACGGATGCATTGGGCATAGGCCCACTATCCACATTTCAGTACATCCAACTGAAAGGGGTCCTGACGAAGGCAGAATGGAAGGACAAACTGAGCAGGGAATTGACCCCATTCGAGAAAATATTGGACTCTAAAGTGGAGAGGAAAGGTCTCATATCTATAATGTACCAGGTACTAATAGCAGCGGGAGACGGCTCCACAGAACCTCTGAGGTCTAGGTGGGAAAAGGACTTCGTGGAAGAAATAGACCCCGAGCAATGGAACCTAATGTGCAGGGCCGCGTCTAGAACATCACTATTGTGTCGGTACAAATTGCATGCCATCAAACTCCTGCATAGGTGGAAATACGACCCCCTCAGACTATCCAAAACGTCTCAGTCAATGAGCCCGACATGCTGGAGGAGATGTGGTCAAACGGCTAACTTCTGGCATATGTGGTGGGGTTGCCCGCGCATCAAAGTATTCTGGAACGAAGTACTGGGGTGGATCAAGGAAATTGATGGTATTCAGAGAGATGCTGACCCCTATCTGGTGCTCTTTGCCTTAGAGAGCGACGCGGACGAGTGGAACAGAGTGAAAGGCTTGACCCCCTATCTACTCCTTGCCGCCAGGGCCCTCCTGGCGATCAAATGGAAATCCGGTACAGTCCCTAGGAGGAGTGAATGGATTGCCCTAGCCACCAACATCTATCTGATTGAAACCATATGGCCGCTCTGCATGGAAGGGCAGCCCAATGTGAAACCCTATGGATGGACTTTAAAAGTCGACACCTAACGCCAGATAATGAGTCCCTATCAGACGAACCTGAGGAGACCTAATGGAAATCCAATGCTCAGGTAGCAGTGACTGGAAAAAAAAAAAAAAGGAAAAAAATCTCTTGATACAAGCGAGCACTGTGTGATCTGACACTGGAGTCAGAAACATTGCCCTATCAACGTTCCGGCGCTCTAATTGCGAAAAACGGACTGGTGCCAAGTTAAATAAGGGGGGGAGGGAGGAAAGGGGAGTTGTTTTTTCTTTTTCTTTTTGAGTATCAGGAAATGCACCTTCATTGAGAACTGAGATAACTGTACGACACTGTGAACGAATTGTCAACCGGTGCATTATTTTGTATGTATCTGGATTTTTCTTTGTTCTTTCTCGTTTCTTTTTATTGTCGTATATGATAAAACCAATAAAAGCAAATTTAAAAAATAAAAAAAAAGTATAGGCTTGCCTCTTCTGACCTGACCTGTTTATCAAACCATGCCACCCCTGAAAGGTTGCTGGTCCAGGTGACTACGGCAGCATCAAATCTATATCCTTCCCCTTGCATCATTTGGGCCGAGCGGGTAAGAAACTCAACACATTTAGGAATACGATTTTCGGGGTGGAGAGCTCATCGCAGTATCATGATTTGTGTCTTTGCTAAATATACACACGTCGTCTGAAAAGTCATCTATGTGGCAGCAGCTCATCTACCAGAGGGGAGAGGTGAGGGATGACTTCAATTGGCTTCAATTCCATTGTGGCAAATGGCAAAGAAGCTGCATGTTATGCACCCCGAGCGTGGTTAGCTACCATGGACTGTGTGGCATGAGTGATGGGTACATCAGGACTTGTGGATGCTGATGTCTTATTTTGCACCCAATTTGCAGACAAAGGTTTCTCAGGTTTTGCTGAAGGGAGCGGTGGAACATGTGCCAGAAAAGGAAGTCTTGAAGTCTGGTATGCCCAGAAAACCACTGATGTCTACCTGGAGGCTTCGAGTGGAGATTTTAACAGATCAGACATACAGGGAAGCACTTAGACAGGTCATAGTCTCATTTTTTTAACAAATTATACTTTGTCCCTAAGGTGGCAGTGGATATTGGAGGCATTCAAGGTCATGAGTAGAGGGCACTGCAGCTCCACAACATATGGAATTAGATAATCACCAAGCAAATAACATGGACAGAATTCACAATGAAAAACTTTAAAAACAGGGATTAGACAAGAAGTCTTTGACCACGCAGTTAGACAAATGTAAAGGGAGGCGTATGAATTATATGCTCGATTGGGTTAGTTAGAATGTTCCTCCTACATAGCCAAGACACTTGATGAAGCCAATAAGGCAGGGAAAGCTTTAGCATGGCTACTTCAAAGGGACAAGGACCAGAAACCAATAGTAGAAATTAAGGAGACGATGGAGGTAATATAGTCAGAACCAGCAGGAAATCAATGCAATATTTAAAATATTATACTACATAATATGCTGAACCACCTAAAATGAATCAAGAGCAGATACACAAGCTACGAAGCAGACTTTCCAATGCTTACCGCTGAAGAGAGGTACATGCCTAGGTGCTCCACTTAATTTCTCAGAGATTATATAGGCTATTCATGAAATGAATAGGTGTAAGACACCCAGGATAGATGGATTCCCTGTTGAGTTCTGTCAGGCATTTTTATTTGTTTATTTGTTGCATTTGTTATACGCCCAAACCCTTGGGTATCACAGCATAGGTTACAGACGGCTTTGCATTTCTGGTTACAGTGGAAGAAAGGTTGCACAATAAAAGCAGGTGGATGAGACAAATATGAAGGCAGTAAATGTTTGGGCCACAACCAACGAGTATTTACAGCAGGTTGTTGGTACAGTAAAGAACAGTTCTTTCCTAGTCTTTGTTAAAGAGCCAGGTCTTTAGGGCTTTTTTAAATCTTGGGTGTGAGGGTTCGTTTCTCAGGGTCGCTGGGAGGGAGTTCCAGGTTTTTGGGGCTAGGACCCAAAAGCTCCTCCCTTCCACTCTCGTGAGTTTGAACCATGGGAAGCGGAGTTGGGAGCTGTAGTTAGATCTCAGTGTTCTTTTTGATGTGTTGGGCGTTACTGTATTGGTGAGGTAGATGAGCGCTGTCTTATCAAGACATTTGTGTGCGATGCAAAGCGTTTTGAAGAGAATTCTAGCCTTGATAGGTAGCCAATGAGCTTATCTTCTGATATGGTCGTGTTTTTTGTTGCCGAGTGCTGCTCTCAGTGCTTTATTTTATAGGAGTTGTAGTTTATCAAGGTTGCCATTGGTTACGCCTAGAAGTAGCACATTGCAGTAGTCTAGTTTAGACAAGATTAATGCTCGGGCGAGAGTAATGCAATTTTGAGGGGTTAGGAATTGTCGACTTAGTGCAATTAATAGCAGTGTATGCTGTGGCTGTAGAGAGAGTGTTGATATGCTTGGTCAGGGTTAAGTTTAAATCAAGGTAAACTCCCAAGGTTTTGACCTGATTGAGAATGGGGATGAGTGTGCAATCAATGGTGATAGAGGAGTAGTCAAAGTGGAGCGATTAGATTTTGGAGGGAGCCCCCACAGTGAGGATTTCCGTCGTCTTGTCATTGAGGCAAAGGCTGTTGCCTTCCATCCAATTCTGGTGATGGCATAGATTTTATTCAAGATTGTGTCTTGCTCGTGGTTTCTTGGGGGTCATCGGCGAAGTTAGTATAGATGACACCCAAAGCGTCGAGGGCAGCGAAGAGGAGCTTAGTGTAGGTATTAAACAGGGTGGGTGAAAGGCACGACCCTTGTGATACTCCAATGGGTACTGGAATAGGGTCAGCTGCTGCTTTGCCTAAAGCGACTCTGGAAGTTCGGTCTGCTAAGAAAGATTTCACCCAAAGCGTAGCATCCTGGGAGAGATGGAAGTGTTCTACCAATATGGTGCATAACTTATTATGGTCCACCAAATCAAATGCAGCCGATAAGTCTAATAGGAGTAAGATACAGAGGTTACCTGAATCTTTAATGAAATCCATTTGGATTTTTAAATCTAGCAGGGCCGTTGCCGTACTATGGCTAGGCTGGAAGCCCGATTGTCTAGTTCCTAGTAGATTGTTTGATTCCATATGGGCTTGGATTTGGGAGTGGATAATTTCCTCTATTTTCAAGAGGAAACGGACCGTGCTGATGGGACGGTAGTTGGTGGGGACTGCGGGGATTAGTGATGGTTTTTTCAGAAGTGGTGTGACCCAGGCTTCTTTGATACTGGTGGGGATTGTATTTGTTCTGAAGGCAGCATTGACAAAATTGGTAATGATAGGGGAGAGTGTGGGTGCGCACAGTTTGATTAGTTTGGCCGGAAAGCAGTCTCCTTTGCAGTTTGAAGGTTTGAGACCAGCTATAATCTCCTGGACTTGTTTTTGGTTGACCTGGGTGAAGTTGAACTGTAGTTCTCAGTTGGCTAACTTTGTATCCCGGGATGTCTTTGCGGGGCATTTGGTGGCTAGTAGTTTTTGTTTGGCTGTGATTCTATCTTGGAGCTTTGCTATTTTGGTAGCGAGTGCGTTCTGGATGGACGTACACCATTCTTTGCTAGCGGGCATAGTGTTAGTGATGGGGGGTGGGGTTTTCTAATTCATGTCATATGGTGAAGAGTTCTTTCGAATTAGATACTGCGTTGTTGATGCAGGAATTAAGGGTGTTGGCTTTGTGTTCGATGACAGTCTTTTTGTAGTTTTTGATCACATTCTGAAGTGAATTGGCCAAGTCAGCAGTAGGGGATTTTTTTATAAGCATGTTCCATTGCTCTTTTGTTCTGCCGGAGGGTAACCAGTTCTTGATTGAACCAGAAGTTCATACGTTTGGCTGAGCGTAGTATTTTTGTTCTGAGCGGGGCTAGAGCATCGATAGTGTTTTTTAGGCCATTGTGGTAAGCACTAGCTATGTCGCTGGCATCTGCCTTTAGGTCAGATAGTGAGATGGAGAGGGCTTCCGTCAGCGCAAGTGAGAGGCTCTCAAGTGTAAGATTGTAGGTGTTTCTAATTTCAATGGGGTTATTAGGAATTGAGCGGTGGGGGTATGTTTCTCTCGTGTAGATAAAGTGAATCTGATTAGGTGGTGATCTGACCAGTTCATCGCTGAAATGGAGTCAATGGATAGGCAGACATTCAATGTCAGTATCCAATCCAGGGTTCTCTCTTTATCATGGGTGGGTTCAGTCACCAATTAGGTTAAGTTCATGTCATACATTGCAGTACAGGTGCACTTGCTTTGTGGTCTTGGGGTTCATTATAGCCTAGGTTGATGTCCCCTAGGATTATGAATTTGGTGTTGGGCTTAAGGTATGGTCTGATGACAAGTGGGATTTCCAAGTCCGGGTGGCTTGGTTGGTTGGGGGCTCTGTAGATGACAAGTATATTAGAGGTGGTTTTAGGGTCTGTGGAGATTTTTAGGAGGAGCATTTTGTATGCCTCAATAGGATCCAAGGGGCATGTTCTTATGTTTAGGTTTGATTTAGCGATATTCGGAAGGCCAGCGCCTGGCACGTTGCTGCGGTCTGCTCTCTGTAGTATGAACTCAGTGGGGGTGGCTAACGCTAGTAGTGGGCCTGAAGCTTGGTGAAGCCAAGTTTCTGTGAGGACTAAGAAGACCAATTCCTGGTCTAGGAGCAGGTTGTGAGTCTCGATGGCATGGGCTCCTAGTGAGCTCACATTCAGCAGGGCACCTTTGAGCTTATATGCATTATTAGGTAGAGAATGGGGGTGCTGGGGCTGAGGTGTGGTGGGCAAGGACTGGGATGAAGTGTTTAGGGTTTTAGCAGGACACCTTGCGTGATTGTTCTGGTTTGTAATCAGAAGCGGTTTCCGATCACTATGGAGCCGTTTTGGTGATCTACTCTAAGTGTAGTTGGTGTTCAATCTTGACATATAAGCCTAAGTAGTCTGTCTTTGCCTAAGATTGATTGTAGTGAGACTAGGGTGGGGGAGGGAGGGTACTCTGGATCTGAGCCTATACGTGCGGTGTGAGCCAATGATGGAGTGGCCTCTCTGTGGTGGGGTTGCAGGAGCGTGGTTATGTTCTGCACGTGGGGGTCTGTCTTAGTTTTAGCAAGAGTTGAAACTTTGCTATTTCTACTTAGTTTCATGTTGGAGTGACTGGAAGGGAATGGCGGGGTCTTATGGAGAAAGGGATTTTGGCAGGGGAGGGAGGTAGTGTTGGTAGCACCCTACTAGTGCTTAGCCATCATGCAATGGGATGAAGGCGCCCCCGAGCAACTGGCTGTGTTAAGTGTATGGGGTGCTGAAAGCATGGTAAGAGCGCGTGGGAACTCAGGTGGGTGAGTATAACAGTACAAGGTATCTAGTGGCCGATGTGTTAGGTGGTCAGTAGCGTGGCCTACTCACGTGAGGGGCCCGGTTGGGTCATAGCCTCGTGGAGGTCAATGGAGGGCAGATAATGGTGGCGAATTTAACACAAATATGTGTTGTGGCAGGTTGGGCATGTAGTCATAGTAGCATTAAGTAACAGTTTTTTCTAAATGGCAAAACACAAAGTACATGCACGAGCAGTGAGGATGTCATGCACAATAAGCAAGATGAGGTATTTGCACATAGGTTGGTGATACAGTGCAATTTGTAATACCATACAGATAGAATGATGACTCCGTACGATACACTTAATGGAGCATACAGACTAAAACATTTTTGCACATACATATGAAAATAATATAAGCGTGCTTCATTGCTGAGGTTAGTGTGAAAGAGGTGATCATACAACGTGAGATATGCGGTCACCGACCTCGAGCTGGCGTGCTATGGTTATTCATACATTCGGGTGATTAACATGTTACTTGTTAGCATTGTCTATGAAGTCTAAGCGATACATACATAACTAGATGGTTCCGTACGATGGCTGCAGGGCTCTTAAGCACTGCAAGTTGACGGCAGACAAACGGATGGATGAGAAAGTTGCAGTATTCGCGCTAATGTCAATGATGGTGGAGAGGGACAGAAGGTGAGTTGGGCTGGTGATGTTCCACCCGTTGGATGCGTAGGTTGGGCAGAGTTTTGGAGGGTTTGGGCACGGTTTTAGTGTTGTAAGTATGTCAGAGGGTAGGCTTCTTCATGAAGTTAAATGATCGTAGGTATGCAGTAGGTGGGAGGCACAGTGAGCAATAATCACTTTAAGATACCTTGAGCAGTGGATTGTGCTCCTCCAGCTCCGGACAGGCTCGGGACAGGCGCTAGCTACCCTTGCTTCTCGTGCCGGCTTCACCTGCCGGCGGAGCGTGATTGGTTGATGTAGCCTGATGCAGTCAGTCTGCTTTCGCTGGTTCTGCTGGATGGTGGTTGTGGAGTCCAGCAATTGGGCAACAGCCATCTTTGGATTATTGAACCATCGTGGGTTTCAGTTGCGATTTTTGTTAGGTTGCACAAAATAGGTGCCGGATAGGTGCCTTGGCTGTTTTCTGGCCACTTAGTAGAACTGGGAAGCTATTTCAACAAAAGCACCAACAGCACGTTCCGAATCATAACGTTAGTCAGCGCACTGAAAATTGCGCCTGGCATATGTGGATATATTGGTTCCTAAATTGCTAGAGGTATATAGAGGGGCATCACTACTGCATCAATTAACTGAGTCAATGAGGGAAACTCTTAATTTTTTGATGTATGAATAGATGCCAAGATTTTATATTGGGATCAAAGATGTGGTGTTTCTCAATATACATAAATGTACATTCGATTGTAGAAATAACAAAAGAACAGAAGGTTTACATTATCGAATGTCAATACAACACAATCTAACAAAGCAAGTCCTGCACTGTCTTAATCATTCATCGAGACACTCACAACTAGTCCTTAGTATAATTGTGAATATTTGTCACAAAGAAATGAATATAATTGAAAAAGCCATTTATATACTTCGATGAAACCGGAACATCATTGTAAGAGCCTCCACCAGCTGCAGATCCTGCAAGCACTTAGGTGGACACAGACAAGGAGGAGGACCCCGACACGCCATCTTCAGACAAGGCCTTCCCCAAGCGCCTGGCAGCGCTGTTAGAGTATTTGGGCTTTCCTCAGCCTGAGGTCAAACAGCCCGTGGAAGGGGTCTTGGCAGAAGTCCTCAACCTAAGACCCCCTACCAAGACGGGGAGCCTGATGATGGACGTTGTTTGCCTGGCGATGGATGTTGTTTGCCTGGCGAAAAAGGGGTGGTTCAAGCCGCACTCGGCCCAGCCTATCAGTCGGCACCTCGAAGCCAAGTACAGGCAGATGGAGGGGGATACACTCTTGCTTTCGGCGCACCCTCAACTGCACTTTTCAGTGATTGCTGCAGCGTCACTCTATTCTAAGCCTCAGTCGTCCTTGGCTGCCTCATCCTCGACACTGCTAGGCAAGGAGGAGATGATTTTGGAGGCGTATGGGAAAAAGCTGTACTCCAACGCCTCCTTGCACCTGCGTCAAGCCAATGCTGATGCCATGCTGGCAGCCGTTAACCAAAGGCTATGGCGGGCAATTGCAGACTTCCTCCTGGAACTTCCTGCACAGAGCCAAGTTCCTTTCAAGGCAGTATTAGAAGAAGCCAGGCTCGTAGCGCAGGACATCATGGAGTCCACAGTGGCCCACATCAATACCTCTGGCCGGGGCCATCTGCATTGCCACGGACATGAGAAGGACGGCCTGGGTCCAGGCTGCTAAGTTTAACCCTGATGCCCAGAAGCGCATATTTGACCTTCCAATCGAGGATAGTGACCTCTTCCACTCCACCACGGATGAAGGCAGCTCACAAACCGCTAAGTCTTTATCGATTCTTACGAAGGTCACACCTAAGGCGTACACCCAGTCATTCAGCGCTCCGACAAGGGGCGGGTGTCTGGAGGGTTCCGGGGCTTCCAAGAACCAAGGTCCAGACAACCTGACCGTTCTCTGAGTCAGCACCAGAGGAAACAACAAAAGGAGAGGGTGCCGGGGGGGAGGGGAGGGGCAAGGGCTTTTTTCAGTCCCCCTCCTCCGCAACAGCCTCAGATGGAAAGACGGCATGACACGCCCCTTTGGGTCCACGTGTCTCCGGTGGTGGGGCAGGCTTGCCTTCCACATGCAATTTTGGCGCCAAAACTTTTCAGACCCCTGGATCCTCTGTGGTACTGCCTACCAGTCCCTTCCTCTCCTCCCCTCCTCTCCCACATATCGCTCATCAAGAGCCAGGCAGTGGAAGAAGTCCCAGCCTCCCAGAGAGGTTTGGAATTCTATTCCAGGATTTTCGCCATACAGAAGAACCAGGTTGGCGTGAGAGTTGTGTTGGACATTTCCACCCTCAACCTCTCCCTTCCTCTACAAAAATTCAAGATGGTTTCGCCAGCACTCATTGCGGAGAGGCTGGATATGCTCTCTGGATCTGAAGGACGTGCATCTACACGTACCTATTTGGCAGCCACATCGGTCCTTTCTGCTGTTCAGAGTCATGGGCTGCCATTTCCAATACAAGGTGCTACCCTTCGGCCTCAACTCAGCCCCAAGGTATTTACCAGGTTAGTGAACGCGGTGGCATCCCTCCTCAGGGCCCAGGGCCACCACGTCTACCCATACCTGGACGACTAGCTCGTCCGGGCTCCCTCTCCGGAGGCGGTCCTCCACACCTCCTCCGCGCTTATGAACACACTCCACGACCTGGGGTTTACTATCAATCTCAAGAAGTCTCAGCTGCAACCCACACAGAGCCTGACCTTCCTGGGCCTTATCTGGAACTCCGGCTCTGAGAGAGTCTTTCCCTCGGAGAACAAGATCACGTCCATCAAGAGAGCCACTACTCACTTGCTCTCCAGGACTGTGACCTCGGCCTGGTGGTACCAACACCTGCTGTGTATTATGGCGGCGGTCCTGTTGGCTGTAGCCCACATAAGACTTAGGATGAGGAGATTGCAGCTGCACTTCGCAACCTCATGGAATCAGGAGAAGGGTTCCCAAGCGGAGCCAGTAGACATTCCTACATCTCTCCACCCAGACCTCACATGGTGGTCTATGGATTGCAAACTGTGGCAGGACAAGCCATACCGGCAGCCTTGAAGGCCATATGGCTGGCCCTCAAGGCCTTCCTCCCTCTGACAAGGGGCAAGACAGTATTTATCCAGACGGACAACTTCACCAGCATGTACTATATCAACAAGCAGGGGGTACCAGATCCCCTACACTATGCAGCCTAGCAGTCAGCATGTGGGAATGGGCTCTGGAGAACGACATCTCCCTCACCGCCGTCCACCTTTGGGGGAGTCCAACCTGTAAATGGACAGGCTCAGCAGACTGGGGGCGGACAAATAGGAATGGCAATTGAACGACCTGGTACTGAAAGAGATCTTCCTCAGGTGGGGGCATCCCCAAGTGGATCTGTTTGCCTCCCAAGACAACAGGAAATGCCAGCAGTCTGCCTCCTGGCAGGGTCAGGGCCCCGGCTCCCTGGGCGATGCAATCCAGATACAATGGAACTACATGACCGCATACGCATTGCCGCCCACACCCCTGGTTCACAGGGTGATCTGCAGGATAAAGCAATCTTATCACCTCGGCATCATTCTGATAGCTCACTGGTGGCCGGCGAGACCGTGGTTCTCCAAGCTGCTCAGCCTATCGGACAGACCTCCCATTCACCTACCGCTGAGCCCAGCTCCCCTCCTAACCCAGCTGGAGGTCAGGGTACTCCACCCAGCTCCTCTCAAACTAGCCCTCGCAGCGTGGTTCCCGAGCAGGTCACTCTGAAACACCTGAACCTATCTCAAGCTAACCTGGAGATCATTCAGGGCACCAGAAGCCAATATAAGAGCAAATGGTCTAGATTCTGTCATTGGGCCAACTCTAAGGAGATCGATCCCCTTAAGTGCTCATTGGACGACGTGCTCTCCTTCTCGGCTCACCTCGCCCCCTCAGGAGTACAGGTGGACACATGCAGCACCTATCTGGCAGCCATAGGAGCCTAGAGGAATTCGGAGGAGGGTCTTTTCTCCTCCTTTAACCCGGTAGTCAAGTGACATCTGGCAGGCCTCCACGGACTCTACGCGCCTATAAAGAAGCCACACACCGTGTGGGACCTCAATGTAGTGTTGGGCACCTTGGCGCTCAAACCGTTCGAGCCAATGGTGTCCGCAAACATGAGGCTGATCACCCTAAAGACAGCTCTGCTCGTAGGTCTAACCTCCGCTCACAGAGTCGGCGAAATCCAGGCTCTGGTGGCATCAGAGCCCTACACCACTTCTCATAAGGGTAAAATGGTCCTCCGGGCGCATCCTGCGTTCCTACCCAAGGTATCCTCCTCCCCACCTAAATGAGGAGATGGTCTTACCCACCTTCTTCGCCGACCCCAAGGATGAGCCTCAGAGGATCTTGCACTGTCTGGATGTCAGACACGCTCTGAAATACTACCTGGACAGTACCAAGGACTTCCGCAAGTCGGATGCACTCTGTCACCTTTGGCAGTTCACGGCCAGGTTTTCAGGCTTCCAAGGCCCCCATAGCAAGGTGGATGGTCGCGGCCATCAAGGAGGCCTATGAGGGGCAGCACAGGCCACTTCCTGCTAATTTGCATGCCCATGTGGTGAGAGCCAAGGCCACGGCTGTTGCGTTTCAAGGGCGCGTGCTGTGGCAAGTAAGCCAGATGGCCACCTGGGCCACCCCTTCGGCTTTCTGCAAGCAGTACCGCTTGGAGGCCGCCTCGAAGGCAGAGGCGGCATTTGGGCAGGCGGTTCTAAGAAACCTGTTTGCTTAGAAAGGGTCTCCTCTGTCTCTGGGGCTACATTCAGTTGAAATCGCCCATACAGTATGGAGGAAAGGGGAAGGGACGCAAGAGTAGTTAATAGTTACTCACCGTAGTGACTAACGTACTCTTAGTCCATAGTCCCCTTTCCTCCATACGTCCCAGCCCCCCTAATAATACTGGTGTCATTAGTCAATGTTGTATATTGTCGATGCGTCAATGGGGACTGAGGAGTGGCGCTAGTGGGCACAGTCGGGCGAGTGCATGCTCCCAGGGCTGCGCCCCCACGCACCTCTAAATTTAAAGAGGAAGAAGATTTTTCTGGTGTAAAAGGTTCCGTCTCCTGTCCTTCGCGAGGGACGCCCATACAGTATGGAGGAAAGAGGACTATGGACTAAGAGTACGTTAGTCACTACGGTGAGTAATTAATTTCTTAAACCAGTTCTTATTGTTTAACATGTCTCGCCCTTTCTTTATAATCGAGACCCTTAACACCACTTCTCGCTATGGCCTTGATGTCCCTCATTAACTTTTCTTTCCTATCCTGCACCACAACATCATACGGGTGGGCGACCACTCGCACCTCTCTTCCCATCCAGACCTGCTGCTGGTCAAAACTATCGATAAAAGATATGAAAAGACTCCGGGACAATGGACTGCAGCTTTTTGTCCAAGGGGACAACAGAGTAGTAATCATGCACATTGTGATCACTCAGTAAAGAATCCCTCACATTAAATTCCGCACAAACCTCAGAGAGGTTTCGATAGTATGAAGTAATCTATGTAAGAAAATGTTCCCAATTTTTCCATGTCGGTTTAAAGGGAATATCACCCATAATCGCCACATTTGCGAGTTTTAAGTCCCAGGACTCGTAACAGTCACACTAGGTATTACCCGCCAAAGAAAGCCTGTTCTTTAATCTATTACAAGACCTGCTAGTATCACCTTCAGCACACTGGTTATACATACTCTGTGTTTAAGCCACCTTAAATCAAGATATACTGACCCTCTTCCTTGCTTAAAAAAGTCTTACATATTTCAGACAAGAACAATAAAATTGCCTCCCAATGTATTATGCCATGGGTTCCTGTGTATACTAATCAGCAAAAGGGGATAGCCGAGTATTGACTCGTTTAAGGTTGCCTTCATCACGGTTCTATGTCCCTTCATCAACGCACATTTTTTGGAAGTAATTTTTGCCAGAAAAATAACTTGAAAAAAATCATCAATTTGTACATATTTAATTTTTTTAGTGGAGCCCCTATTCCCTATACTTTTATCTCTACTCCAACCCACTCCCCAACACTTGTAAACCCTTATCCCTTAAATATTTAGAAGATTTGTTTGAAGTAATGTTTTCGTTAAAAATTACTTCGAAGAAACACCTGTCGATGAAAGAATGCGATACCGTTTACTATTAGCAAACCATAGGCCCCATTTTACATGACTTCAAAGCTTGTTAATACTGTATTTATAATTGTGGTGAACAGACCCCTTGATTGACGCCCCCCAATCCCCAGGCTCTGGTAGGCCAAATGTTGAACCACTGTGTACCTGTCTATAACGATTTTCTTTGTCAACCAAACCTCCTGCAGGTGTATTAGGTCAAACTCATTTAATTTTTGCAATAGCTCTTTGGAGCCTGTAAAACTGTTCAACGTACGGGTGTTCCAACCGAGTACGATGAGCCGCTGGGACACCCTTAAATCAGCTAAACCCCCGTACCATGATCCCCAATTTCCTATAGGGGCGAGGTAACAATTCTGGGAACCACTACCAATCCTTGTGGCAAGAGTTCTGATCTATTGTCACCGGGTTAAAAAATTCTACCACCCTCATACTCTGCACAGCCGTCCCACAGGTGATTTTAATTGGTACATGTGGTCCCCTAGAAGATCTCCCTCGCCTAAGGAAAACAAATCGTCACAAGACCCATAATCTGCTGACTCTGTGGGGATGAAGTCATAACCCATTACTCTGAGCACATCAATTTAATCCATAATGATGTTAATGACTATGCTTGATTTAAAGTCCAGCTGAACTAGGTCAGTCCCATTATCCAATGGAAAAAATACCCTTTCAATGCATACCAATAAGTTCTATTTCGGGATCTTATACAAAGGTTCGATGATCTTGGACCTGTCCAACAAAATGTCCTTGTCGCCCAGCTCAAGGCATTCCAGTATGAATCTTTTCAGATGTTCATTGCCGCGGATCTTCTTTTTGCCACAACGCAGCATCTTGAGACCTGCAGTTATTCCACTTTGGTCCAATGGGATTAGAAAGGCTGAATGCTTTGGTTTATTATCCTAGTCTGTAAGTCTACTCTCCACCCCCACTTTGACTCCTCTGGGTCTTGGGACCTTCCCTCATATCTCTTGTGTAATTTGCCCCAGTGGAGTCTCCGAAGAGGATTTCAGGGCCCAGGGAGCACTGCAAACCGACTTCCCTGCTCTTGCTTTGTTTGTTCAACTTACTGGACTTTGCTTGTCTCCTTACTGGATCTAAATATTGGGAAGGTCGGTAATGGCCTAATCTCTGGCTGGAGTTACCCGACTCCAGTGCCAACCCCAGTTTATGTGCCAATGTGGAATAAGCCACATCCAACACTACCATTGAATCAGAGTGGTTGGCGCCTCCACTGATCTTGCTGAGATGGCTGCCACTTCTGTTAGATGTACGTTTCTCAAAAATGTCCAGGAGCTAGCTTTCTGAATGTTGTCTTTTTGCTCTGCTTCCTCTTTTTTATTTTAGTGTTGAAACTGACTCTGCTCTGGACTGGCATAAACGGGATATCAGTGAATTGAGATTTTTCGTATAGCGAGACTGAGCTCATTTTTTCCATATTTTTAACTAAAGTTTCCACTTCCGAGCACAAACTAGTAGTACTGGAATTAATCGTTTCCAGGCTGATTTGTACGTCGCTCAGCTGCAAAGTACGGGTTGCAAGTTCCAACCGTATATTATCATATAGGGTAGAAAAAGAACTTAAAACCATATTCAGTGCTGAGATTTCGGGAGCTGTCAGCCTAATCCGATTCTCCTAGTCTCTGAGAGTGTAGGTCAAGGCCTGGGAAGGTGACTACAAACCAACTGACAACGCGTCGCTGAAAGAACGATTAAGGCTAGTTGGGTGTTCCGTCAGGAAGGAGGACAAATCTTTTGGTGTCCATAGGAGCGTTATTGTCCACCACTAGTGCTGCATTTTGTAGCGATACTGTGTTCTCACGCGCATCCCCTAGTCTACATGCAGCTCAATGTCCACCCTACTTTGATCGTTATTAAACGTGCTCTCATTTCCTCGGACTCTTGTTTTTTTGCCTGAGGACTCATATCCGTTTTTTTGGTAACTGGGGTCAATAGGTAGTCTACCATTGATCTGTGTTTTCCAGCGATCATAGACGATTTCATGTCGATTTTCATTCTATTTTCTTTTAGCCTTGTAGGTTGCACTGCGATTGTTGAGTTGTGTACTGAACTATAATGAACTGAAATGAGCACACCCGGATCAGAACGACTAACACATATGACACCTGGAGTGCTGTACGTGGTGCACACAAGAACTGCCGAGAGGACTGTAAAGACCGGAGGGGGGTCTGTACTTCCGCTCTCTATTTGGTAGAGGAGAGACACAGAGACCCCTGCCAAGATTCTCTATTACGGTAGCAATGGACGAGCAATCAAGGCCTAGCTTCTCGGGAGGTGATGCAAGCTGGTTCTTAAGTACAGTGTAGTCCCTGAGCACCCACGAAGGAATGTCCACACACTGTATCGGTTAAAACACAGTCTTTATATAATGAATATTCAAAGTCATATACACGGTCACAATAACTTCACTTTGTACTCCGAAAATCCACAATGGTAAATATGTACAATTCTAAAGTGGCACCACTAACGTTATTAGATCTTATTCAAGTGCATACGGTCAGAATGACACACAGATCAAAATAAAAAGGAAACCAGCAGTAGAGAGAGGAAGGAAAGCAAGATTGTTGAGCAACTGGCAGAATACTGGTAACTACCGTTAAACACAATTTTGTTGTGGAGATCCCCCCACCTAGGCAACCTGTAGAAGAAAGATACAAGCCCAGTCAATATATTGTTCTCACTAAACTTTTCAATAGTTCTGCAACCCCAAAGTACCTTGGCGTTGTAGCGTTCCTCGTCAGGGAAATCGACAACCCTTATTGAGTGCCCTCCCTTTAAGGCAGGAGTCACGGGTCGTCGAACATCTGACAGAGAACAGGTCGAGCTACAACAGTGAAGTGGCTGCGTCGTTCCTAGCAGTGCTCGTTGACTGGGAAGCGTAAACGTCCTGCAAGGAAGAGGTGTGCGGGGCACCTCGATGTCAATAGTTCTGGACCGCAAAGAGTTGAACTGTGGCCCAGCAAGGGCGTCGAGTCGTCAGCATCTCTGTGGTCTTTGGGTGGCGGGAAACCCACCAGTGGATGCTCCTCGGCGTGTCGACGGTCAGGCCTTCTCCGGCAGAATACAGCGGCGACGATGCAGACAAGAGCATCCTTGGATCAATGAAGTTCTTAGGCAATGGGAGTGCGGCGGCTCCAGTCGGCGACAGTGGAGGACAACAGTCCGGGTGCTTCTCCTTGGAGTTCCGCAGCAATCCCCGTATCGGGTTGGCAGCCTGTCGAAGGTCTGTCTACCAGGGAGAATAGGCAAAAATCAGCTGTGCATGATGGTCCCTCGTAGCTCGGGAAGAGGGCGCCTTAGCAGGTCCTCTCTGGGTCAGTTCTTGAGGCACAACAGCTTTCAGATTGCGAAGGAGAGCAACAGCAATTCTTCTCGCCCAGCAGGGCTCAAGGTTAAGCTTCAGTTACTCCAGTTACTCATCGTAGTGGACTTCAGCTTCCGAACACGATTCCTAGCAGTGAGAGGTCCCCAGATATACTGTTGATCTCCCATTCGTTCCGCTGGGTCATACTCAAGCATCCAATCACGACTACGGGCATTCAGGCAGGCAGCCAGCCAGTCAGGCACACAAGGTATTCAGCCCATTCACTTCTCTCCAGACACTCACAACAAGTTATGTGTATTGGGACAATTACCGAGCCATTCAACACTCCAAGCTTTATTCATACCGGTTTCGGGAGGGCTGTCTCAACCATTGTGTCAAACACCAGATACTAGACAGTCACAACACAGAATGTGTATTCGTCACACACTCCATTCACCCAGGTCCCACCCACAGGGGTACCCACAACATAGGATCGTTGAGAAGGCTCCAGCCAGTCTTGTCGGCACTTCCCCACACTACCATATACAGAACTTCCACCCAACAGCCAGTCGGGGGGGAAGGGACAGAGGCAAGGCTTCCCGGGACTTGCGGGAAGATCAAGGTAACAGGTGATGGAAGGCAAGAGGCCATGGGGGCCACTTAGTCTCCATCGGGAATCTACTGATTCCAATGACAGGGCCTGGGCATCCCAAAATGGAGGACGCTCAGGGCACCTGTCATTTCAGCACAGAGCTGCCACCAGCCCGTACCCTGTTCTGTGGGTCACACACAGGTGCCCAAAAACATACACTAGGGGCACAGGGTTGTACCCCCTACCCATGGGTGCTTTAAGGGTATCGCATGGGTCTGTTAACCAAACCAAAAGAGAGAGAGCTTCACCGCCAGGAGTCCCACATGAACCCCTGCGCGGAAAACACGACAGAACACACGACAAAAAGCAGTAAAGGACAAGGGTACGGAGGCCCTGTCCCTCCGATGCATTTCCAGCATCACAAGGACCTCCTGTGGTGTCAAACGGATGTTGGATATCTCCTTGTTGTGTGACTCGCCCACCAAGCTACCTGGAACAAATGGACTGCGGCCCGTGAGAACCGATGAAGTTTGCTCACCGAGAATGTGAGATGTGATACACAGCCTCCGGGAGGTAAGCCGGGACCTAGAGGGTCAGATGTTAAATGCTCAATGGTTCCAGGCAATAATGTTTATAACCTCCTGTTCCTCTCCAAAGACCCAGTAACCTCTGCTTTCTTTAAAACATAGCTTGCTGTTGCAGATTGAATAGACAGCAATCGGCAAGCCTCATCCGTACTGTTTAGCAAATCCCCATCAGATGGGGATTTGCTAAACAGTACGGATGAGGCTTGCCGATTGAATAGACAGCAATCTGCAAAAGCAAGCTATGTATAAAAACATAGCCCCAAGCCTCTGCCCAAAGCAGGCTCCACCATTGTCAGGTTTCACACAATTGGGCCGCATTCACCCTCATTGTTGTGTTAGTAGCCTGCCATTCCTAGAAACTCGTGTATGATTGCTATCACTTCCTTTGTGCCCATAAAGTCAATTTCAGGATCCAAATTTCTCCTCAAGTTATATGTCGTCATACTGTCACAGAACTCAAACAATCACTAGAATTGAAAAGGGTTGCCAAATAATACAAGGAGAACTCGTATATACTCTCATTGCTGAGTGCACTCGACTTTACCTCCACTATTCCAACTTCCAATTTGCGGTCCTCCAGGCACCGGACACGGCCACTTGTCTTACACTTTGCATGCGCTTTGCACAGCGGAAGTGTGTTTAAAGGCCCACAGGGAGGGGCTCAGTCGGGTTTCTCACTCCGCTTGGGAAAAATTAAAGGCACCGTAATGTTAATGCTTTCCTTCCAGTGCTTGCTGACTCCAACAGCAAAAACAGTATCCCAGCATGTAAAACACTGCAGGAGCGTTGCTCTCCAACTGACATCTTAAAGCTCTTATTATACTGTTATTAAAGCCTAACAAATACCCGGTGGGCTGTGGATCATACGTTCGCTATCTCTGATTATTGTAGAGAATTAAATGTTAACTAAAGCATTGGCCAAGAGACTGCCTCATGTTAGGTCTACATTGGTTCACAAACACCAAGCTGGCTGTATTCCACAGAGGAATACTTTCTCGAGCATTAGGCACTTGTTTCTTCTTTTTGAAAATGGACCCACACCGTCGGCATTTGTGAGCCTAGATGTACAGAAGGCCTTTGATAGTGTGGACCTGCTTTTTATGTATGAAACGGTCAAAAGGCTGTTATTTTCTTTGTTGCATGCTTGGATGGTCGAGTAGACGGAGTTGATAGACTTGGTGTCAGACTCAGTCGCCATCAGTGGGAGGAGGACTTGTGCATCATCTGCGAAGTTGGTATAGATGATGCCTAGTGAGTCAAGGATGAGGAAGAGATGTTTGGTGAAGATGTTGTAAATGGTAGGGAAAATGCAGGAGCCTTGTGGGACTCCACAAAGGATGATCTCGGGGGAGGCGGATGCTTGGTCCGGGAAGACTCACATGGCTCTCCCTTGTAGGAATGAGGTGATCCAGGAAGTCGTGTTGGGCGAGAAGTAGGCTGTAGATGTCAATTGGTGGCAAAGGACTTTGTGGTCAACCAGGTCGAATGCTGCAGATAGGTCCAGGAGTAGAAGTTGGGCCGGTTTACCTGATGCTACGACTAACATAGACACTGACACAATGGACACAAATGACTGTCCCAACCGATGGGGAGCCAGTAGATGCAGAGGATACCCCCAGAACTTCACCTGCAGATGACGACAGGTCATTCCATTACATTCCATGATGGCAAGGGCGTCTGCCCTGTTTAATTTAGTGCCAGAGGAGAAGAAGAAAGAGGCCTTCCTCTGCCAGAGACGAGCTTTAGCAAGGAAGACGATTTTGTCTGTCCCGTTGCTGGATGGAGTATGGGAGGAGGGCCTAGCCTTAATGAAATCCCCAAGCTCTGCACCAGTGAAGCAGGATAGGCTGGAGAAAAAAACAGGGTGCTGGACTCGGCCCCCAAATGTCTGTCTGCAGCCATCCACGGACTTGGTGGTCTCGGCTGCAGCAAGCAAACGGTCTGCGAATCCATCCTCCAAGTCTATAGTCCCGCCGGACCAAGAAGAGAAGAAACTAGATAAATCAGGGAAGTGCTTTAAGGCTGCCAATGTCCTAGCCATCCTTGCCCAGTATGATAGTGAGTTATGGTTTAAGCTGGGACCGCTCCTGGATTTCTTGCCAGATGACAAGAGGACGGAAGAGCTCTCCCTGTAACAGGAAGGGGAGGTGGCCTCCGATCATGCCATCACAGTGCCCGATGTATGTCGCGGATTCCGGTTTCCGCCAAATGGGGAATGTAGCAGCGCACCAGCCCCAGGGTTGGCTTAAGGCTACGAATTTTAGACCTGACATTCAGGCTAAGGTAGTGGATATGCCTTTCGGCAGGGACAATCTCTTTAAAAAGGCAGTGGATGAGATGCTACAGGCCATCAAGAGGGACACATAGACGGCAAGGCCCCTAAGAACCCTGCTGAAGAACCACTCTTCTTCCTTTCGGTCTTCAAGGAATATGTTTGTGTAGAGAAGGAGCCAAGTACCCCCTCCCCCACTGAAGTACCTCGCCCATATTGCATATATGTTGGGAACCAGGATGTGAAACACGTGCAGTACCAGTGAAAATATCAATACCAAGGAGAATCCTGGAAGCAAGATTCCCATTGAGAAAACCGTATCTGCATATGCGACAGTGTGATGGCCGTTTGAATGAAATCCCAGAAGAAACAGGACAGCTGAACAAAAGAACAGATTGGTGACGTTGCACAAAGTAAGACTGACGTACATAGAAGAGATACAGAGATAAGAAAACGTAGATATTCTATAAAGCATAAAGAAGGTATCAAAGATAAATTACATCTTGGGCTCGAGATGAAGAGGCTTATGCTACAGAAACGATGAAGATATCAAGTTATTTTACACGTGTAAAGATGCAAGAAAACACAAGTAGACAAAGTATTCTTGAAGCTAGCTATGTAGTGAATAGATTGCGGCATGCACCACCATATACACATATAGGAGTAAGTGAACTATGGACGATTCCACCACGCATTATAGCGGAGCTGGACCAGGAAAGGAAGGCCTTTTTTACAGTGTGTCGCAGTTGAAAAGCAATTGAATTACAGGAGTGAATCTGAGAAGGGTGAGGTTGGACCAGCCCCAAAAAGCCAAGGCCGCTCTGGACTGATCAGACAGTAGTTACAATTGTGTGAAAGAATTAAACTCCTGTTCAGAAAACAAAGAAGACGTCAGAGGTTCATTAAATAATAGTATTTTAAATACACCAAAGCTCAATTTTGTGGTCTTCAGTCACGTGGAGGGATGAAACTGGACAAACATGACAAACCACACCTACTCAAGGAGGCAGAGCGTGCCTTCACTCCCCTGTATTCTCCAGAGCAAGAAACATCTCCAAGGCCAAGTTCAAAGCCTTTATTGACGTGCAGATCACTGAGGTGAAGATGGATGATATGCTAATTAGTGGAAAGCTATAGTTATGACCAGCCCACCAGCACCTGGAGACCAGCCTGCGTGCTGCTGGCGTGGGTGGAAAGTACTGACTGGGATGAGGGTGCCAACCAATTGTAGGGGGCCACGTAGTTAAGGGCCCTATAGTTTGTGTAACCAATGGGATGTTGTGTATTTAGTGATGGTCATGGTGACCTATTTGAAGAGCGGGCTTAGTTGCCCCACCTGATGTTAGAGACCCTTTCACTCTCTTAGACGAGTATGGAACGTATACCTAGATGTTCCCTCTAAGCCTATCACATTTGCCACTAGGTTTTTGTAGGTTGCCACGTAGGATGATAGCAATTACGAAGGTTAACGTTAGCAATGACGAGTTTTTGCTATGAAAGTGATTTTTTTAATAAACTGCATTGAGATCATGCTGCGAGACGTCCGTTGATGTCCGGTGTAGTCGGTCAAGTGGTACAGTGAGTAGAGCGCTCGCTTTGACATCCGGGCAGAGCCTGCTAACGCAGGTTCGAATCCCGGCAGGGCCAAACTCAGCCTTCCATCCTTCCAAGGTCGATAAATGAGCACCACACACCGTGGGTAATAGTAAGCAGCGCTCAGATACCTGAGTGTTTGTAGCGCTATATAAATGCGAAATTATTATTATTACTCCGTTTTAGATTATCGACATTAAAACAGTTAAACCTTTGCCAACTTTCTGAGTTAGTTTGATTATTGATGTTTGAGTATCTTCTGCATCCCCATTCATCTCAAAGTATTGCTACCTCGTCTTAAAGGGCTGCGTCGGCAATCCTGGTTCATTTGTAAGATCTTCCAAGGGATAGCCTCCACTTCCTACCGCCAGCCTTCCCACTACACGATGGAGGTATGATACCGAGGCCTTCATGGGTGGCGCGCAGCACCCACACGGTAAGGCGCAGACAACCAACCAAGCAGGCCTGGCTTGGCCCTGAGCTTGGGCCCCCACTTCTACACCCCAGTGGGAGGCCGTCTGTCAAACTTTGTCAATGCATGGAAAAACATCTCCACAGATGAATGGGTGCTGGACATTCTGCAGCAAGGGCACATGCTGGAGTTTGTACGCAAGTGCCCTCGTATTCCACCAGTAACAAGAAAGGAACAACACACTGCCCAGCTATTCTGAAAAGTGTGTGCCATGCTAGCAAAGGGCACAATAGAACCCGTCCCTCTGCGACTCCGGAGCATACTCCAGATACTTTCTGGCTTGAAAAATGTCGGGGGGGATTTGAGGGGCGCACCCAATCCTAGACCTACGACACCTCAACAAATACCTAAAGTCCCAAACGCTCAGTATGGTCACGTTGCAGCAAGTGCTCAGCCAGCTGGAGGAAAGGGACTTCATGACAACTCTCGATCTGGAAGATGCCCATTTTCACTTACCCATTCACCCAAAGCATCGGAAATTCCTTCGCTGGGGAACCACTACCAGTTCAAGGCGCTGCCCTCCTGCCTGAAGTCAGTGCCGAGGATGTTCACGAAGTGCTTGGCCCCGGTAGTGGCTCATCTACGTCTAAAGGGCATACGCATCTGCCCATACCTGAACGACTGGCTTATCCGGTCACGTTCTCGGAGCCTAGCTGCGCAGCACACACAGGAGACCATACACCTGCTGACTAAGCTTGGATTCTCTATCATTTATCTGAAATCCTGTATAATGCCATCAGAGGATGTCCTGTTTCTGGGGGCACGTCTCGACAAAGTGCGGTCCATAGCTTTCCCCTCGGAGGAGCGAGTGCTGGCCATCCTAGGGAAGGTGTATTGTCTATCCACCATCAGATCCACAACCATCCTAGCAATCAAATCACTGCAGGACATGATGTCCTCCTGCATATATCTGATCCCGTTCTGCAGGCTGCAGATGAGACTGCTCCAGGAGTTTCTGAACTGCAGAGGGCACCAGGCCACAGGCGATTGGACGGACACGCTGACGCTTAACCTGGAATTCAGGTAATCCATCTAATGGTGTGGGGGTGCGCTTGCACCTTGCGCAGGGTTCCTCATTCCAGACCCCTCCCCCACTTTCAGGCAACAGTCACCACAGATGCCTCGCTGGAAGGATGTAGAGACCACACCGAACCGTCCCATACCAGACGCCTTTGGCTGGCAGAGGAGTAGGATCTACACATCAATGTGCTAGAACTTCGGGTCGTGTTCTGGGCCCTCAAGTCGTTTCAGCCTCTGCTGAAGGGTCGACTGGTGAGGATTTTGACAGAGAACTCCACCATGATGATCTTTATCAGGAAGCAGGGCGGGACCTGCTCCCTTGCCCTGTCTTTGGAAGCGCATACCCTATGGCACTGGGTGATCCTTTAGGGCATGTTCCCTGTGTCCTTTGAGCTGGCAGGCATAAAGAACACCATAGTGGATGCCCTCAGCAGGGAACTTCGGTCCGATCACGAATTGGAGTTACAGCAGGACCAGGTAGCTCTCCTGTTCCATCAGTGAGGTTGTTTGCAGATCAATCTATTTGCCACGGCAGTGAGCTACAAATGCAAGCAGTTTTCCAGCAGGTTCCCTCAGCTGGGGATCTTGGGGGACGCTTTCTCATTCACATGAGGATCAGTTCCTGTACGCCTCCCCCACACCAGAGTCCCCTCCTGCTACGAGTCGCCAACACATTGAAGCAGTGCTGCTGCAAGATGATACTCATTGCCCCAGCGTGGCCTCGTCAGATATGGTACCTGGATCTGCTCCGCCTATCAGTAGCGACGGCCATCAGGCTGCCTCCTCTTCCCGACCTGCTCTCCGGGGAAGGCAAAACCATCTTACATCACGATCCAACAGTATTGAACCTCACGGCCTGGCTCCTGTGGCCTTTAGAGTTTGACCACTACGACCTTCCGGTGGAATGTAAAGCTGTTCTTGCCAAGGCCAGGGTCCCTCTACTCAAGTGTGCTACAGTCACAAATTAAAACGCTTCACAGTGTGGTGCAGGACTCTGGGCATCACGCTGCAGTGTGTCACTGCTCCTGAGCTCTTTCCGTATCTACTCTCGCTGGCCAAGTCTGGTTTGGCCCATGCCTCCGTAAAGGTGCATCTGGCAGCTATTTCACAATACACCTGTTTGCCTGCAAGACCATTGTTGCGGTCTCACAGACTGGTCAGAGAATTAATGAAAGGTCTCTTCAGGTCTTACCCTCCAGTGAAAGATCCAGCCCCGGCATGGGAGCTTAATGTTTCTTTTTTTTTTTTTGTATTTCTTTATTGGTTTTCAACAACAACAAAACAACAAAAACAGAACATACGAACACTCATAACACAACATAACAGGCGCATTGGCACATTTCTTGGATTCTGATATACATCTGCAATGCCGGGGCTCTCGGGTGACCATATCGTTCCTGTTCAGCACCTTCGTTGTGTCTATCGCAGAGTCCATTACATGAATTGCCTCCCCATGGGGCTTTATACCAGGCTTTCTTGTTTTCACTCGTTAGTCTTCTGTCGCTATGGGGTTGTCGCTGTCTCCCTCTTCCCTACTGGCGAATAGGTCCTGCATCCGAGAGTTCCATGCAGTTAGTTTTTGCACTGTTTCCCCTTCTCCTCTTTTCACTGCTCTTATCCACACCGCAGCCTCTGCCAGTGCCCACTTTTGGAGGTCTGACCACCATGCTTCTATGTTCGGACCTTCCCTTGACTTCCATGTCATTGCTATTCTTCTTTTAGCTAAAATACATATTAAGTCTTTCATTTTCGCTTGGTGACACTCATGTCTACTTCCTCTTGGGAAGAGGCCCAGTAAGTGTTTTTCCGGATGCTCTGCTTGTATTTGGAGTCCACTTGGTGCTATTTTGATTCTGATATTGTCCCAGAAGGCCTGTATCACTGGGCAGGTCCAGAACATGTGTACCATGTCGGCTCCATCCGCTAGGCAGCGGGGGCACCTGTTTTGGTTTTCTTTCCGCATCTTGTTCATCCTCTTGGGCGTGAGATATGCTCGGTGTGTTATATATAGCTGTGCCTGCCTGAACGGTGCATTCCTTGACCCTTTTATTTGGGTATCTTAGTGCCCTGGCCCATTCTTGGTCGCTAAAGGGCCTTTGAAGTTCCTCCTCCCAGCGCTGCCTCGTTTGTGATTCCTGCAGGTCTACTATTTTATAGCCTGGAGGTTGTGTGAGTTCCCTCTGATATATCATACCATGCATCTAGCTTTGTCATCTCCTCCTCCTCCTGGTTTGTCCACTCTGGCCATCTTTTTTTGATGTTTCGTATCATGCAGTTGTAGAGGATGAATTGGCCTTCATGTATCTCATGGTCATCCACCATTTCTTGAAAGTCTGCCCACCTTTCCCCTCTCGTCAGGTCTCCAATTTGTGCTACACCTTTGGCTTCCCAGTGCGCTCGGTATGCCACCAGCGTGTTTGTCCCGCCCCCCCCCAGGAGGCCCGCCAAGGGGGATCTGCGCCGAGCACGGGTCTTTCATCCCCTGGAGTCTCAATGCCCTTTTCCATAGCCCCGCTGCGATGTTGAGCATGTTCGGCATGGTCTTGAGCAGGGGTTTGTTAAGCCACAGTATTTCTCTCAAGTGGTATCGTTTCAGTGCTGGCTGAAAGATGATGTCTATTGTTTCGTCCTCCCCCAGCCACTTGACTGCAAACTGCAACTGCCCTGCTAAATAGTATTTTTTGAAGTCTGGTAATCTGATACCACCTTCTTCATAGTCCTTCTGGAGAGTCCCCATTGCGATCTTGTTACTTCCTCCCCCCATAGGAGGTTTCGTGTTATCGTGTTTAATTTGTTGAAGAAGGCTCTGGGAATGGTGTATGGGATGTTCGTGAAATAATATAGTAAGCGCGGCAACACCACCATTTTCAGGAGGGCTGCTCTCCTCATCATCCCCAGCGGAAGTGTTCCCCAGAAGGCCATTGATTTCTGTGTCTTTTCCAGCGCCGCCAATGTATTGGTTCTGTAGGTGTCAGTAGTGTCATGGTGCATCTCTATTCCCAGGTATTGAAGGAGCTCGGTGCCCATGCCAGGCCCAGATCCGGGAGGCCGCCCAGGGGAACCCGTTTCTGCCCTGCCAGGGGGAAGACCAGGGACTTTTCTTTGTTAATTGCTATGCCCGATAATCTGGTATATGCCCCGATCGCCTCTAGGAGGCATGGTAGATTGACGGCTGGGTTCTCTACGAATAACAGCATGTCATCCGCGTATAGCGAGATTTGATGGAGCACCCCATCTATGTCTATCCCGGTGTCCCCATTTTCTGCTCTGAGAAAGGCCGCAATCGGCTCTAGGACCAGTATATATAACATTGGTGACAGTGGGAATCCCTGCCTGGTTCCCCTATATATCCTCCACTCCTTTGAGATGAATCGACGTGTCTTCACCCTTGCTCTAGGATCGTTGTATAGCAGTTTGATCCACCGGAGGAAACCCTCTCCAATGCCAAAGTGGGCGAGCACGCTCATCAGCCACTCCCAGCGCACTGAATCGAAGGCTTTAACAGCATCCAGGGACACTATTGCGCTCTTGCCCTGTTTTTGGTTTGTCTCATCTATCACATGGTGCAGTCTATGAAGATTCCATGACGTATTTCGCCCCGGGATGTAACCCGTTTGGTCCGGATGAATCAGAGTGGGCACTACTTGTTTTAGACGGTTGGTTAAAACCGCCGTCAGTATTTTAGCATCCTGGTTGATGAGGGAGATCGGCCTGTAGGAGGCACATTCCCTGGGTGATTTCCCCAGTTTAAGGATCGGGACGATTATTGATTCGGACATGCTAGTCGGCAGCTGTTTGCTCTCATATGCGCCTTGATATGTGTCAAGTAACTTCTGGGAAATGGTGCTCTTAAATGTCTTATAGAACTCCCCTGGGATTTGGGGCATATAGTTGCTCATAGAATTGAGCAAATAGGTTGTTGATATGCTCCTGGTTTCTAATATCCTTTCCTGTGTGGTCTTCTAACACTGTTATGGGGATCTTTTTTGCTTTCCTGTCTAGTGAGCCACGCTAGGAGTGTGATGGGTTTATCCCCTTCCGCATGTAGACGCTGTAGATACCTCCCAAGCTTTTCCCAGAGTACCATACAATCTGTTCTAAACTCCACTAGCTCTTGGTGCTCTCTCCCCTCTGTCTCTGCTCGTCGCTCCCTTGTTTCTATCACCTTCTCGAGTTCACTGAGCTCTTTAATGGCCGCTCCCGTCAGCCCCCCTGTTCTGCCTATTGCCGCCCCTCTTATCACCACTTTGAACGCGTCCCATAGTGTGGCACTACTTTCAACACTACCTTCATTCTGCTCAAAGTAGTCCTCTATCGACTCTTGGAGGTGTTCCTCCAGCTCGCCCTCTCTCAGGGCCTCTGCTTGGAGCTGCCAGGTTGGTATCAGGGCTTTCCTATGGGTGTGTACCCATGTCGCCAGTATTGGGGCATGATCGGAGAGTGTGCATGCTTTAATGGTGATTTCTCTAAAATCTTGTAGTGATTCCCTACCCGTGAATATGTAATCTATTTGTGTGAATGTTCCATGTGGTGCACTATAGTGTGTGTACCCTCTCCCCTCTCCATGTACTTGTCTCCAGATGTCGACCAGCTGTAGTCCCTCGAGGGTCCTGTGCAGTTCCTTGGCTGGTGGTGCTGGCTTCCTGTGCTTGTCATCCGACATGTCAAGGAGTGGATTCATGGTGCAATTGAAGTCGCCGGCCCAGATGAACGTTGCCTCCCTGTACTGGGCCAGCCTGGGCGCCAACCTTTTAAAGAAATCCGTTGCGTTGCAGTTTGGAGCGTAGGTGTTAACCAGGCACACTTCTCTGTGTTCCAGCATGCCATGCACCGGTACCAGCCTCCCCTCTGGGTCTGTCTCTTGCTTGAGCATCTGGAATTGGAACCCCCGTGGCAATCCATATTAGTACTCCCCATGCATAGTTCGAATATGTGGCGCTGTATGTCTGCCCTCCCCATTTCTTGTTCACCTTGGTCTGCTTTTCTGAAGTTAGGTGTGTTTCCTGCAGCATCGCTATCTTGACCTTCATCCTGTTTAGCCATGCGTAGACCCCGAGTCTCTTGACATACGCATTATGTCCTCTTCTTACGGTCTGGCTTCCTCGTCCCACAGCCATATCTTTGTGCTCTGCCCTCCTCCATCCCCATGTGGGAGTCTCTTGCGGTCCCTTTTGCGGGGCCTTCCGTTTTGGTGCGACTATAATTGTTGTCCCCTGTTTTTTGCTTTATGTTGCTCCGGTCACCTTGTACTTTTATCTTCCCATTGTCCTTTGCGGTCTTCTTTCTGTTGCCTGCGCCGTATGTTGTCCATTCACACCATTCAACGTCTTAAACCCAAACAAAAACTGATGAACTAACGCCCAGCCACCCTCCCCCTGCTCGGGCTCGCCGCTTCCCTCATCGTGCTCCCTTAGACAGGGCCGACTTGCAGCAGCGTGATGCCTTAAAACTGACATCTGAACTTGTAGATCGCTCTCTCTACGGGAGCGTCGCCTTTCTCAGCCAACTTTGACTGAGTGGGGTTGGTCGCTCCTTCATACTTTTCTTCTGGCTTAGTTGCTTATCGTATTTGATATTGTTGCCGCTTTTTTCTTATCTCGTCAGGGTCTGTTTCCGTTATTGCTGGCGTTTCTTTGCCTCCGCTGGCGGATGCCCTGTGCGTCCATCCACCTGTGGGCTTCGTCGGTGGAATCAAAGAAGCATGGTTTGTCCTGATGTATCACCTTGAGTTTGGCAGGTAACAGTAGCATGTATCTCACCCCTGCACACCTGAGATTCTCCTTTGTTGGGCCGAACTGTGCTCTTGGAGGAGTGTCTGGCAATCGTCCTCCCCCGTCCCCCTTTTGAATTCCAGTATTTTGTCTCTATCCCTCTATCCTTAAAGTTCATAATCCTTGCAATTATCGCTCTCGGGGGTGGGGGGGGCACACGGTTGAGGTCTTTTAGTCAGTGCTCTGTGTGCCCTCTCCACTATGAAACCCCGAGATAGTGCTCCCGCTCCTATTTCTTGGAGTAGCATGTTTTCTATGTACTCCGTGGGGTCGTTGCCTTCCTCGCCCTCCGGAAGTCCAATTATACGGATGTTGTTCCTCCTTGCTCTTCCCTCCGCATCCTCTGCTCTTTGTTCCAGGACCTTGACTCTTTGCAGTACTTCTGACATTTGCGTCTGTGTTGTGGTGACCCCTGCCGTGTTCTGTTGCACCTGCTGTTCCGTTGCTGCCACTCTGTCAAGTTCCTTGTGTTCTGCTGAAAGAGGCCCACAACCACCATCACTGTATCCAATTTATTTTCCAGCGATGCCTTCAGGGCTCCTATTGCTGTGTCCATTTTATTTTCAAGAGATGCTTTCATGGCTGCTATTGCTTCCAGGATTGTGCCCTCGTTTGCACCATCTGCCGGGTGGGGGGTGTTAGTTGCAGCCATTGCCATGTCTGTTGGCGTCAACTGTTTATGTCCGGGCGCCTTAGTGAAGGTGTCCATGGTACTTGGCTTGGCTTTCCCTTCAATTTTCTTATTTTGCATTATGCCTGTGTGCGCTCGCCCTCTTCCGACTTCAGTGGACCAGCTGGATCAACGTGGGGGTGCTGTCCCAGGTGTGGGTTGTCGGTGCCGAGTCTGGCTGTGTGCCCCTTGGTGTGCCACATGGGGTGGCCTCTGGTTCTCCCTTCTCGACTCCCCCTCCTCTTCCCACAGGTTTATTTGGTTGTGCACTTCCCCTATGACCTTTTGCTTTATTGCGTAGATGCCACTTGGGTCAGTTAGGGGCTCAAGCTCTTGCCATGTATTCCGTTACTGGGTCCTTTTATCCTTGGCGCCGCAGTGTCATGAGCACTTTGGTGGCTTATTGTTCTGGTGTGTGCACCCCTTTCTCCTTAGCCTCGTGAGCTACTAGGGCTTCCCTGCTGAGGTGTGCGCGTTGCCTTCTGTTACGCAGAAACATGTGCAGTTCCCTTAGGGACCACTTCAAAAGATTTAAGACTACAGGTGGTTGGCAGTAAACCCAATTGGTAGCAGTCTGTACCACCCAGATATACCTGGTAGCTGTGGCTGAGCAGTCAGACCTCTCTCAAGATGAGTTAGGCAGTATATAGAGTATACACAATAGGTACAGAGATACAGCAGCAAAAGCAAACACTGACCAGAGCTTTGGTGTAAAAGTATATAATTATTTATTTAAAGACACGCTTGTAAATTACACTAGCACAAAAAGAGGTAAGTAAATTCAACACACAGTCACTATTATATATATACAACCCTGATTACTTATTAGACAAGTCTTAGTGAGAGAAACCACTTATTTTCAGACAGAGGTGAGCGCTTAACATAAGATGGCACTCTAATAAGATATTTAAAAAGGGAGGGGAAAAAGGCAGAGTTATGAAAGCACACAAATCTCAATACTTTTCAAAGAACCACAGTGAGGGCAGGTTAGGCAAAGTCTACTGGAGAGCAAGGAAGTTCAAATGCCAGGCCCACTCTTAGAGAGAGCAAGCGAAATGTGCCCAGGATCACACAGTGGGGTTATGCCCAAAGAGTCTTTGTAAATACCAAAGATTGAGATCAAGTCAGGAAAAGTTAGTTAACAGGCCCCAGGCTAACCCAGATTAGAAAGTCGAGGATTTACTGTCACCCCAAACGATCTGCCGCAAGGGAAGCCAGGCGGGACACAGTACCTGAAAATGGGAAGAACGCTCCAGTGGGGGCAGTTGTTCCTGGCAGCGGGTGCAAGTCGGTGTTTCGTCCAGAGGAAGAGGAGGTCTCGACGTAGAGGAAAGCTGAAGGTCGTTGCACTGCCAGGGAGGAAACCAGCCGTGGAGTTTCCCGGTTACAAGGTACCACCCTTTTCTTCGCAGTAGTGGTAAACCGTGGTATTCCGGTTGCCGGGGTGCTTGGCACGGGCAAGGCGACCACAAGATGGTCCAGGAAGGCGAAAAGACGGGCAAACTGGTTATCCCCACCAGTCAAAGGAAGAAGACTCTCTGGGCTAGAGATCTCCTCTGTCGTCGAGAAAAGTGGTGAGACGGTTCAGCAGGGATCCACCGGTGGTGTCGTCGTTGCAGGTCGGCTCGGCTTCTCCCTCCTCGGATTCTTTAGGTCCTGTGGCGACTTCTGAAGTTCCAATCCCCAAAGCCCTGCTTTTATGCAGAAACCCCCATTCATTCAGCCTAGCTGTCACTCAAACATGCTAAGTGGTGAGCCGGGGGGCTCACCACTTGGGCCAATCACACCAGAGTGCGACTTGAGTTGCCGAGGCAACTTAGTCCAGGGTGCCTAAACCCCCTCCCACACCCCCTGTGGTACCCAGACAGAGTGGCACCACTTTTGGAGGCTTCTGTGGAGAAGCCCGCCAAAAAGTGGAACAAAGGGCTCGACTTGGGTTGGAGTCACAAAAGCAAACACAAATGCCATTTTGGAACCAAGTTTCGGCAAAAAATACCAACCGGTGAATTTATATTAATTTAATAAACCGGCGGTATGTTCGAGGCTATTTTAAAAAGTGGTAGCCTCGAACAATAGGAAAATCCCATAGGAATATATTCGCGGTCGAATATAAAAAGTAGTATCCACTGCCACCAGCCAAAACTCCAGTCGGGGGGACTGGACAGTGCCCCCTCGAACAACAGACCCCGGGGCAATCTAACTGCCCCGACCAGTACGTCCACAATATGATGGTTTGTACTGGTTCTGTTCACAATTTGAGACTAGTAAAGCCAATGGTGACTTTACAAGCCCTGGGAGACAGTAGTCAGTCCCAGGGTATGGAGTCTATGTTTGGGGGTCGCTACGACACCCCTGGGTTACTGCACGGGGGGTGCTGTGTAAACCACATATCAAAAACACATGAAACCCTATGGGGAAAAGGAGCCCATAGAACACATACAAAGTCAAAGGAACACCTCAAATCATGTCTAAGAGTTTGAGAAAAAGAGTCTCACTCTTAGCAGGAGAAAAAATAAACCCCAAAAATCCAGCAAAGCTGCTGGGGGACTCACTAGGTTTGGGAAATTAGCCTTTACAGAGAATTCTCCCTAACACCTTCCAGCTTTGGAGGTGGTTTGGTATTTGTGGTTAGGGGTACCTCAGGAGTGGGCCAGCTCCCTGCTTTAGTGTGGGAGGCCGTCCTCGCCTAACTGGCCCAGCTTTCTCTGCCGTCCTGTGCTCCAGGCGCGTGTCAGCGCCTGGGGAGGTGAACCGCTGCTGCTCCGTTCTGGGGTTGCGCTGCTGGTGCTGGGAGATTCTCCACTTATGCAGCTTACCTCAATGGTCTAGAGCCGGGGGTCCTGCCACTCCGCTCGCTGGGTGTGTGCGGCTCCGGGCGTACCAGCAGTCCTCCCCGCGGGCCCGGGTCTGGTGATTTATGGGTTCCGCCCGCAGTTGGAGGTCCGCACTAGGGTTCCGGACGGCCCGCTCCACGATATCTTCGCCTCATGTGGCCTCCTCCGCACTGTCCGGGCGTGTCGGCGGTGTTGTGGTGGGTTCCCCCCACTCCTCTGCAGGCTCTATCTCCTCCGGTCTAATGCTAGCCCCTTGCCACGCTTCTCACCCCCGGAGCCGCTTGTTAGGCAGAAACCTGTGCAGTTCCCTCTGGGACCACTGCAAAAGATTTAAGACTACAGGTGTTTGGCAGTAAACCCACTTGGTAGCAGTCTGTACCACACAGATTCACTTGGTAGCTGTGGCTGAGCAGTTAGACTTCCCTCAAGAAGAGTTAGGCAGTATACAGAGTATTCACAATAGGTCAAGAGACCACAATAGAACAAGTAAACACTGACCAGGGCTTGGTGTAAAAGAGATATAATTATTTATTTAAAAACCACATCTAGAAAAACACACAGGCACTAATAGTAAGTAATTCAAAAACACGGTTACTAAAAGATATACACTCCCTTAAAAGAATATTAGACAAGTCTTAAGTAAAGCCCCACTTATTTTCAGACAGCGGTGAGCGCTTAACGTAGATGGCACTCTAATAATTCGTTTTAAAAAGGAAGAGAAAAGCAGAGAATAAATTGAAACCGATCCCAACACTTTTTCATGAACACCACAAGAGGGGAAGGCAAAGTAACACCGTGAATTCAGAGTCAGTAGGCCGGATCCACTTTCAGAGGATCAAAACGAAATGTGTCCAAGGTCACACAGTTGCAGTGCGCAAAAGTCTTGTAATGGTTCAAAACGGAGTTGGACCAAAGAAAGGGACCAGTTAGACGGTCAAGGCGGCCAGCCCAGTCCAGAAGGTTAAGGGGTTATTATTACCTTGTAGCAATCTTTAGAAAGGGAGGCCTGGCGGACACGGTACCTTAAAGTGGTGAGAACACTCCAGCGGGGGCAGTTGTTCCTGGCAGCGGATGCAAGTCGGGGCTTCGTCCAGGGGAAGAGAGGATCTCGTCGTGGAGGAAGACAGGAGTCCGTTGCACTGCCAGGGAAGAAACCAGCTGCAGAGTTTCTCGGGTACAAGGAGCGGTCCGTTGATTCGCGGTTCAGTGGTGAGTGGCTATCCGGCCGCCGGGGTGCTTGGCACGGGCAGTTCGACCACAAACCGGTCTCGGGTGCGAAGAAAGAACGTAAAACTGGTTGTGCCCACCAGTCAGGGGAAGAAGCCTCTCCAGCCGGGAGATCTTCTCTGTCGTCGGGAAGTGGTGAGTCGGTTCCGCAGGGCTCCACCAGTGGTGTCGTGGTAGGTCGGCTCAGCTTCTCCCTCTTCGGATTCTCGGGTCCTGTGGCGACTTCTGAAGTTCCAGTCCCCAAAGCCCTGCTTTTATGCAGCGTACCCCCAATCACTCAGCCTAGCTGAGCTGTCAATCAAACATGCTAAGTGGTGAGCCGGCCGGCTCACCACTTGGGCCATTCACACAAGAGTGCGACTTGAGTTACCAAGGTAACTCAGTCCAGGGTGCCTAAACCCCCTCCCACCACCCCCTGTGGTACCCAGACAGAGTGGCACCACTTTTGGAGGCTTCTGTGGAGAAGCCCGCCAAAAAGTGGAACAAAGGGTTCGACTTGGGTTGGAGTCACAGAAGAGAACACAAACGCCATTTTAGAATCGAGTCCTGACAAAAAATACCAACTGGCAAATTAATATTAATTAAATAAACCGGCGGTATGTTCGGGGCTATGAGAATTAAATAATTAAAGTTGGTAGCCTCGAACAATGGGAAAATCTGATAGGAAAATATTCTCGGTCGAATATAAAAAGTAGTTTCCACTGCCACCAGCCAAAACTCGATCAGGGGGGACGGAGACGTCCCCCTCGACTAACAGACCCCGGGGTAATCGAATTGCCCCGACCAGTACGTCCACAATCTGATGGGTTGTACTGGTTTCTGCTAATAATTTGGGACTAGTAAAGCCAATGGTGACTTTACATGCCCTGGGAGACAGTAGTCAGTCCCAGGGTATGGAGTCTATGGTGGGGCGTCACTATGACACCCTTGTGTTACTGCACGGAGGGTGCTGTGTAACACACATAGTAAAAACACACGAGACCCTATGGAGTAAAGGACCCCATAGCCCATAAAACACATTACCAGTCAAAGGAACACCATAAATCATGTCCAAGAGTGGGAGAAAAAGCGTCTCACTCTTGGCAGGAGGAAAACACAAACTCCAGAAATCCAGCAAAGCTGCTGGGGGACTCACTAGGTTAGGAAATTCAGCCTAAAGAGAGAATTCTCCCTAACACCGCTCGACCACCTGTGTCCTTCTCGCCCTTGGAGGCTGCGCCCGTCTCACTCCAGATGACTTCTGTTTTTCCCGGGGCTCAGCCATCGCAAGAGTCGCTAGCAGGTGTAACAGCATCGTTGCGGGCTCCTCCTTCTCTTTACCCCGAGGCCGCGGCTCCGTCCGCCATGTTAGATTCTCGCAGGCCTTTCTTGTAATCAAACGTTTTTCTGGATGGATGCTCAACAGTTGGAGAATTACTACTTCCCCCTCACCCTGCGTTCAGGTCGTTGCAGCCTTCGCCAGAATGCCACTAAGCCGGATTTGTATAACGGGAGCTCGGTCTCAGGATAACCTCACTCCATGTGTTTAGGCCACGCCTGGGAGCTCAATGTTGTCCTCACCAAGCTCATGGAACCTCCATTTGAGCCCTTGCATCATGCTTCTCTCAAGTTTCTTTCATGGAATACTGCATTTCTGGTAGCAATAACTTTGACCAGGCGGATCGGGGAAATTCAGACATTTTCCTGCAAAGCCCCCTACTTGTCATTGACCACTCCTTCATGCCTAAAGTTCTGTCCGAGTTTCACCTTAACAAACTTTTGGTGCATCCAGTCTTCTTCCCGAATCCCGTTTCGGCTGCTGCACGGTCACTGCATATGCTGGATGTTGCTCGTAACTTGAAGTTCTATGTGGCCCGTTCAAAGGATTTCCGGAAGACATCTCAGCTCTTTGTGAACTTTGGTCCTGTTTCTCTCAGGTGTTCCCCTGCAGGACATTTGCAAGGCTGCTACGTGGAGGTCGACGCACACTTTCATGAGATTCTACTGTGTCGACAGGGAATCCAGGGAGGAGTGCAGGGTCGGCCAAGCAGTGCTGCACAACCTGTTTGTTTGAGGCGAGTAAGTTCCAGGGGTAAGTGTTGTACTTCTGTTGAGCCTTGCCACCTCCCGTGGTTGTGTACGTGTTACTGCTGTGTAATCGTAATCATGAGCATGTGCATCCATGCCAGACCCCGTGCTGGAGAAGTAACATGTTACTTACCTGTAACTGTTGTTCTCCAGCATGGGTCTTGCATGGATTCACATGCGAAGCCTCCTGCCGTCCCCGCTGTGGCTCTTCTGGGTTCATACTGGCACCTCACGTGCTTACAATCTTTAGATGGTCACTGCGGGCGGGACTCAGGGAGATGATCGACATTGGATGGGTGCAGTATGACCCGGGGTACAGTGATGGGATAACAGGGTGAAAGGCAGTATTCAAGCTTTAAAGCAAATACTGCTTTCTTTAATTACTGAGGATTCCTGGCCTGACGACGGGGAATATTCATGAGCATGTGAATCCATGCCAGACCCATGCTGGATAACCACAGTTACTGGTAAGTAACTTGTTCCATACTGTTAAAGGTGGTTGAAAGAGAGTATCCTGGGGTTGGACAGGGCATAAGTAACAGCAGTCTAAGGTCTACCAGCAAGTAGCGTTATTTACTGTCATCTGCTCGAGTAGAGGGCAAATTGGATTAATGGGAAACCATGTGATGTTAATGAGCGGGTTGAATAGGCAAAGGAAGGACTCAAACTTGAAACCTTATTGCAAAGGTTACAGTGATTAAAGACCCAATGCATGTAAATATGGCAATGCATGTGTCGTTTCCTGCACAGCCCTGATCGTACACAAGAGGTTGATCTTTAATCTTAGAAAAGTACTACAGCTAACTCACTTGGCTGAAAAACTTTCTGCTTCATGCTCTTGCCTCTCAGGCTTTTAAAACATTTTTTTTTTACTTTGTTCTCATTATTTTACGACCACTGATGGTGGCTAACAGAAGATAGCATTGCGTCACTTTTGATCTACCTCGGACATGGGTGGGCTGGGATACTGTTTTTTAAAAAAATTATTTTCAATCAGTGAATGAAGGCATACTCGGCAGAAGCAGAGATTGCACCATTAATGAGGGGCTATTCGGCTAGTCTAAGCCTGTTGAGTACCCAAAAAAGGCTATTTATGAAGACCAACGAATAATAAGAGAACTTGGGCCGCCATAGGAAAGGGTAATGATTGTCTATTTCCTTCTGCCTTTCCGTCTTCTCTTACTGACTCATTAATTCAAGGATATACCCTAAACAATCAATGAACCCTACTGCATCTCTTGCTGGCATTATGTCACTTTTTGGCTTGTCTAAGCCTTTTTCAGACATTATTTTTCAAACGAATAGCTCTGCCAATTTGCTGTTGTTGTATGTGTGAAAAAGGTACCCAAACCTTTTTGAAAGCTTGGCAAGCTAATAATGCTTTGACATAATAACTATATACTTTTCTTAAGATTGCTTAAGGCCTGCTGGCCTTGTAAACTTTTTTTTTTTCAACTTTATTTAGATTTTCAAGAGCATAAGTTAGACATGAATGCATTAGAGAGTAACAAACAATAGCCTTGCCCATGTTTTCCCCTTTATTCGCTCCAGTCTTTGAGTTCCATTTGCTCGTGAGTTTTAACTATTAGAACTCACCCCCCCGCCCACCAACATAACCTCCAAACATTTGGGTTGAGTACTACATTTTCCCCCGGCATTTCTGAGTGTTCTCCGGGCAGGACATGGAGTAATCTGGGTTAATGGAGTGTATGCGTGATGGAGTGTAACGCTCACCTGGTATCCACAGGGACATCACTCAGCCTGTTCTGACCTCTTCCGACCTCAAACCCTTCCCTGGAGGCTATTCGACTGGAGACTGGGCGTGAAACACAGGATTGGTAGAGTTTAACTCCCTATTGTCTCTGTGTGCTTGAACCCCTTCTTCCCCGGGGTCCAACCCTTCCCTTTGTTCCACAGCTCACCTCGTTTTCTTGGATAGTGTGCTCTCTGTCCTGCTTTCAGCACAGGAGCGCGTTGATTGATGCGGGCTCGTTGCTGCCTAGTTACTTCACTGGCAAGAGTCCGACAGGTAAGTATAATGAGTCTTTTGAACAGTTCTCTAACTTTGTTCCTTTCCTTCCTTAGATGATGGCCGGCATCCGGGGATGGCGGTGTGCTGCTGAAATGAGTAGCGCTGAAGGTGAGTGAGAGCGTTATGCACCCCTTTCGTATTTGCATTGAACTGAGTTCTTTTCCTGTGTCTTTTTAGGTGCCGCAATGTTTTCAGCGTGGATGCCGGTTATGAAGAACAAATGCGGTGGGTAAGCGTGGTATGCGGCGCCTCTAGATGTTTCCACGCTAACCTGGAGTGTCTTTTTCCCTCTTGCAGATGGATGAGAAGTTCCGGAGATAGAGTTCCCCCAAAGCGGCTGGGATTCAGGTAAGCGTTTGAAGCTCGTACAGTATTTAAAAATAAGCGAAGATTTGCAGAATGTTTACTAATGCCTTTTTCTGTTCTTTTCCCTTTTCCTTAGGAAGCGGCGTGCCGGGATGGGAATGACACCGCCGAAGATGTCCGCAGAACAGAAGGAGCGATGAATGATGGGCAGAAGCGCTGCAAGGCAAGGCTGTTCCTAACGGTGTTCTTGTTCTTGCAGGAGCTGAGCGCAGAAGAAAGATGCAGGCCTACTGGAGACCGATCCGAACACAGTGAGTGTCACGCTGCAGGTGCAGAAAACGCAAAGCATGTTTCTCAGCCTGGGTGTGGCTTAAATAGTCTCTGGGTATCCCAGGTGTCTCTGGGCTGAACCACACCCAAAAGACTAGACAGCACATGCAGCTCTGGGAACCAAAATATGTGGGGGCATCCATCTTGTCCCCATCAATGCACTACAAGTCCAATCCCCAATCCCATCCTATGGGAGTGAGTGAGTCTGGTGTCACAAGCGCCAAGTCTCACTCATGGGTCTTTGGAGGGATGGAGATGCCCTTGTAGGTGATCGTGGCCTGGCTCCAGCCTGACCTCTTGGAGGGCTGGGGACATGAGGGCAGGAATCATGACATGGAGCCATATACCACCGCAGACAGTTTGTTTGCCGCCTCTTTAATTGAAGCGCATTTGGAGCTTTTGGTGGCCCTATGCAGCTCCAGGCCTCCCCAGAGATTGGTCTTCCCCCATCTACCGACCCCATCAGGCGATACAGTTTCGACACCCCTTTTTCAGGCTGTGTTAGGGAGAATTCTCATTCTATGGCAAATTTCCCTTACCTATAGAGTCCCCCAGCAGCTTTGTTGGATTTGAAGGGTTTGTTTTTTTCTCCTGCTAAGAGTTCGACTCTTTTTCCCACTCTCAGGCATATTTGCTATGTGTGTTCTAGGCTATTTTTTTGTGTTTAATGTCTATGGGGTTTATCTCACCTCCATAGGAAACCTCTTTATCCACATGTGTTATACAGCACCCTCTGTGCAGTGACACAGGGGTGTCGTAGCGACCCCCAAACATAGACTCCATACCCTGGGACTGACTACTGTCTCCCAGGGCATGTAAAGTCCCAATTGACTTTACTAGTCAATCTTTATGAACAAAACCAGTACAACCCATCTTACTATGGTGGTACTGGCAAGGGTTAATAATGTTTCCCTTATGTTCAGTTTCGAGAGGGTACCGTACAGTCCCTCTCTCAAAAGTTTCTGGCTGGTGGCAGTGGTTACTACAGAAAATATTCGATCGCAAATATTTCCATATGGGATTTTCCCATTGTTCGAGGCTACCACATTTACTGACAGCCTTTAACATACCGCCGGTTTATTTTTACATTAACTTCACTCCGGTAGGTTTTATTTGCCAGAACTTTTATATAAATTCTTTCTCGTGTCTTTCTCTAAACTCCTAACCCAGGTCGGGGATCCTTTTTTCGTCCTTTTGGCGGGCTCCTGCCAAGAAGCCCTCCTTTCAGCGCCACTGAGTCTGGGGTGGATCCATTGTGTGGGAGGGGGAGTAGGCCCTCTGGACAGGGTTGCCTCAGCAACCCATGTCGCACTCTGCCCTGATAGGCTGGAGGGTCTCCCGCCAAGATGACCACTCAACTGTGTGAGTGACAGCTAGGCTGTCTGAATGGGGATCTTTTTGCATAAAAGCAGGGTCCCTTTTCATGTGGTAGTGCTAAAGGTGTTTTAAATCCTTTACCTACCTGCTGGGTTGGCCGCCCCTATCCTCTAACATCGTCTTTCACCTTCTACATCCACCTTTTCGAATCGTTTAACAAAGACTTGACTACAGCTACAAGAACATTTTGCTTCTGGGCTCTTTGCCCTGTACCACTGACTCTGGCACAGGCCTATTGACTCTGGCGGAATTTGTTAGAACTGCCTTCTCTAGATTACTTCTCAACTAGAACTGTGTTGGTGCACCTACTTATAACCTTCTTATAACAACCTTTTCCTTCCCACTTTTAAAACTGCCATTTTGCTTGGTTTTCATTTAAGTATTATACATGCTAAAGTACTGCTGTGCCTAAACTTATTCACAAACTTATGGGAAGTGTTGCTAGGGTGTCTAAGAATATATTTCTGCATAACTTGTGCTTTCCCTCCCTTGTGAGAAAATGCTAGAGTGCCATTTGTGTTTGGTTTACACTGTGCTGTTTTGCTCAGTTTTCACTCTTGCTCAAACTTGTCTACAATTTAACTAGGGAGTTGTGTATACTTTTCTTGACTGATTTTAACTTGCTTCAATAACTGTGATTAATGTGTTAACTTAGAAGTGTGTAAAATAAAAATATGTATTCTTTTTGATACAAAGCTTTGGTCAGTGTTTCCTTGTGCCATAGTAGTATAACCCTATTGTGTAAACCCTGAATACTGCTCATCTCCCTCTTGAGATAAGTCTGACTGCTTAGCCACAGCTACCAACTAAATCTTTGTGGTAGAGACTGATACCAAAGGGGATTTATTGCTCATACCTGTAGTCTTAATCTTCTGTAGTGCTCCCTAAGGGAACGGCACTGGGTTCTGCCTAACAGGCTGGCCGCCTTGTATCGTAAGCTCCAACCCTACTGGACCCCGAGTTGCTCCCTCCCTGACCTTTGTGTTGGATATCCAGTGTCTAAGTTTCACACTCAGGTATATCAAATTTAGCCTTGCAGCCCTCAAATGTTAGGGGTGTTCCTTCCTCATAGAGATCCTTCAATACCAGGGTTAGCTGTGTACCCAAATGTCCGCCTCCATCCCTGGGGTGAAATCTGGGTTATGAGCAACCGGTGCAAGAGGACTTCCCACCCACTTTTACCTTTCTGCCCCTTAATGCATTGTCCCAATACCATAGAGTGGCCTTGGTTGACTCTAATAATGTGCCCTCTTTGCCTCCATGTCGTGCTGTGAGAAAACCGAGGCTTCCGAAGGGAGCCCTAGTTGCTTCTCTTTCGAGGGTTGCCCATCGATTCTAGTTGTCTCTAGGTGGCCATTGTAACATAGGTGCTACCTGTGCTGCCCATAAATACCTGCAAAGTTCTGGAACCACCAGCCCCACCAGAGCCTGTGGTCTAAATAATACCTTCTTGGGGACCCTCGTTTTCTTTCCCCTCCAAATGAAGGACATCACCTCCCTCTGTAGTTTTTTGATTGCTGGGCCCGGGATGCGTATTGGGAGAGCACCTATCACATATAAGGGTCATTTTAACAGCTGTTATCCGTGCCAACCATGATAACTCCTGCGTGTCCCAGCGCTTCAGGTCTCCTGCCAGTGCCTTCAGTAGGTCCAGGATATTGGCCCCATATAGTCTTCATACGTGGGAGTCAACTTTATTCCCAGGTATTTTACTGATTTCTGTTCCCATTTCAAGAGATACCTACTCTCCCACTCTGACACCTGCTCTGTCGTCTCGGTTATGTTAAGTGCCTTAGATTTAGGGTAATTGATATGGAACCCCGAGACCCTTGCAAACCTGTCTAGCAGTTATATGGCCCTTGGAAGTGAGTGTGTCGTGTCCTTCAGGAACATGAAGACATCATCCGCGTAGAGAGCCACCTTTATCGAAGATCGAACCACACCCAAACTTTTCAAGGGTCAATTGTAAAAATCCCCAGTGTAGGCTGTCGAAGGCTCTGGAGGCGTCCAGCGCAAATGCCAAGAATCGCTGCC
The DNA here is from genome assembly GCF_040938575.1 of Ambystoma mexicanum. Taxonomy (NCBI): domain Eukaryota; kingdom Metazoa; phylum Chordata; class Amphibia; order Caudata; family Ambystomatidae; genus Ambystoma; species Ambystoma mexicanum. Next base: position 654,111,575 of record NC_090935.1, on the reverse strand, counting down.
CTGTTCTTCGTCCGCAATCAGTCGCGTCTATAGCTCTACGAATATTATCGTTGGTGTGTCGCCCTTGCACGAAGCCCGCTTGGTCTGGATGGATTATCCCTAGGAGGACCCTCGCTAGCCTTCGGGCCAAGACTGTGGAGTAGATTTTTGCATCCCTGTTTAATAGCGAGATGGGGCGATAACTTGTGAAGTCCAACAGGTCTCTATACGGTTTTAGTAGCAATACCGTGGTTGCTGGGCTAATGTCTCCGGAGGTTCGCCCTGTATCCCGAATGAAGTTAAACAACTTTGTTAGGGGGCCCACTAGAGAAGCCTTAAATGTTTTATAATACGCGTTCCTTACTCCGTCTGGGCCTGGGGATTTATTCCCCTTCAATGCACCTATGACCTCCCCCACTTCTTTCGTTATGCGTGCTTCTAGCATTTGCCTGTCCGATTCCCTAATTTGCGGCAAGGGTACCCGGTTTAGGAATGCTATCTGCGCCTCCCTCTCCAAGTCTTCCGCTTTCAGGTTATCCGTATAGTATGAATGTATGACCTCCTCCTATTTCCACCTCCCCCCCTCACCAGGTCTCCCTCCCGGTTTTTAAGTTGAACTATGTGATTCCGGAGTTTCAGCTGTCTTAATTTGGCTGCGATTAATCAGTTGGCTTTGTCCCCATTTATATAATACAATTGTTTAGTTTGCACAAGAAGATGCCTGGCTTCGTCCGCCAAATGGGCTTCTAGGGCCACCCTAACTCTTTTTAATTCCTGCAATGCTTTTTGTGAGCCCTTGTCTTTATACTCTGTCTCGGCCTTGTTAATTTGGCTTCGATGTCCAGCTTCACTCTTTCTTGTCTCTTAACGTAGTTTGCTATGTGTGCGATGAATTCGCCCCTTACTGCCGCTTTACTAGGGTCCCAGATAGTGGCCCAGTTTATTCCCTGTGTAACATTTTCTTGAAAGCAATTCTTTAAGGTCTGCTCTATGTGCTAACTTTCAGGATCACCTTGTTTAGACGCCATGGTTTATGGGATCGCTGCTGTGGTTTAATGGGCTCGAGCTTTAGGAGGACCGGGGCGTGATCTGATAGGCACCTCACTCCAATTTACAGTCCCGTGACTTGTGGGACTAGCGAGTCTGAGATGAGCACCATATCAATCCGGGAGTGTCCCCTATGCACTGCTGAATAATGGGTGTATGCTTTTCTTGCGGGCGAAAAAATCGCCATGACTCTATTAGGTGTAATTCCCTAATGAATTTAGCTAGGGCCTGTCGGAACATATGGTCCTTAGAGGTAGCCTGAAGGGTTTTGTCCATCACAGCATCCATCACTCTGTTAAAATCGCCCCCAATCAAGACCTGCCCCACTGTGCAATAACGGGCAGCAATCTCAACAGGAATCGATCCTGCCTTTCGTTGGGGGTGTAGATCGACACCAACGTGACCTGTGTCCCATCAATTTCCCTCCTAATATCAAGTAGCGGCCTTCCGGGTCTTTCTTTACGAGATGTTTCTCAAAATTGATACCCTTCGCCAGCAGGATGTCCACTCTGCATTTTTTTTTTGTCCCACTGGAAGCAAAATATTGCATAGGAAGGGCCCTATGCCTTAGTCTGTGTTCATCTGCTCCCAGAAGATGCGTTTCCTACATCCATACCACCGAGGCCCACATATCCCCAAGCCTGTTCAATATGGATTTCTGTTTAATTAGGGAGTTTAGCCCTTGAACATTTAGTGTGACAAAAGTTAAATCAGCCATTCTTGTGCCTTTATACTGTGCCTATCTTAATGCTTTCAAGCCCATCCGCTCTTCTGGATATCTCACATGTGCCGTGTGTAGCCACCCCCCAAATAACATAACCTCCCCCCCCCCCCAACTCCCAAACTTGAACTTCCCCATTGAACTTTCACCGTGGCATTGCCACAACAACTCACCGGGTCCATTGTCCACCCGGGAGATTGGGATCTGGTTCCCCCTCCCTCTTCAACCCCCCTTATTTTAAAGCCTATAGAAGCTTTCCAATCTTCGCCCATAGCTACAGCGTATGGCACCCCAGAGTTCAATGCTGCTTTATTGATTCCCAACCCTCTGGTTTCCCCAGCAGGTCCCTTTGCTACCTTCCTGATTGCTATTTGCTTGGGGTCAGAAGGTATGAACTCTCTGTCATGGGTACCAGGCAGGTAGTTGGGGCAAGCTGGGGGAGGCTTGGCAGGCCTTGCATAGGCACACAAAAAAACCATAGCAGATACCTTATTTTTAATTCCTTCCTAGTGTTTGTAGTAACTTCCTGGTTACCACTTCCTGTTGCCAAACGGGAAGTGCGTGACAATTCATGAGCTCTCTAGTGTTCGGGTGTGGCTGGCTATATAACCACACCCAAGATTCTTCCAGTGCTTCATGTTGCTTACTGTGTGCTGCATCATCAACACACTTGCCGTGCTCTGGATCAGCCAGCTTCTGCTTACCTCCTCTGGATCATCCTGCTCTGCTTACCTGCTCCGGATCCTCCTACTTCTGCTTACCTGCTCCGGATCCTCCTACTTCTGCTTACCTGCTCCAGATCCTCCTGCTTCTGCTTACCTGCTCCGGATGAACCTCCGTGCTTTCTCCACGCTGCAGCTTACTCCGGTCAAGAGGGGACTTCAACACTGGCATCTGTAAGCACAAAGAAGAACGGGGTTAGCACGCGCACTTCAGCAACGCTGCGCATTCTCACCGTATCTTCACGCGACGCTGGAATCCAGCGCTCAAAGCAAGCCCTGCAAAAGAAAGAAGAGTTATTAATCATTGCGCTCGCTCCAATAACGCAGAGACTGCTTTCACTGCGCTCGCTCTAATAATGCGGTGCATACTTACCAAAACCTCCGTGCATACTTACCGGACCACCAAGTCCCCAGTAGCGCTGAACCCAGACTCGAGGCGCTAATACCACATAATCCACTCCTGCAAAGGAAAGGAGAGACAATACCAGGCGCGCTCGAAGCTAAGACGCTGCGCATATCTACCAGCGGCTGACTTCTACACGCAGCGCTACTCACCCACAAAATACCTTGGCAAACAAAGACAATACGTACAATTTTGGACACTCCACATCCTCCGCGCAACGTTCACTTGTGGAAAGGAATTTCTAGCCAGTGAAGAAACTGGCGCCTTGAACACTCAGCCTCGCTGTGAAGGCATAGAACAGCGTGTGGCATCAGAACTCAGCCAATAGACATTGGCATCATTCATATGAGTGAATCGCGCCCCTGCGGATGCAGGATGGAGTGCACACCCTACTAAAAATCAAGGTATTCCCTCCAGGTGAAACAGGGAAGGGAGAACTTGGGGGTCAAGGGAGGCTCATCCATCGCTCCTGCAGAGACACAGGTGAGTGTGACACTCTCCCCATGGTTATGCCACCGAGCATCACCGGTTTCATTCTCCCCCCAAAAATGTGGGATCTGGCCTCCCCCTCCCTTCTTTCCCTCCCTCCCTCCCTCCATCCCTCCCATTGACATTGCCATATATTTACCCTCCACCATGGCGGTTTCCGCAAAAAGTACAGGACATGTCTTTCGGTTGCTGGCCTTCAGGTCTCAAGCTGATCCCGTCTGTGCTGTAGAGTTTGTTCATGTGGGATCCGTGGCTTTGGGTTCTTAGTTGCGGCACCTCGGACGGGGACGCGCAGGTTTCCATTGTTCCTTCTCCAGTCTGCCTTCGCTCTCCTTGTTTCCAGATGGGGTATTTTCTTTGCCATTGCCTTCACTGCCTTCTTCCCCCCTCATGAGATCCTCCATTTCTCCAGCATGGGGTCTGGAATGGATTCACATGCTCATGAATATTCCCCGTCGTCAGGCTGGGAATCCTCGATAAAGAAAAAAAATCAGTTTCAGTTTAGTTTCTGAACTGTCTTTCTACTAATAACCAATCACTGGTCTCTGGGTCATACTGCCCCCAGCCAAAGACTGCCCTCTACCTAAGCCCCTCCTCTGGCACCCTTCTTCAGATTTTTACCGCACGTTCAAGTGTTGGGAGTCCTCGTGCTTAGCTCTCGAGCTTTTACTGTGTATTGCGTTTTTTCGAAGAGTTTACTGTTATTTTTTTCGGTCAATTTGAGCCTCAAGCTCCACCGATGATTCTTCCGATCAACGGGGACCCGTTTCGGAATTTTATACGTCCCTCAACGGTGGATATTCGTCGAATTACACTTCTTGGCGGATTCCAGAAGACCTTTGAGGCCTGCCCCGATTCGGACATGGCCCAGGACAAAGGAGATTTGACGCCTACTAGAACCAAACTGTTCAGGAACTGGCCAGGATGTGGATTACAGAATGTCTTCAAGGAAGATGAGCACTCCCAGTGCCTCTACTGCCTTCACGCCGACAAGTTACACATGGAGGAGGACTGTGCGTTCTGTAAGAACATGTCCATCCGGACGATGAAGGCCCGTCGTACTCGGCTCACCAACTGGCTGGAGGGGAAAAGCACAGCAGCAGGTGAAAAGAAGTCTGAGCGGTCTTCTAAGACCTTTGAGGGCGCTCCAGCGACGGGGGCCCAACAAAAGGCAAAGCACCGCAAGTCTGCGGACACCGGGAGCACTGTTGGTTTGGGCTTCTCCGCTGCTAGCCAGGGCGCAATGTCACCGGTGCCATCTTCCACGAGCCAACGCTCTGGCTCGGGGGAAAGGAAGTCTGAGAACCCGGGTAAGCTTCAGGAGAAGCCCCGGTCGATCCCGACGTAGAAAGCCAAGGTGGGGGGGGGGGGCGAGGCGGTGACCCTCCCCCTAAGGTGAAGTCCTCAGATGCACCGAAGGTCCTGAAGGCCCTGATTCACCCGGCGAAGGCCTTGATTGAAGGAGTCGTGGCGGCCCTTGCAAAGCCTCCGGAGGCTACCCCAGTGGAGAGGACTTCCAGGCCTAGTTTCCCTGCCACCCCGGAGGGAAACATCTTTCCAGCCTATCAAGAAGACCCCTGTGAAACCCCGGGACGAGAAAGAGGGGGGGCACGATAGCCCTAACGGACACAGATACCACCTCTGAGGATGAGCTGGCTGGCGTCAAAAAGATCCTGGACAAGAAGTTTGAGGAAGTGAGGTCCTACGGGAGGGATCCCGATGAGAAGGACGTAGCGAGCAACGGTGGGGCCGACGAGGAGACGCGGGCCGTGGAGGAAACGGAGGACGCCGCGCCCCAGCCGTCACTCCCGTTGCATCCGATGCCTACGCCACAGGACAATTCAGGAGCAATCTTGATGGCTTTGCAGACCCTGTGCACGGAGAAGAGGACAAGGTTGCCCTTGCCCCCAGCGGACGATCCAGCGGCGCCTGGACTGTCTGGGAGCCCACTGAGCAAGCGGAGGCGAGTCCATCCTCCCCCCTCCCTTCCAGCCTTCACCCCCATCCCTTCCTCCGAGGGACGAGACGGAGACGGGGATGGAAAGGGCGACGACGGGGACTGAATGGATCTCCCGTCGCCTCCCGCCTGGGCTTCTCCCATACCCCCCGATGAAATTGGCTCCTTTCCCGCCATGATCGCCAGGGCCTCTGAGCTTTTCCAGCTATGCCCCGAAGAGCAGAAGACCAACGACGGGAGGCCAAGAGGAAGACCGTCCTCTCAGTCCTGTTACTGAATGACATCTGGGACGAAGGACTGTCACTGCGGAAGAACCCATCCACGGCTCCTGCGAAGAGGGACCAGTACGAGAAGTAGTACTGGGTCCCAGACTCCGCCCCTATGTGCCTCAGAGCGCAGCCATCCCCGGATTCGGTGGTCTCTGCGGCGGCCAAGATGAAATCGGCAGGGGCGACGGCATCAACTTCCACTTCCCCTTCCCCACCGGACGATGAGGGGAAGAAGATGGACGCCATGGGACGACGGGTCATCTCGTCGGCAGCGACGACCATCAAGGCGGCCAATGCCCTCGCGATCGTGGCACGCTACGACAGGGAGCTGTGGTTCAAGATCGCTCCCCTCCTGGACTTCCTCCCAGACAAGAGGGTGGAAGCCCTTGAAATCCTGCAGGAAGGCGAGGTGGCTTTGGACCACGCCATCACGGTGGCCACGGACATCGCCGATACCGGCTTTCGCCAGATGGGCAACAGCATTTGCCTTCTCTGGCGCGGTTGGCTGAATGCCACCGATTTCCGTCAGGACGTGCAGACCATGGTACTTGACATGCCCTTCGACGGGAACAATCTGTTCAGCAAGGCGGTGGACGAGTCACTGCAGGCCATCAAGGCGGACTTCGAGACGGCCCGGGCCTTGGGTTCTCTCCATCAACGATGGCCATCCTTTCGGACCTCCGGAGGCAAGTTTCAAGGTGGCTCCAGAGGATTCAGTGGCGGTTTCGCGCCGTACCGCCAGGCGGCCCGCTCCTCGTCGCAGGAAGCCTACAGAGGCCGCAGCAAGGCCGTAGGACACCATTGTCGTCGCCAGGGAGGCCAAGGTGGCAAGGCCTCAGCGAAGCAAGACGTAACCGGGCGTGATGTCGGGCCCCCACCCGAGCACCCCGGTGGGAGGCCGGCTGGCGAATTTCGTCAGCGTGTGGGAGTCCATCTCCACCGACCATTGGGTGCTGGATGCCCTGGCCCACGGGCACACTCTGGAGTTCCAAAGAAAGTGTCCCTTCTACCACCTGTGGCCAGGAAGGAAAACCACGTGCCACAGCTGCTTCTGGAGGTATGAGCAATGCTAAAAAAGGGCGCGATGGAACCTGTCCCGAAGAGGCTCAGGGGCTCCGGAGTATACTCGCTGTACTTGCTCGTCCGAAAGAAGACCAGCGGCTGGCGGCCCATCCTAGACCTTCGCTGACTCAACAAAGACATCAAATCCCAGAAGTTCCGGATGGTCACCCTTCAGCACGTGCTGGGACAACTGGAGGAGGGCGACTTCCTGTCGTCGCTGGACTTGGAGGATGCCTACTTCCACATCCCCATACACAAAGGACATCGAAAGTTCCTACGATTCGTGGTCCAAGGGCGGCACTACCAGTTCAAGGCCCTGCCGTTCAGGTTGAAGTCGGCGCTGAGGGCCTTCAACAAGTGCCTGGTACCGGTGGCGGTGCGGCTGCGCCTGCAGGGGATCCACGTATACCCCTACCTGGACGATGGCTCATCTGAGCAAAATCAAGGGAATTCGCCTGCTCACGGATCTGGGATTCTCGATCAACTTTGCGAAGTCCCACTTGGTACCGTCGCTGGACGCCCTGTTCTTGGGAGCCAGACTCAACACAGTGGCGCGGTTGGCTTCACCGTCAGAGGAGAGGACGAAGGCCATCCTGGGTAAGATACAACGGCTGTTGACCGTGAAAGTGGCCAGCGTGAGGTCAATCAAGTCCCTGCTCAGCCTGATGTCATTGTGCATCTACCTCGTGCGTCTATGCAGGTTACGTATTCGGCCACTGTAGGAGTTCCTCGACGCCCATTGGATGCAAGTGGCGGGCAGCTTCGAAGACCAGATCTCCCTCAACGAGACTGGTGGTGTGGAATCCGCACGCATTTCATGGCAGGCATGGACATCCAGACCCCAGCGCATCAAGAAACTGTGAAGATGGACGCCTCCCTGGAGGGATGGGGAGCGCACACCGGAGATCTCCACGCAAGTGGCCTTTGGCTCCCGGAGGAGAGGTCCCTGCACATCAACGTCCTGGAGCTCCGGGCCGTGTTCTGGGCCCTCAGGCATTTCCTTCCGTCCCTCAAGGGCAAGGTGGTAAGGGTCTTCACTGACAACACCACCACAATGTTCTACATCCGGAAGCAGGGGGGCACCAGATCCCAGATCCCCAGCCCTATCCAAGGAAGCGCAGGATCTGTGGCACTGGGCCGTTGCCCAAGGGATGTTCCTCGTACCCTTCCATCTGGCAGGAATAAAGAACACCATCGCCGACTCGCTCAGCAGGGAGCTGCACTCTTGCCACGAGTGGGAGCTCCGGCAGGAGCAAGTGGATCTCCTATTCCGACGATGGGGCAATCCCCAGATCGATCTATTCGTGACAGCGACGAACACCAAGTGCCGGAGGTTCGCTAGCAGGTTTCCCCATCCGGGGAGCATGGGCCATGCATTCTCATTCCCTTGGGACGGCCTGTTCCTGTATGCGTCCCCCCCCCCCCGTCGCCATTGCTGCTGCGACTCATCAGTCAACTCAGACGGTCCTGGTGCAGGATGATCCTCGTCGCACCGGCGTGGGCGAGGCAGATTTGGTTCCCGGACCTTCTGGACAGGTCAGCCCTCCCCCCCACCAGTCAAACTGCCGACGGATGCAGATCTTCTCGCCAGGGAAGGAGGCGCCATCCTACATCACAAACCAGGATTGCTAAACCTGCAGGCCTGGCTCCTGCAGCACTAGAGTTCGGAGGGTACGATATACTGGCGGACTGCAAGGAGGTGCTTGCAAAGGCCAGGGCGTCCTCGACTCTTAAGTGCTATGGGCATAAATGAGAGGTTCTCTGTCTGGTGCCGTGTACAGAAGATCAACCCTCTGCGGATTAGAGCCCCGCAAGTGCTACCGTACTTGCTGTCGCTGGCCAAGGCGGGGCTGGCTCATGCCTCCATCAAAATCCATCTGGCGGCGATCTCCCGCTGCACCAGAACTTGGGGGCTGTCGTCGCTGTGGTCTCATCGCCTGGTGAAGACGTTCATGAAAGGACTGTTCCGCTCGTTCCCGCCAGTGAAGGCTCCGGCCCCGGCTTGGGAGCTTAACGTGGTGCTGACCAGGCTCATGGTTCTGCCATTCGAGCCCCTGCATTCGGCACCATTGAAATTCCTATCGTGGAAGACGGCGTTTCACCTCAGCACGACAAGTTGGAGAGATTCAGGCCCTCTCCTGTAAATCTCCATATCTGGCATTCCACGAGATGAGGTTAGTACTGAGGACACACCCCTCCTTCATGCCCAAGGTGCCATCGGACTTCCATCTCAACGAGCCCTTGGTGTTACCCGTTTTCTTCCCATCGCCTTCGTCGCCGGCTGAGAGGACTTTGCACTCGCTGGATGTGGCTAGAGCGCTGAAGTTCTACGTGGACCGCACGAAGAGTTTTCGGAAGACATCACAGTTGTTTGTGAACTTTGGCCCTATGAACCAAGGGAAGGCCCTCTCGAAGGCTTCCATTTCCAGATGGCTCTCCAGCTGCATCATGCACTGTCACCGGTTGGCAAACCGACCGTTGCCCGGCCGTCCGATAGCCCTTTCAACCAGAGCGATTGCTGCTACTACGGCGTTCCTGTCTGGTGTGCCCCTGCTGGATATCTGCAGGGCTGCTACGTGGAGGTCGACACACACCTTCACGAGATTCTACTGCATCGACCGGGATTCCGGGGAGGAGTCCAGCGTCGGCCAGGCAGTGCTGCGCAACCTGTTTGCTTGAAGGTGAGCCTGGTGAGGTGGTAAGAGATGCTTAATGTTGAGTCTTGCCACCTCCCGTGGTTGTGCATGTGTGTACTGCTATGTATTCTTGTATTCATGAGCATGTGAATCCATGCCAGACCCCATGCTAGAGAAGGAACAAGTTACTTACCTGTAACTGTTGTTCTCCAGCATGGGTCTGGCATGGATTCACATGCAAACCCTCCCTCCAACCTCTCTGCAGCTCCTCTCTTGGTCCTACTGCCACTTAACGTGCTACCAAATCTGAAGATGGCTGCCAGAGGAGGGGCTTAGGTAGAGGGCAGTCATTGGCTGGGGGCAGTATGACCCAGAGACAAGTGTTTGGTTATTAGTAGAAAGACAGCTCAGAAACTAAACTGAAACTGATTCTTTTCTTTACGAGGATTCCCAGCCTGACGACGGGGAATATTCATGAGCATGTGAATCCATGCCAGACCCATGCTGGAGAACAACAGTTACAGTTAAGTGACTTGTTCCTTCCTCTTCTTTCATGATCGTGTCCCGCTGACCCTTCCATTCAAAGCGGAGCCCGGTCGGATATGACCATCGGTAATGCACACCCCTGGTCCGCAGCCAATCTGTTGCAACCCTCAGATCATTCCTCTTAAGGAGGGTAGCTTGCGCTCGATCTTGATATAGTTGGATGGGTGTGGACCGGAGGTTTATAGGTTCCTTCTTCCGAGCACCCTGCATGATGTCCTCTTTCAGCTGGAATAAGTGTATCTGGGTTAGTATGTCTGGGGACAGGTTTTTGTTAAGCTGGAATGTGGAGTAGACCCTGTGCGTCCGATCTAGTACAATGTCTGTAGTCCCCAATGTCCAGGATTTGTCGAAACAGATGTATCGCATATTGTTGTAGGTCGGAATCCGCCACAGACTTTGGGATCCCCCGGATCCGTATATTATTTCTCCTAGATCTGTTCTCGCCATCCTCCTGTTTGCTCTGGACCTGCTCCATCTGTTCAAGTTCTTGCACCCGTTTTGCTAGTTCGTCTTGCTCTTGCCCTTGTTCGGCCAATGTGGTCTCCACCTCATCGACCCTTCTCTCTACCGCCATGACCACTTTGTTAAGGTCCGTGATGGACTTAGCTAAGTCGGATGCGCTTTCCTTGATGTCCTTTTTCAGCTCCTGCAGCATTGCTAGCAGATCCGACATTCGGATCGGCGGGTCATTAGGCTCATACGGACCCTCCGATGGAGGGGAGTGTATTTCGGCCGTCGCTTGTAGTTGACTGCCTTTTTGGGTCTCTGCAGATTGCATCAATGCTTTGATGTCTCCCGACACTGCACCCTTCGATTCCGTTAATTACTTGTTTATGTTCCCTATGCGGGAGGAGAGGAATGTTCTCACTTACTGCTCCGGAGTGGAGCACCACTGCTGGTATCCCTTTGGTACTCACCTCGATCGGTTGCGCTTAGGCTATCGTTAATTCTCTGATTCGTGGTCTCCACCTCTTTTCCAAGGGGGCGGGTTCTTATTCGTGCTGCCTTAGCATGACTGGCCCCTCTTTTCCCACCCTTGGCAAAGCATTCTCGGATTTGCTTCCCCTGTAAGGTCCCAGGGGGGGGACCCACCATCAATATTTGGGTGTGGAAGGGTGTCTCCTCCTTGCTTAATACTTTGTGGCTCTGAAAGTTTTGTGGTGTGCTCTCTTCCAATTCAGAGGCACCCGGAGTCCCCCGAACTTGGCTGGGTTCTTGGGTTCATATGAAACTGCAATCATTTAAGAAGTTGGTGAGTGGTGGGATTTCTTTTTAATGTATTTCGTGAGAGTCCAAGGTATATCAAATCCTGATTTTGGCTATTAGTCAGGATTACTATAGCCTTGATCATTATGAGCAATTGATCATTCGAGTGGAGTATACGAACCTCCGTCATTATGGTCATCTGAATGTAATACTTGCTAAGTATTTTTTTTTTTTAACTGTAGTCCACTTTTTGAGCCCAAAGAGCAAACGCTATCTCCCAAATTGCCATTTTACAAAGTTGTTCATTTTTAAAGAAACATTTTTCTGTTCCTTAGGGTTAATTTACAAAGAAGACCTAACTATATTATATTTGCGCACTGTAACAAAAACAAAACTGCCTTTTTTAAAATCGTGTTTATTTTGTTTTCCGTAGAAAGATGAAAATCAATCGGACGAAAACAAGCAACAAAATGTTTCAATTTTCGGCAGCAATGGAAGTGAAGGTACTTTGCATGTTTTTCTAAATGTATTACTTTGATTTATTCTTGATTTATATAGGACAAGCTGTAAAACAAGTTCAATGGATTTCCTTTCTCCCGCAGATTCCTCATGAGGTAGATATCCTCATCCAGCTCTGCTCCTCTGAAAATTCTTCACAGGGCTTGATATATATATTCAGTGAAAAAACTTTGTTAAAGGGACGTTATGGTTAAGTTGTGCTGCTAAAAACCTTTCAAATTCAGTGAAAAAACTTTGTTAAAGGGACATTATGGTTAAGTTGCGCTGCTAAAAACCTATGAAATTCAGTGAAAAAACGTTGTCAAAGGGACGTTATGGTTCCAAGTAAAACTGAAAAACCCTTGAAATTCGCCAGTTATGGTAAGCTAAGCAACCATAACTCGTGCCACCACCGTGCACTGCTAAGACTAACACCCAGGACATCAAAGATGACATCACAAATGTCATTGATGACATCACTGATGACATCACGTGTATGTACTTTTCATGAAATATGTGTACAAGTGAGTCTTATTATAATGTTGCGAAACAAGTCTCAAGGATCATTGCAATAAATATCATACCCTAATTAGTTCATTGAACGATGCATTGATATAAATAGCATTCTATTATGGGGTTCTATCTAGTATACTAAGCTACTCATACAGAAACATAACATTGTGTGCAGTGTACAAGATGAAGGTATAATATTCTTAATGTTAATATGTTGAATAATGAAATAATTGTTTTCTTAATAGATTTTTGTTTACTGTGAAATATGTAATAAGTAGCTAATAAAACACATGAATTACGTAATTGCATTACTATAGACAAAACACAAAGACACAAGAACACATACCAATATGGGTATATACAGGGAAAGTGAAGTTAGCAAAAAAAAGCACAAGTAGTAGCAGAAACAATTCATAATTTAACTGATTTTCATGCAAATAAATGATTTCTCTGTTTCAAAGCTGCTATTTACCCTAGGTATATGTATCACTTGATGTGATTGGACCCTAAGGAAAGTAGTGTGAGTACAATGTATACAAATATGACCATATACAGGGAAAGTACAGCCATAAAAAACAGAACAATCAGAAAGTGCTCATAAGTCTATTGATTATCTTTATGTACAAAAAGGATTGCTGTCTTTCAAGCTTGTGTCTTCCCATATGTATATGTTTCATATGATGTGACTGGACTCTAAGGGAATTACTGTAAAAACCTACTTGAAGGATATGTCTACAAATAAAATAAAATGTTTAGTTTATGACTGTTACTGAAGAAAGCCATGTGGCCTAGATATGTCAGCAAAAGAAAAAAGAGTGAGCCAGACATGTAATGTCATCAGTGGCATTTGTGATGTCATCTTTGATGTCCTGGGTGTTAGTCTTAGCAGTGCACGGTGGTGGCGCGAGTTATGGGTGCTTAGCTTACCATAACTGGTGAATTTCAAGGGTTTTTCGGTTCTACTTGGAACCAGAACGTCCCTTTGACAAAGTTTTTTCACTGAATTTCATAGGTTTTTAGCAGCATAACTTAACCATAACGTCCCTGACTTCATATACATGTAACATAGAACATACTGAACCCCCACGTAGTGATTTTGATGTCCGCGGACTACCGCCATGTCCGTGGACATATCGAGAATCTGAGAGTGGTGAATGTAAATTTAAATAGTGTGCCCCATTTCCCCTTTGAAGTTGGCTCTGAAAAAAGCCGTTTTTTTTTTGTTTTTTTTTTTACAGATGCTTGAGACACCTGTTATTTTGTATTTTTTTCTTGTTTTTTTTTCTTACTTTACTCCTAAAATCTTCACATAACCTTCTCCAAAGCAACCCTTACATTCCAAAATAGAAAGGCATTTCCCGTAAAAGATAGAGATGCCATCTTCTTTAAAATTAACAGTATTACTGGCATCAATATTCTCATTATTACAGAAGAACATACCAGCTCTAAGCATGAAGGCACACATGCCTCGGTTGATGACACACCTAGCAATGTTTTGCTGAGGACAAAAAACGGAACTATTGTCCCATATTGCCCTAGGTAGTAATCCAGAAAAAATTACTTTCGCATTTGGAAGGATCTTTATTACGGCTTGAACCAAGCGTTCCAAATCAGCCAACAAAGTAGGGGCACTGACGTTGCCCAAATGGAAAGCACCATAGTGCAAAACTACCACATGCGGACTGTTCATCGTGGCCATATCCTCACAAACTTGTACAATTCCCTGTACATTGCAATCAGGCACAGTGCTCCACACCACCTCCACTACTTTCACATCAAAGTTCTTTTCAACATGCCTGAATCGAGCGTACTGTTGTAAACCATGCACAAACATATCTCCAAGCACCAACTTCCTGACTTTCTCTACTTCTGCCATCTTCACCACACACAGTCTCTTTCAACACAAATCCACAACCTCGACATCTGATTGGCTAATCCGTACAGTCTTCTTTTCATGTTGGATTTGCTGGAAACGCCCGGATGTAGCACACCCTGTCCACGGACAGCCGCGGTGTCCGCGGACCGCGTAACTCTTCGACACCCCTTCTACCATTTCCACTTTACTCTCTTTACTCTCTGTGCCATTCCCTCATTGGAATGCTAAGCAGTCACACAATACGAAGAACATCCTCAGAACACCCCCATTTTGTTTACTTTCGAACATGTCAGGACAATTATCATTTCATTATTCAACATATTAACATTACAAATATTATACTTTCATCTTGTATGCTGCACACAATGCTATGTTTCTCCATTAGTAGCTCAGTATACTAGATAGAACCCCATAATACAATGCTATTTATATCAATGCATCGTTCAAAGCACTAATTACGGTATACTATTTATTGTAATGATCCTTGACACTTTTTTTTCGCAACATTATAATAAAAATCCCTAGTACACAAATTTCATGAAGTAAATGCACATGTGATGTCATCAGTGATGTCATCAATGACATTTGCGATGTCATCTTTGATGTCCTGGGTGTTAGTCTTAGCAGTGCACGGTGGTGGCGCGAATTATGGTTGCTTAGCTTACCATAACAGCGAATTTCAGGGGTTTTTCGGCTTTACTTGGAACCATAACGTCCCTTAAATAAACTTTTTTTATTAGCACGCAAACAATATACAAAGATGTAGTGTAAACAGCAAATTCTTACAGATGGCTTTACACAGAATGTTGCAAAGTAAGCATTTATGCTCGTTCACAGTGAAGGTCAGCTGCTTCCATTTTTTTCTCGCGGCCCGGAGAGGCCCACGACTCCCAGTATAAGGTTCTATTTTTTTTTTTACCCTGACAGACGGAGATTGTGCTGAAAGACTTCTTTTGAAGAAGTGTAGCAAAAACGTAAGACACGATAAAGATGACATTTCTGAAACGAAACCACTTTTGTATATTATATTCACTGTAGCCGGTCAAGTGGCACAGCGAGTAGAGCGCTCGCTTTGACATCCGTGCACAGCTTGCTAACGCAGGTTCGAATCCGGGCACGGCCAAACTCAGCCTTTCATCCTTCCGTGGTCTATAAATGAGCACCACACACCGTGGGTAATAATAAGCAGCGCTGAGATACCTGACGGTTCTTAGCGCTATATAAATGCGAAAATATTATTATTTTATTATTAACATACTCCATTGCACTATCTTCGCTAGCAAATAGTTTCACGCCCTAATAAATAAAATGAATATTTTTAATAAAGATCGGCTGGTGAGACTAATTTATGTTTTTTAAAACTGTTATGTTGCCCCATTTTGCCAATGTCGCGATTTTCAGACTCCAGCGGATGGATTTTTCAACTGCCAGGTGCAGCTCCATGTAAGCAACTTCATGACCCTCACCATTTTATGGGACAATCGCCAAGGACCAATATGCCCTTACGCAGTACTAGCGGCTAGAAGCAATATACCAACCATTATGGTGGTCTAATGCCTCGTTGTTGGAGAAACCTTCCGATTATCAGTGCGACCATTTACTGCTTTTATCATAAATCAACAGCCTATCTACCGCAAAGGAACAGCGCGTGGCTCAAAATAAACTTTTGCGGATCGACAACAAAGACAAATGCAAATCGCTGAATATTCTCTAAACATTTGATGTCAAATAAATGTACTTTACAAAATTTACAATCTTGATGTTTGCTTTTAAATCACAGTTTCATATTCCGAATTGTGGCGCGCTCTGTTGTGACATAATGTGTGTTGTCTTCCGGGTTCTGTGTAAAGTCGCCTAAGACTGGAGACGACTGGGCGCGTTTGATGACGCACCCTGTAACGTCACGGAGAGAGGCGGGGAATATGAATACTTTCATAATGTCAGGCTTAGGGGCGGGAGATATGATTTAGTGTCGCAAAAGCAAGTCAGCCAGGTCAATAGCGCCAGTCATAGGATTATCACATAATGTCGGCGCACACCAGCCTGATTTATCGTTTCTTTAGTGGACAAAAAGTCGGGTGAGGCCTATAGGAAATTGTACTATCAGCGGGCAAAAGGAGGCCAAGCTCACGGTGGACCGACTGCTGTCAAAATCATCTGCACGGTCGAAACGTCAGTCCTCCGAGGTCGAAAACTTAGGGGCCTACCACCGAGAAGGACAGTAGACATCGACACAAGACAAAGAAGCATTCCCACTCACAGAGCCATTCCTCTTCATCGTCCTCTCGTAAAAGGAAGAGGCGACACCGACACGACTCTGGCTCCTCGTCAGAATTTCGGTAAATCATCAGCGGGGCCAACTACTCGTCAAGAATGGGAGGACTTCAAGTTGCAGATGCTTGAGATGTTTGAAAATGTGGCTGTGGATGGGGTTCTACCCCCAAAACAGCAGGCCCCTGTGGCTTCAGCGCTGCTTGGTAGCCCAGACCCCATGCAAGCACTGATACCAATGCCATCGGCATCAGGATAGCCATTGGGCTCGGCACCGAAGAAGGCAGTTAAGCCTTCGAAGCCAGAACCTTCCTTCCCATGTGCCTCGGGGCTCGATCCATCGACGCGCCCTCGGCGCCCAAAGTTCGTCCGACAGCCACCTCTTCGACGTCGAAGGATAAGCCCTCGACACTGACTATCGACGATCATTCTCTCTTCCTGCTTTCCTGGACCAAATTCATCGGCTCCATGGTGCAAATATTTGGCGACGGAGACGATCAGGGCGACGACCACCCAATATATTCAGGGTCTGGTGGAGTAGAGCATTTTGATAAATAGGCAGGCCTCCTGGCTTTGGCACAAGGTCTCCATAATGCCAGTGGGCTAGCTACATCCCAGGATGTTGAGTTCCAGTAGGCTCAGCCATGCACTCATTCCCATGCCAAATTCAGGGCCCTGGTAGACGGAGTGGTCGACACTCTTGGGCTGAATGTTTCTGCAGTACCAGACCAAGGCACCAAAAGGGTATCTTTGACGAAGGTCCCACTATGGAGAAACATATGCCACTAAATCCGGCTGTAGCCGACCCAGTCGCCTCCTTGTGGCTACGGCTCTGCTCTATTCCCCAGTCAACTCCATGTTCACTAACCCGTTCAGGCCGGCAAGAAGGGACCCGTCCTTTTTGTCCTCTCACCCGTCCCCGGAGGGACTAGTTCAGGTGGCAACGGTTTCTACCAGGACAGCTTCATCCACATTGTATCTGCCTCCTGACAGGGAGGACAAGAGGCTGGATGCTGTTGCGAAAAAGATTTTGACTTCTGGCAGCATGGCCTTGAAGGTTAGTAATGTTTCATATGGGTTTGCTAAATATTCCTTTGGCCTTTGGAAGGTGATTGTACAAGCAGCCCAGTACATCCCTGAAGGGGAGCTGCAAGATGGCTTTATACAGCTAGTGGACGATGGGAAGGAGGTGGCCAGACAGTCGCTGTAAACAGGCCTGGACGTGGCGGATTGGATTGGTCTGTCCATGGGGTCAGCCGTGGTACTTAAAAGATAAGCCTACCTGCGCTCCTCAGGGTTTTTCCCAAATGTCCAGAATAGGTTGCTGGACATGCCCTTTGATGAGGAATTCATGTTCGGTCCAAAATCCGATGACTCCCTGGAGAAGTTCAAGGAGTCCATGCTTGCCACAAAATTGCTGGGCCAAGCTGCGCAGCTGGCCAAACCTGCCTTCAGCTTTGCCTCTAGAGGCAGGGGCTACAGATGGTGCGTTCCTTATGGCAGGAAGGCGCAGCTCCCGCAAGTCAGGCAGGGGCAGAAGTGTTTCTTGTGCTCCGGAAGGGGCAGAGGGGCTTCCAGAAGCCATCAGGCAGCAGCGGCGGGGGCGTCTCCGTCCTCAAAGCAGCTTTGATTTTCCCCTCCCACAACTCTCCGGTTGGTGGACGGCTGTCCGAGCATTGGCCCCAATGGCGAGATATTACCTCCGATGCCTGGGCCCCGGAGCTCATACAGTGGGGTTGTCCGACCTTCTTAAGGAAACCTCTGTGCAGACGCCCATCACATGCCAACCGGAACAGGAGATCCAGGAAGAACTTCAAGCCCTTTTGTTGAAGGGTGCATTGGATGAGGTACCGCCCGAGCAGGGGGGTCGGGCTGATATTCCCGGTATTTCTTGATACCCAAGAAGGGAGGAGTTGGTCTCCGTCCCATCTTGGACTTCAGGGCCTTGAACAAGTTCCTGAGGAAAGACAGATTCAGGGCAGTGACGTTGAGAGAGATTCTTCACGCTCTCAAGTTGCAGGACTGGCTGGTTTCCATAGATCTTCAGAACGCTTACTTCCATGTGCCGAGACATCAAAAGCACAAGAAGTCCCTGAGGTTTCTCATAGGGGACTAGCACTATCCGTTCAAGGTGCTTGCCTTTGGGTTGACCTCCACTCCAAGGGTCTTCACTAAGCTCATGGCAGTAGTCACGGCTCACCTCAGAAGATCTGGTGTCTACGTATTCCCATACTTGGACTGGCTGATCCGAGGGAAGTCGGCAGAGCAGGTTTTGTCCCACCAGGAGGGCACCTGTTCACCACTCCACAGGCTGGGCATCTCCCTGAACTTACAGAAGTCCCACATGACACCAGTCCAAAGGCTCCAATGTCCTGGACACTCTGGTAGGGAAAGCCTTCCCACCCGAGGAGAGAGTAATCAGCATTACGCAAATGGTGAGTCTGTTCTAGAACCACAGCAACTTACCAGCGGCTTCCTTCCTCTGTCTCTTAGGCCTCATGGCCTCCTGTATTTTTCTAGTGCCAGAGGCCAGGCTGCGAAGGAGACCTTTACAATGGCTCCTACGAGCTCAGTCATCCCAGTTCCTCAGAACCCTCAAGGACCTCCTCTGGGTTTCCAGGTCAGTGGTCAACTACCTGTCTTGGTGGGCCAACAGCAGCAATTTACTGGTGGGGAAACCCTTCTGGCCTCCATGGCCTCAGGCCCGACTGGTCACGGATGCGTCTCTGAAGGGTTTGGGCGCTCACTGCGAGGACTTGCATGTGAGCGGCCTTTAGTCAGTGATGGAAGCCAGGTGGCACATCAACAGTCTGGAGTTGCGAGCCATCAGGTTTGCCCTGAAAGCCTTCGCTCTGTCTCTCAACGGGAAGCATGTCCTGATCTTGACGGACAATATGGTGGCTATGCACCATCTGAACAAGCAAGGTGCTGTGCGCTCCCTCCCCCTCTGCAGAGAGGTGATGCAGCTGTGGTTCTGGCCGTTAGAGAACCAGATCTCGGTTTCAGCAGTTCATCTGGCGGGGACAGAGAACAGCTTGGCGGATGCTCTGAGCAGGCAGAGCACGGTCTTGTACGAGTGGGAAGTTTGCCAGGAAGTCCTGGAAGATGTCTTCTCTCAGTAGATCTGTTTGCCCTGAAGTCCATCAGGAAGTGCACACAGTTTTGCTTGATTCCCAGCGAACTGCGCACTAGGGGATGCATTGCTAGTGAGTTGGACCTTCCCTCTCCACTATACCTTCCCTCCGATCCCCGTAATTCCTTGGGTTCTCGGGAGGTTGAAGAGGTTTCGAGCAACCATGACCTTGATTGCCCCAGATTGGGCAAGGAGAATATGGTACTCGTACATTCTGGGTCTGACCATCTGCCCACCTCTCTGGTGTTAGGGAGAATTCTCATTTTATGGCTAATTTCCCTTACCTGTAGAGTCTCCCAGCAGCTTTGCTGGATTTTAATTTTTTTTTTTTTTTTATCTGCTAAGAGTGAGACTCTTTTTCACACTCTTAGGCATTTTTGCTATGTGTGTTCTAGGCTATTTTTGTGTTTAATGATTATGGGATCTTTTTCAACCCCATAGGTACCATCTTTATTCACATGTGTTACACAGCACCCTCAGTGCAGTGACACAGGTGTGTTGTAGCGACCCCCAAACATAGACTCCATACCCTGGGACTGACTACTGTCTCCCAGGGCATGTAAAGTCCCCATTGACTTTACCAGTCAAATTCTGTGAACTAAACCAGCACAACCCATCTTACTATGGAGGTACTGGAAGGGGTTAATAGTAGTTCCCCTATGTTTATTTTCGAGAGTGTACCCTACAGTACCTCTCTCAAAGGTTTCTGGCTGGTGGCAGTGGTTACTACCATAAATATTCGACAGCGAATATTTCCCTATGGGATTTTCCCATTGTTCGAGGCTACAACATTTTCTGACAGCCTCTAACATACCGCCGGTGCATTTTAATATTAACTTTGCTCCAGTAGGTTTTATTTGCCAGAACTTTAATATAACTTCTTTCTCGTGTCTTTCTCTAAACTCCTAACCCAGGTCGGGGATCCTTAGTTTGTCCTTTTGGCGGGCTTCTACCGAGAAGCCCTCCTTTCGGCGCCACTGAGTCTAGGGAGGGTCCATTGTGTGGGAGGGGGTGTAGGACCCCTGGACAGGGTTGCCTCAGCAACCCATGTCGCACTCTATCCTGATAGGCTGGAGGGTCTCCCGCCAAGATGACCACTCCACTGTGTGAGTGACAGCTAGGCTGTATGAATGGGGATCTTTTTGCATAAAAGCAGGGTCCTGAGGACTGGAAGAGCAAGACGTCGCCACTGGAACTAAGAAGCCGTAGAGGAGAGAAGCCAAAGACACCTGCAACGACTGAACCACCGGTGAAGCCCTGCTGCAGCGTGTCACCACTTTTCTCCACACGACGAGAGAAGATCTTCACCTGCAAGAGCCTTCTTCCCTAGAGCTGGTGGGGCCAACCAGTTTGCCAATCGCCTTCCCGGACCTGCCTTGGTCGAATCTCCCGTACGCTATACTCTGAGGCTGGATAGCCTGGCACCAGTCCACCCGGACCGCGATTTAAAGGAGCTTACCTTTTTTTCGTCGGGCAGCACCACGGCTGGTTTCATCCCTGGGTAGTGCAGTAACTCGAACCTTCCTCCATGACGAGAGCTTCTCTTCCTCTGCTGGATCACCTGAACTGCAGGAACTACCAGGAACAACCGCCACCGCAGGAGCCACTTCTTAATTTTAAGGTACATTGTTCCGCCAGGCCGCCCTTTCTTTGCGGTAGTGCTAAAGGTGTTTTAAATCCTTTTACCTACCTGTTGGGTTGGCCGCCCCTCTCTCTTAACAATGTCTTTTCAACTTCTTCAACCACCTTTTCAAATTCGTTAACCAAAGACTTGACTGCAGCTACAAGAACATTTTACTCCTGGGCCCTTGCCCTGTACCACTCACTCTGGCACAGGCCTACTGACTCTGGTGACATTTGTTAGATCTGCTTTCTTTAGATTGACTCTCACTGAGAACTGTGTTGGTGCACCTATTTCTTTTAAGTACCCTTTCCTTCCCATTCTTAAACATTGTGAAATGCCATTTTGCTCAGTTTTCATTTTAAGTATTGCCTATACTGATGCACTGTCTTGCTGAATTGGTTCACAAACTGATGGGAACTGTTGCTAGGGTGTATAAGAAACTATTTCTAGATAACTTGTGTTTTCCCTCCCTTGTGAGGAATTGTTAGAGGATCCCTTGTATGTAGCCCACTGTGCCATTTTGCTCAGTTTTCACTCTGGTTCACTTGGTTTACAATTCAACTTGGGAGTGTGTATATTTTTCCTTTGACTAAATTTAACTTGCTTGATGACTGTGAATACATGTGTTTTATTAGAAGTGTATAAAATAAATATATAACTACTTTTTAAAACAAAGCTTTGGTCAGTGTTTCCTTGTACCATAGTACAGTAGACCTATTGTGTAAACCCTGAATACTGCTCATCTCCCTCTTGAGATAAGTCTGACTGCTCAGTCACAGCTACCAACTAAATCTTTGTGGTACAGTCGGATACCAAAGGGGATTTATTGCTCTCACCTGTAGTCCTAATCTGGTGGAGTGCTCCCTAAGGGAACTGCACTGGATTCTGCCTAACATCTGTTTGTCTCCTCTTGCGGGTCTCCTAACCCTGCCAGAAGGTCGGGTGCTCCACCGGAACCCGGAGTCCCTCAACCTACAAGCGTGGCTCTTGAGACGATGAGATGACTGGGATTTCGCTGAGAAGGTGCTCAAGGTTTTGCTGGCTGCATGCAGACCATCTACAAGATCTCTGCATGTGTGCAGGTGGTTGAAGATTTGAGGCGTGGTGCAGGGAACGCGAGATTAACCCAATCTCTTGCCCAACCACTATAGTGATGGAGTTCCTTCTGTCACTGACCTCTGCAGGCCTCTTTGCGACTGCTTACGCTGAAGGCAGCCTTCTTGGTTACCATTACTTCCGTCAGACAGGTCGGCGAGTTGCAGGCCCTTTGCTGTAAACCCCAATTTTTACTGGTCTTTCACGAAAAGGTTTCTCTTCAGGGGTTCCTGCCGAAGGTGGTGTCAGAATTTCACCTTTCGCAAGCTATAGATCTGCCTGTATTCTACCCACCTTTTCACCCCTATAAGGAAGAGGAGCGCTTCCGTTGGTTGGATCCCAAAAGGGCCTTACGTTTTTATGTGGCAATGACTGTGGAATATAGGAAGGACAGATCGGTTATTTGTGGCCTACTCCTTAGCCAGTAAAGGTTTAGCTGTTACCAAGCAAACACTTTCCCGATGGATCATCTTGTGTATTGCAGAATGTTGCCAATCTGCAGGCAAGGAACTGCCTCCTGGCATCAGAGAACACTCTACCAGAGGTGTCTCTGCATCTACAGCCTTGCAGAGATGGGTCCCAGTTAGGGACATTTGCCGGGCGGCAATTTGGTCCTCACTCCATACTTTTACAAGGCACTATAACCTGGCCGTCACCCGTGGGGCTGACTCATGGTTTTGTGGGGCGCTGTTGCTGTGAGCTTTCTGCCTGCCTCCATTGTGCCACTGCTTTGTGAGACTATCTGATGAGGAATCTGCGGGAGAACGGCAATCCAATAAAGGAGAAATTACTCACCATAATATTCTTTCTGTGGATTCTTCTCCCGCAGATTCCTCATCACCCCTCCCAACCACCCCCGCTCAGAAAGCTTTAGCAGTTGGTGCATGCCTGTCTTGAGAGAGGGGACACTTAGTGATGGTCCTAGAGTGTTTGTTTTCAGTCTAGTAAGATGCATGTCTTACTCACTCTGTGGTTTAAAAGAAAATGTGATAGTGCGAAATATTTTCTACTAAGCCTCTGTATCCCTGTGGTATCCTTGCTTGTTAACCTTCTTTTGGCTTTTTGGCCCTTTAATCTCGCTATTTTCCTCTGCAGCGGTCAAGCTCGAGGGGAAAAAATGCGGGAACTGAGGTAAGGGGTGTCGTGATTTAGTGTGTGTGTGTGTATATATATTTCTGATGTTTGTTAATCTGCTTAGAATCACATGCTGTGCATAGGTCCGACATCCAGTGGTCACTGCGGAGTATAGCATTTTGTTTTTCGTAGTCGAAAAAGGGGACGTCGACAAGGCGTGTCTGTAACAATATCCCTATAGTGACGTGCATTGTACCCACAATCCCTCACGCGTCGAGGTCCCTCAGATTGTTTTTTTCCGTCCAGCTTCTGGTCGCCTTACGCGGAGCTCCTAGAGAGACATTGCAAATACTTACTACGGACCTCGGTCCTTAATTATACTTATTATATTGTTAAAGATCCCTCCCCTCGACGTTAGCTGTGGAGCTGTTTCTCCACCGAGCAAGTTTTCGACGGAGGGGAAGAGACGGAGGAGATCCTTCGGCACTGCCGAACACGTGGCCTGGCCTCGCCGGCCAACATACAGTAGGGAGAGTGGGGGTTCGACCTTTTATCTTCTCTTTAAGAATGTCTTTCTTTCTCCCCTATCTTTCCCTTGGGGTTGTTATCATCAGTTATTATTGCCTCAGCTATGGAGAGGACACCTTTTAAGTTTTGCCCACGCTGTAGGGGCAAATACACTTGGAAGGATAAACACAAGCTCTGTAATCGTTGCTTGCCCCTCGATCATAAGGAGGACAGCTGCGCGGCCTGTAAGCTCTTGAAACCAAGAACTCTTAAAGAACGAAAAGTTAAGAGGTGGGCGGACTACGCTATGTCGAAGTCAGTTTCCTCACCCGCCGCCGCTGTTACAGAAAGTGACGAGGAGGGTGATAACTCGACGTCCGTTACGGAAGTCATTAACCCCCAGAAGGAGCGCTCGCGCTCCTCGACGTCCGTCCCCGACGGGCTCAGCTCACGCCCTGCTTATGGGGATGAACACCCCGGCGACAAGGACGCACATAGACCCCATAGGCCTAAGCACACAACCCACGGCTCTTCTTCGTCGAAGACGAAGGATCCATCAGCGCCGAAGGGGACGCAGGGCACTCCGGCGTCCCTCAGACCGTAAGGGTCTCAAGCCCCACCCGCAAACGCAGCCGCGACCAGCGATTGGACTTTCATCAAACACGGGCGCTACCTCAAAATCATCCGACGTAACGCTCCATAGAGCGGCCGTTGAGGAACAACGCGTAACGCAGGCAACGTCGACACAAGAGCCCTCTACTGACAAACTCGTTGTCGAGAGCCTGGCGAGAATTGTTTCCAAAGACAAACGTAAGCGGACGACGAAACAAACGTCGAATACCAAACAAAAAGCTATAGAAACGCCGAAAAAGCACAAGAGTAGCCAGGAACTGCCCCCTTCATCCAAGGGCACTTCTGAACTACCGGAGGGCTTTTCAGAGGGCGACGGAAACCTTTCTTCGACGTTGTGGGAGCGTTCTAAGCGTTTTGAAGGTGAAAACACTGATTTCCGCCCTCTAGACTATTCAGGGGTCCCCCATGAGACCCTTGAAAGACTCAATTATTGTATGGAGAAAATGGAAAGGTTTTTGGGAAGCCAAAACCCACCCACACACAAAAGACCAAGAGAATGGCCCCAGGATGACCCTAGGGTCAAGATTCCTAGGCTGTTCCCCCTTCTACAGACGTATATGACCTCACTGAAGAGGAGCAATACCTCCAGGAAGATGAGGAGTGTTTGGGTGGAGAGGAAGAACATGAGGAAGAGGGGTTTGAAGAAGATCCTTACACTAGTGCAGGAGCTTTTGAAGAAGATACAGCTACTTCGCAGCCCTGGCAATCCCCATCAGTGCAGCCTTGGCAATCCCCATCAGTGCACTCAGACCCTGATGTCTTTCACCCTTCTCCTCCCAAGGATTCACCTATTGGAAACACCTCTCCCATAGATGACCAACCTTCACTTAATGCACTATTGCGCAAGGCAGCAGCGCATTTTGAAATAGACACAGGGGAAACTCTTCCTGACATAGACTTTGTAGAGAAAGTTATTAAAGAAAAAGCCCCTGTTAGTCAGTCTATTCCGCTCCTGGCTTCTATAAAGAGAAGAATAACTCCTTCCCTTTCCAATCCTGCCTTAGTCAGAGGGGTCAACCCTCGGATAGAATAGCTCTTCAGCCCTTCGTCCTCTGACCCTTTGTACATCAGAGGAAATTCTATTCCGGACTCCCTCATAGTTACTAATACAAGAAAAAGGGCGGGGGTACCACTATCCACTAGTGAGGCACCACCTGACAAAGAGGGCAAGAAGCTCTATGCACTTGGGAAGAGAATCACGACCTCCGCCACCTTCTCAACTAGGATTGCAAATAACAATTCCCTACTAGCTAGCTACGCAGATGCACAGTGGAGCAAGCTGGGCAGCGAAGCAGAGGACGCACCAGAACCCCTGCGTTCACGCCTGTTAGCTATAATCTCAGAGGGAACGCTTGTAAACCAGGGCATCGTAAAGAACTCCTTAGATGCCGCAGAGACGGCTGGCCGTTCCCTGGTTCAGGGAATACTTCTCAAACGCCATGTCTGGCTGCGCAATTCGGGATTTAAGCCGGAAACCCAGGCTTCCCTGATAAATAAGCCCATAGAACAAACACATCTGTTTGGGAAAGCAGTTGATGAGGCCCTAGAACATGCGAAGAAAGAGTTTGATACCATCAAGACTCTTGACCAAATTTCTAGGCCCCCTAACAGACGCGGCTATGGCAATAGACGCTCCTTTCGTGGCCAACGCCAGCAGCAAAACCAACAGCAATTTTACTCTGCTACCAACTGGCCCTCTAACCAGGGTAACAACACCCAGTTCAGTCAAAGAGGCCAACGCCGTGGCAAAGGAAAAGGTCGCGGCTCCAGCCCCAAAGGTTCCACGCCCAATACCAACAAATGACCCGAAGATTCGGGTCCCCTCCCATGCATCACCGGTCGGGGGCCGGCTAACATCGTTCCTATCAGCATGAGAGGGAATATCGTCAGACCTCTGGGTATTATCCACCATAGCCCACGGATACTGCATTGAATTCAACGGTTCCCCGAAGTACAGACCCCCACGGAACCGACGCATGACACCGGAACACCTCACCATTCTTCTTCAAGAAGTAGAAGAGCTACTGAAAAAAGAAGCTATAGAGGCTGTCCCCCTATCTCAGGTAACAGAAGGTATTTATTCAGTGTACTTCCTTGTACCCAAAAAGGACTTAACCATGCGCCCTGTATTAGATCTGCGTCCAGCGAACAAGTTTGTCAAACCCCAAAAGTTTCGTATGGTGACCTTGCAGGAAGTAATCCCACTGTTATCACAAGGGGATTACATGACAACACTAGACATGAAAGATGCATACTTTCATATTTTAATGTTGCCAGCGCACAGAAAATACCTCAGGTTCAAGATAGAGAACAAACAATACCAGTTCAGAGTACTACCATTCGGGATAGCATCTGCACCAAGGGTATTCACGAAAGTACTGGCAGCGGCCCACCTGCGCAGGTTATCCATCCCGGTATACCCTTACCTCGACGACTGGCTCATAACAGGGGATTCTTACGAAACCTGCTTCTCCAATACCCAAAAGACCGTAGACCTTTTGTCCCAACTGGGCTTCTCCATCAACGAAAAGAAGTCCAGCTTAGACCCCAGCCAAATCAAACAATTCCTAGGGGCTCTAATTCGAACAAAGGACGGCCTCGTCTTCCCCTCCAACGAGAGGGTCCAAAACATGCTGTTTCAAATCCCCCATTATGTGGCAGGTCGAGAGGTGACGGTACGCAAAGCAATGCGCTTGCTAGGGATGATGGCGTCATGTATTTATTTGGTACCTCACGCGCGCCTGCGCATGCGCCCAATGCAAGAGTGGCTCTACAGCCAGTGGTGTCAGGCCAGCAGACAATGGGACGATCTAGTGGTGGTCTCGCAGGCCTTGGTTCTCTCGCTACGGTGGTGGACAAAAGAAAACCTGTTATTAGGGAAAACTTTTGCCACACCCGCAGTGGTAGCCACTCTAACCACAGACGCATCCCTCACAGGATGGGGGGCTCACCTATCCCATCAGACTGCTCACGGAGCGTGGACTCCGAGCTTAGCATCCAAGCATATAAACCTGCTGGAACTACTAGCGGTGTTCAAAGCACTGAAAGCCTTTCAGGAACACCTACAAGGAAAGACAGTGATGGTCCTCACAGACAGCACCACAGCCATGTACTACCTCAACAAGCAAGGGGGCACTCACTCTCCAGGACTGCCCAAGCTGTCCCAGAATATATGGAAGTGGGCTCTCAAGCACAACATGTTCCTACTATCACAACATGTACCAGGGGAACTCAATCTGCTAGCAGACAAACTCAGCAGAGACTTCCCCCTGCCCGAAGAGTACAAATGGCAATTGCACGAAGACATCGTCTTAGACGTCTTCACGCAATGGGGATTCCCGGAAATAGACCTGTTCGCAACTATGGAGAACTCACAATGCCAAAGTTACGCCTCCAGGTACCCCCAGAACCAGTCCAAGGGGGAACGGTCTGTCGATTCAATGGTCAGGGAAACTTGTTTACGCCTTTCCCCCGACTCCCCTTCTCAACAAAGTGGTGCACAAGATGCACCAGGAGCAGGTTACCATGATACTAGTGGCCCCAATGTGGGCCCGGCAGCCATGGTTCGCTCACTTGATGGAGATGTCCCTATCTCCCCCAGTGAAACTTCCCTGCCCGTACAACATGCTGTCACAGGACAAGGGCAGGACACTGCATCCATGCCCTCAGACCATGAACTTAGCAGCCTGGCTCCTGAGATCATAGAATTTGGACATTTACAACTCCCGCAGAGATGTATGGACATCCTCAGGGAAGCCAGAAAACCTAATACTCGCCACTGCTATTCTAGCAAGTGGAAAAGATTTGTCATCTGGTGTAGAGGTAAGAGCATCAACCCGGTTGACTGCTCTCCCACTAACATTGTTCTGTACTTGACCCATTTACTGGATTCAGGTCTAGTGTTCAATTCCATTAAAGTCCACCTAGCGGCAGTTTCTGCATACACCACTTCCCAACTTAAAGTGTCGTGGTGGAAGATACCAGTTATCAAGGCCTTCATGGAGGGGGTAAAGAGAATACACCCTCCGATAGCTAACCCAGCTCCCGGATGGGACTTAAATGTGGTACTTTCTAGACTCATGGGCCCTCCTTTCGAACCCATGCACAAGGCAACTCTTAAAGACCTCACTCTTAAGACTGCTTTCCTAATAGCTATCACCTCCATTAGGAGAGTAAGTGAACTACAGGCTCTTTCTGTACTAGACCCCTTCGTAACAGTTCACAAGGATAAGGTGGTTCTACGCACACACCCAAGGTTTGCACCAAAATACATCTCGAAATTTCGTGTAGACCAGTCAATAGAACTACCAACGTTCTTTCAAAACCCTTCCAGCTTGGGAGAAAAAAGTCTGCATACACTAGATGTACGCAGAGCTGTCATGTTCTACATGGAAAGAACCAGACCACTGAGAAACACTAATCAGTTCTTTGTCTCTGTGGCAGCAGGAAGAGAAGGAGATGCAGTTTCAAAGTCCACTATATCTAGATGGATTGTTCAATGCATCACTCTCTGTTACACTCTTGCTAAGAGAGAACTACCCTTCAAGCCAAGAGCACATTCCACTCGAGGCACTGGGGCTTCCATAGCGTTCATTGCAAATGTTCCCCTTGAGTCCATCTGCAAAGCGGCTACCTGGAGTTCTGCGCACACCTTTACAAAACACTACTGTCTAGATGCACACTCTAGATCTGACTCCCAGGTGGGACAGGCAGTATTAAGACATCTTTTCTCTACTGTTCCTTCTCATAACCCACCGCCAACTCCGGGTACTGCTCGCTAGTCTATGCACAGCTGTGATTCTAAGCAGATTAACAAATATCAGAAGACATTGCATTACTTACCGTAAAAGCATTTCTGATGGTTGTATCTGCTTAGATTCACATGCGCCCACCCTTCCTCCCCGCTCGGATGGAAGGAACATAGACATCCTTTTCTATATTTCTCTCTTTTCTGTACTCGCTCACGTCTAGAAGGCTCCCTCAGGGCAGAAAAATACAAACAGAGGGACCTCGACGCGTGAGGGATTGTGGGTACAACGCACGTCACTATAGGGATAGTGTTACAGACACGCCTTGTCGACGTCCCCTTTTTCGACTACGAAAAACAAAATGCAATACTCCGCAGTGACCACTGGATGTCGGACCTATGCACAGCATGTGAATCTAAGCAGATACAACCATCAGAAATGCTTTTACGGTAAGTAATGCATAGTTATATATATATATATATATATATATAGTGTCCCGTCCGAAGCTGACAATCAAGCACCGAGCCAGACAGATCGACGATTGATTATCGAGTCAGGGTCAACTACGCCCCCTGTCGAATAAGTTTCCGAGCAGCAGAGCTGGATGAGGGTACCTATCTGATGAGGAATCTGCGGGAGAAGAATCCATAGAAAGAACATTATGTTGAGTAATTTCTCCTTTCTTCCTAGTGCTACCAAAAGTTAAAGGGGACAATGAGGGAAGACCAGGAAAGGATGGGTAGGGGCATAACACGGATCATTCACTTGTCTTGAACATTGAGATATACGTAGGTGCAAAAGGGAGAATGCAAAATGCTTTCCCTTTGTGTCTCATCGTTCATAATAGGCCACAAAGATCTCCCCAATGGGCTGTGTTTCACGGATCTATGTGATCTAACCGCGGCTGATTTTACTGCGGCCAAAAAGTTTGCATGTGAAATGTACGAACCGCAAAATGTTCATACTTTTCCCATGCAAACACACGTACAAAACCCCTACATACCCACACCCCCACCCACAACACACCCACGACACACCCCCCCCCCACACCCTCAGCACAAACCCCCCCCCACCCACACCCCCAACATAAACAAACCCTACTTACCATCTCTTCATGCTGTGTCCTTGCAGCACCAGTTCCCTTTCACTTCCATGATAGGGAACCAGTGGTGCAGGGTCCTTTTCTTTTCTGTTTTTCTTTTACGGGGCTGCAGGGGTTTCCCCCACAACCCCCTCTCCCTGTACGATACAGTATAGTGAGCGGGGTGTTGCGGGGGACGCCCCTGCAGTCTATTTTCTTTTATACTTACCTACAATGCTACCACCAAAGGTTCAAACGGTTGGTGGTAGCATTTTTCGTTTTTTTTTTGTACATGCAAGTTTTATATACGGTAAAATTGTATAATACCGTATTTCACGGCACAGGATTCCACTTCATCGGTTATTGGCCTCACTGTCCTTCTTAGTTGATCTCTTTTCTCTAACCATGGCAATAATTTACCACTCTTATTCCCATTTTCATAAATCCTACACTGTAATCTAGATTCAAGAATCATGAGTAACAGACTGTTGTAGGGCGCTCTCTTCAGGAACCCACATATATTGCCCATCAAACATATCACTTTTAACAAAATTACGCCCGACTTTGTGTCTTAACATATTGTATACACCATTAGCATTCCATTAAAGCAGAGTCCTTTTACCATGTCCTTTTGTTACCCCTAGCGGTTTGGTGCGCCAGCTTACTTGTCACCCCGTCACCCACAGTCGTTCTGCAATCATTACGGTTCATATTTGCCTTTGCCCATTGCGGCGAATCAGGAGTCGTCGTCCGACTCGAGGAGATAGTTTCAAGGGTTGCTAAGCACAGCGGTCCGATAGCACAGCGAGTAGAGCGCTCGCTTTGACATCTGTGCAGAGCCTGCTGATGCAGGTTCGAATCCCAGCAGGGCCAACCTCAGCCTTTCATCCTTTCGAGGTCGATAAATGAGCGCCACACACCGTGGCTAATAATAAGCAGCGCTCAGATGCCTGAGGGTCCGTAGCGCTATATAAATGCTAAATTATTATTATTATTATTATTTTCCTGCCTACTGGCATGGATTCACATGCTCATGAATATTCCCCGTCGTCAGGCTGGGAATCCTCGGTAAAGACAAATCAGTATCCGTTTCGTTTCTGATCTGTCTTTCGTAGTAGTAACCAATCACTGATCTCTGTGTCATACTGACCACAGCCAATGACTGCCATCTCCCTAAGCCCCGCCTCTGGCAGCCATCTTCAGATTTTTACCGCACGTTCAAGTGTTGGGATCCTCGTGCTATTGCTCTCGAGCTTTAGTGCGTTTTCGCGCTTTTTCATAGGAAAATTCTCTCTTTTTTTGGTCAAAAGAGCCTCAAGCGCCACCGTTTCTTTATCCGATCAACGGGGACCCGTGTCGGATTCTTCTACGTCCCTCAAGGGTGAAGATTTCGTCGAGCCACGCTTTTGGAGGACTCCAGAAGTTTCTCAGGCCCATCTCGGACATGGCCCAGGAGAAGGGAAGCTCGACACCCAGAAAGCTGTTCAGGGTCTGCCCTGGATGCCAGCTTCAGAATGTCTTCAAGGAGGACGAACACTCCCTTTGGCTCTACTGCCTGCATGAGGATAAGACGCACGTGGAGAAGGACTGTGCGTTTTGCAGCAACATGTCGGAGCGGACCATGAAGGACCGCCATCTGCGTCTCGCCAACTGGCTGGAAGTGAAGAGCCCGTCGGGCGAGAAAAAGAAGTCCGAGCAGTCTTCTAAGACCTTTGAGGGCGCCCCGGCGACGGGGGCCCAACAGAAGGCCAAGCACCGCGAGTCTGCTGGCACCGGGAGCGCCGAACGGTCGGGCTCTTCGGTTGCAAGGCAGGGCGCAACCTCCCCGGCGCCATCAACCACGAGCCAACGCTCTGGCTCGGGTAAGAGGAAGTCCGAGCACCCGGCAAAGCTTTTGGAGAGGCCCCGGTCGAGCTCGAAGGCCCCAACGGAGGGGGAGCGAGGCAGTGACCCTCCCCCCAAGGAGAAGGCGGTGAGCGCACCTAAGGTGGTGAAAGCCTTGCTCCAGCCTGCCAAGGCCTCTATCGAGACAGTCGCGGCGGCCCTGGCTCCGCCTGTGGAGGCTACACCAGTGGAGGTGACCTCGGAGCCCAGAGTCTCCCTGCCACCGCAGAGGGAGTCCTCTTTCAAGCCCATCGACAGGACCCCCGTGAAACCTCCGACGGAGAAGAAAAAGGGGGGGCAGGAGGTCATCGTGGATTCGGCCTCAACCTCTGAAGAGGAGCTGATCGAAGTCTTAAGCCACGGCATTGGCGTGGAAGAAGACCAGCCCGTCAGGAGGGACCCCGACGAAGGAGACGACGAGAACGTCGAGGGTGCCGACGAGGTTCCTGTCCGCCCGTCGGAATCCCCTCAACCAGTGCCGCAAGACAACTCGGCGGCCATTTTGTTGGCTATACAGTCCTTATGCTCGGAGATGAGGACGAGATTGCCGTTACCACCAACGGAGGAACCGCTCACGACGGGGGACCCGGAGCCAGGCCCTTCTGGGAGCCCTCCTCCTAAGAGAAGGATTCATCCTCCACCTCCTCTTCAACCATCGCGCCCTGCTCAGCCCTCCTCTCCGTCCACGACCCGTGGGGATGATACGGGGACGGACACAGCCGCGACGGGTACAGACGACAAAGTTTACGACGAGGATCCTACCGGACGACAAGAGGGCGGAGGCCCTAGAGATCTTGCAGGAAGGAGAAGTGGCGTCGGACCACGCCATTACGATAGCGACGGACATCGCTGACACTGGGTTTCGCCAGTTGGGCAACGGCGTGTGCCTTAGACGGCGTGGATGGCTCAAGGCAACGGACTTCCGGCAGGACGTGTAGACCAGAGTTTTGGACATGCCGTTCGACGGGAGCAACCTGTTTGGGAAAACAGTGGACGATTCCCTACAAGCCATCAAGACGGACACAGAGACGGCCCGGGCTCTTGGTGTTCTTCAGCAACGACGGCCGCCCTTTCGGAGCACCGGAGGCAAGCAGGGTGCCTCCAAAGGTTCCGGCGGTGGATATTCCACCTACCGTCAAGCGGCCTGTTCGTCGTCACAGGAAGCCTACAGGGGACGAGGCAAGTCGGGCGGACCCCGCCGTCGTCGCCAGGGAGGGCAAGGCGGCAAAGCCTCGTCGAAAGCAGGACTGAACCGGCCGTGGGGTCGGGCCCCCACCGAAGCATCCCGGTGGGAGGCCTGCTGGCGAACTTCGTCAGCGTGTGGGAATCCATCTCCACTGACCATTGGGTGCTGGACGCCCTGGCCCAGGGTCACGCACTCGAGTTTCTAAAGAAGTGCCCGCGCGTCCCCCCCCCCGTTGCCAGGAAGGATCACGTCCCTCAACTTCTCTTGGAGGTAAAGGCGATGCTCAGGAAAGGCGCCATCACGCTCGTCCCAAAGAGGCTTCGGGGCTCCGGAGTTTACTCAAGATACTTCCTTGTGAAGAAGACGACAGGAGGATGGCGTCCCATCCTGGACCTACGACTACTGAACAAATTCATCAAGGCACAGAAGTTCTGGATGGTCACCCTCCAGCACGTCCTGGGTCAGCTGGAGGAGGGCGATTTCCTGTCGTCGTTGGATTTGGAGGATGCTTACTTCCATATCCCCATCCTAAAGGGACACCGAAAGTTTCTCAGATTCGTGGTCCAAGGGCGTCACTACCAGTTCAGATCCCTTCCCTTCGGATTGAGGGCGGCAACAGGGTGTTCACCAAGTGCCTCGCACCGGTGGCGGCGCGGCTGCGCCTGGAGGGGATCCACATCTACCCCTACCTGGACGACTGGCTCATCCGAGCAAAGTCAAGGGAGCTCGCCGCGGAGCACACGGCGAGGACCGTCCAACTACTCACGCACCTGGGATTCTCCATAAACTACGCCAAGTCCCACCTGGTGCCCGCGCAAGACGCACTGTTTCTGGGAGCGAAACTCGACACAGTGGCGCTTTTGGCCTCTCCGTCGGAGGAAAGGACGAGGGCCATCTTGGGCAAGGTGCAGCGGATGCTGGTTGCAGACGCGGCCAGGGTGAGGTCCATCAAATCCCTCCTCGGAATGATGTCTTCTTGTATTTATCTCATCCGCCTGTGCAGGCTTCGGATGCGCCCGTTACAGGAGTTCCTGGACGCTCGCTGGATCCAGACGACGGGCAGCTTCGAGGACAGGATCACACTCGACGAGAGCTTCCGACGAGCGATCCGGTGGTGGGGCACCCGCGCGCATCTGACGGCGGGCATGGACTTCCAGACCCCGGGCCACCAGAAGACAGTGACCACGGATGCCTCCCTGGAAGGGTGGGGAGTGCACACCGAAAATCTGCACGCGAGATGCCTTTGGCTTCCGACGGAGAAGTCCCTCCATATCAACGTCCTGGAGCTCCGTGCAGTGTTTTGGGCCCTCAGGTCCTTTCTTCCGTCCCTCAAGGGCAAGGTGGTGAGGATCTTCACCGACAACACCACCACCATGTTCTACATCAGGAAGCAGGGCGGTACCAGATCCCCAGCCCTGTCCAAGGAGGCGCAGGATCTGTGGCATTGGGCCGTCGCCCAAGGGATGTTTCTGGTGCCGTTTCATCTTGCAGGAAAAAAAACCACCATCGCCGACTCGCTCAGCAGAGAGCTGCGCTCGTGCCACGAGTGGGTACTACGACAGGATCTAGTGGACCGCCTCTTCCGACGGTGGGGCACACCCCAGATCGATCTGTTCGCGACGGCGACGAACTCTAAGTGCCAGAGGTTCGCCAGCAGGTTTCCCCAGCCAAGGAGCATGGGCGATGCTTTCTCGTTCCCCTGGGAGGGCCTGTTTCTATACGTGTTCCCTCCATTGCGGTTGCTGATCCGGCTCATCAACCAGCTCAAGAGGTCACGGTGCAGGATGATCCTCGTCGAACCTGCGTGGCCGAGGCAGATATGGTTCCCGGACCTTCTGGACTTGTCAGCGTCCCCGTCAATCAAGCTGCCAGTGGACGCGGATCTTCTCTCCAGGGAAGGAGGCGCCATCCTCCATCACGACCCGAAGTCGCTGAACTTGCAGGCCTGGCTCCTGCAGCGTTAGAGTTTGGAGGTTACAACATACCGGCCGACTGCAGAGAGGTTCTTGCAAAGGCCAGGGCGTCCCCAACTCTTAAATGCTACGGACACAAATGGAAGAGTTTCTCTGTCTGGTGTCACGCACAGAAGATTAACCCTCTACGGATTACGGCTCCTCAAGTACTGCCATACCTACTGACGCTGGCCAAGGCTGGACTGGCGCACGCTTCCATCAAGATTCATCTTGCTGCGATCTCCCGATACACCAGAACCACGGGACGGACGTCTTTGTGGTCTCATCGTCTGGTGAAAGAATTCATGAAGGGACTGTTCAGATGGTTCCCGCCGGTGAAGGCCCCGGCGTGGGAGCTCAACGTGGTGCTGACCAAGCTCATGGGACCTCCGTTCGAGCCTTTGCACTCGGCTCCGTTGAAGTTCTTGTCGTGGAAAACAGCGTTTCTTGTGGCCATCACCTCCGCACGACAGGTGGGAGAGATCCAGGCCCTTTCCTGCAAGCCCCCGTACTTGACTTTTCACGACACGAGGGTAGTGCTCAGGACGCACCCCTCCTTCATGCCCAAAGTGCCGTCGGATTTCCACCTCAACGAACCCTTGGTGTTGCCTGCTTTCTTCCCGTCGCCTTCGTCGCCGGCTGAAAGGACTTTGCACTCGCTGGATGTGGCTAGAGCGCTGAAGTTCTACGTGGACCGCACAAAGAGTTTTCGGAAGACGTCACAACTTTTTGTGAACTTTGGACCTGTCAATCAGGGGAAGGCTCTCTCAAAGGCTTCCATTTCCAGATGGCTCTCCGGCTGTATCATGTACTGTCATCGGTTGGCAAACCGACCGCTGCCCGGCCGTCCGAGAGCCCATTCCACCAGAGCGATCGCAGCTACCACGGCGTTCCTATCTGGTGTGCCCCTGCTGGACATCTGCAGGGCTGCTACGTGGAGGTCGACGCACACCTTCACGAAATTCTATTGCGTCGACCGGGATTCCAGGGAGGAGTCCAGGGTCGGCCAAGCAGTGCTGCGCAACCTGTTCGCCTAAGGTGAGCCTGGTGAGAAGGTAAGAGATGCTTAATGTTGAGTTGTTGTATTACTTAATGTTGAGCCTGTTGCCACCTCCCGTGGTTGTGCATGTGTGTACTGCTATGTATTCTTTTATTCATGAGCATGTGAATCCATGCCAGACCCCGTGCTGGAGAAGGAACAAGTTACTTACCTGTAACTGTTGTTCTCCAGCATGGGTCTGGCATGGATTCACATGCGAACCCTCCCGCCTACCCCTCTGCGGCTCTTCACTTGGTCATACTGCCACTTCACGTTCTACCAAATCTGAAGATGGCTGCCAGAGGCGGGGCTTAGGGAGATGGCAGTCATTGGCTGTGGTCAGTATGACGCAGAGATCAGTGATTGGTTACTACTACGAAAGACAGATCAGAAACTAAACTGATACTGATTTTTCTTTACCGAGGATTCCCAGCCTGATGACGGGGAATATTCATGAGCATGTGAATCCATGCCAGACCCATGCTGGAGAACAACAGTTACAGGTAAGTAACTTGTTCCTTCTCATGAGTTGTCAAAACCAAAAATTAGTCCTTAGTCCAAAACCTATTCACTATCTGGCCCTACCACTTTAAAAAAAAACAACATAAAAATGAGCCAGAGCAGTATCCTCCCAGCTCAGGATTCGTCCGGCCAATGTTATTTGGGTCTCTCCCAAAGTACTGGTCGTCGGTCAAATGTTTTTTCTTGACGGTTCATAAAAGAACAGTTTTCAGGTCTCTTTGTAAGCTCCTCAAGAAAAATTGTAAGTCTTTATACAAGTCAAATGTCCCAAGTTCTTTTAGTGGAGCGGTTATTCCCTTAATCTGTTCCCACCAATTTGGGTGTTTCACCTGGTATTATGTCTTGGATAGACTGATTGCATCCTCCAGTTGCCCTTCTTTTCATAGGTTGTAAAATGTCACTTATCTCTCTCTACGGCTCTCCAGACTCCTCAGGTCCTCTGGCTTGCTTAGCCTTTGTGGTTGTGTTAGGGAGAATACTCTGTTAAGGCTAATTTCCCAAACCTAGTGAGTCCCCCAGCAGCTTTGCTGGATTTTTGGGGTTTAATTTTTTCTCCTGCTAAGAGTGAGACTATTTTTCTCCCACTCTTAGGCATGATTTGAGAATGTCCTTTGACTTTGTAATGTGTTTTATGGGCTATGGGGTCTTTTACTCCATAGGGCTTCATGTGTTTTTGGTGCATTTGTTACACAGCACCCTCAGTGCAGTGTAACACAGGGGTATCATAGTGACCCCCAAACATAGACTCCATACCCTGGGACTGACTACTGTCTCCCAGGGCATGTAAAGTCACCATTGACTTTACTAGTCTTAAATTGTGAACAGAACCAGTACAAACCATCATATTATGGAAGTACTGGTAAGGGTAATTCAATTGCTCCTGGGTCTGTTTTTCAAGGGGGCACTGTCCAGTCCCCCCTTGTCGAGTTTCTGGCTCGTGGCAGAGGTTACCACGCGAAATATTCCTCTGGAATATTTCCTATGGGATTTTCCCATTCATTTTTAACGCACCACTTTTTTGGTGCAATGTTAAAGATACCGCCGGGTTATTTATTTAATATTTATTCCCCGGTTGGGTCTTTTTGCCAGGACTCGGTTTTAAAATGGCGTTTGTGTTCGCCTCTGTAACTCCAACCCAAGTCGAGCCCTTTGTTCCACTTTTGACGGGCTTCTGCACAGAAGCCTCCAAAAATGGTGCCACTCTGTCTGGGTCTACAGGATGTGTGGGGGGGGGGGGATAGGCACCCTGAACTGAGTTGCCTTGGCAACTCAAGTCGCACTCTTGTGTGATTGGCCCAGTGCTGAGCCGCCCGGCTCACCACTTAGCATGTTTGATTCACAGCCAGGCTGGTGAATGGGGGTTTTGCTGCATAAAAGCACGGCTTTGGGGACTGGCACTTCAGGAGTCGCCACAGGACCTAAAGAATCCGAAGAGGGGAGAAGTTGAGCCATCTACAACGACGACACCACCGGTGGAGCCCAGCTGTACGAAACTCACCACTTTCCCGACGACAGAGAAGATCTTCTTCCAGGAGAGTCTTCTTCCCTTTGAGCTGGTGGGACCAACCAGTTTGCCTTTTTCACCTTCCTGGATCGTCTTGTGGTCGAATCGCCCGTGCCAAGGACCCCTTCGGCCGGATAGCCACGCTTCACCACTACCGCGAATAAAAGGGTAGTACCTTTTAACCGGGAAACTCCGCGGCTGGTTTCTTCCCTGGCAGTGCAACGACCTCCAGCTTTCCTCCACGTCGAGACTTTCTCTTCCCCTGGATGAAGCACCGACTTGCACCCGCTGCCAGGAACAACTACCCCCGCTGGAGCTTTCTCACCATTTCAGGTACTGTGTCCCGCCTGGTCTCCCTTGCAACAGACTGTTCAAGGTGTCCCGTAAATCCTTGACTCTCTATCCTGGGGTGACCTCCAACCCGTTAACATTACTTTTCTATCTCGATCCGACCTCTTTTTGACTTTCCTGCAAAGACTTTTAGTGCATTTCCACTGTGTGATCTTGGGCACATTCCACCTTGCTCTCTCCAAGAGTGGGCCTGGCCTATGAACTTTTTGCTCTACAGTAGACCCTGCCTTTCTTGACTTGCTGTGGTTCTTTAAAAGTGTTGGTATTGTGTTTTTTCCTATTTCTGCCTTTTCTCCCCCTTTTTAAATAATTATTGGAGTGCCATCTATGGTTAAGCGCTCACCACTGTTTTGCTAAATAAGTGGTGTATTAACCTAGACTTGCCAAATAATTAATTAGGGAGGTGTATATATTTCTAGTGACTGTGTTTGAACTTGCTTGACATATTAGTGCCAGTGTATTTTTACAAGTGTGTTTTTTAAAAAAAATAATTATATACATTTATACCAAAGCTCTGGTCAGTGTTTGCTTGTGCTATTGTATTTTTAGCCCTATGGTGTATACTCTATATACTGCCTAACTCTTGAATACACACAGGATATTGCAACCCCAGCAGGGAAAGAGGGTCTAGGGTCTCGTTGTTTGGATGCATAGGGGGAAGTAGGAAAACCAGGAAGAGGGTAAGGGAGCAAAAATGGATAGGTAGGGGCAGAATACGGAAAGCACTGCTCCTCATCTTTTGCTCACCGCACATGTGGTGTTGCACACTCTGACATGCACACATTGAATACTGTGATCCCCCACAACCCAACCACATTACGTTCATTTATTATTTAAGCAATGGTGCAAGATCCGACTAGATACGAGTTTGCCTTCCACACGGTATGGTACATGGTACACTAGAACATCTGCTACGGTACAGATAGACAGTTGCATAAACATATAGCGATACAGAAATGTGCACTTTGCTTTGTGTCCTTGTGCGAGTTGTGGGAGCGCTTCCTTAGCTTTTCTGATGTTGCCACAGTGCACCTAGAGTCACAACACGGTGCCACAACAAAAGGTTTGATTAGTAATCTACCAAGGTGATTGCCAATATTCACGTCACTATGCCCTTCATTGTGAGTCACAACGGGTTGCCTGTGTTACATGCGACACATGGTTTGGCACACCCTTACTGGCGATACTCAACAGGTTATTGTATTGCACGCGTACACAGATTCTGCACTCCCTACACAGTGTGCTGCAACGGGCTGCCACTTTACATGCGGTACGCAGCGT
The DNA here is from genome assembly GCF_040938575.1 of Ambystoma mexicanum. Lineage (NCBI taxonomy): Eukaryota > Metazoa > Chordata > Amphibia > Caudata > Ambystomatidae > Ambystoma > Ambystoma mexicanum. The sequence goes on along the minus strand of NC_090935.1, from coordinate 654,071,766 downwards.
CGAAACGGGTGGGGTCCCCAGGTTACTGTCTTGGCGCGTTAGTTCACATCAGCGAGGGGACGAAGTTTTGTTCGATGGAGCTTGGCCCTCGTGCATGACCTTCTCCATGGGGCATGGTGAGGTGCGTCTTCTCGCCTTGCTTTCTCGAGCACAAGCTCCGTGCCTTGGCTGCGACGGCATCATGACGCTGTCAAAATGACCACCAGATTGTAGTTCTGTATGCAAACTGAATATTCTATATAGGGATTTCCTTATAGAAATGGGGGTCTTTGTTCCCTATAGGGGAGTCATTCCCAGTGAGGTCCCACTTTCCCAGACCCCTAAGGAGGGGCTTGCTTAGCGGGCCCACCTCCCTAGCCTGAAAGGGGGTGGCTCCCCCTGGTAAGAAGGGACGAATTTCCCAGATTCGTCACACCATGTTCTCTGGTTGCTTCTACTTCTACTTCTTGGTATTCTCCTGAGTCAGCTTTGTGGCCATTTTCTGTTTGTTATTGGTGAGCGATAATGCCCTTCCCATCATTTTTTCCAGCCTGTCCCCATGCCTATTGTGGATCTAAGAACGATCATTTCCCTTCATGGAGTGATTTTAAACTTCACTGGGAAAATGAGGATGCATCTAAGAGCAGATCGGTTGTGTACCTCTTTCTTTTCCGGCAGTCCTTAGATTTGCATATTGCACCACCTTGACCTTCCTCCTTTGTCTTCCAAAGTTCGTGTAGAAGCTAAAAGGCGATCTCCTTGTTCCAATATGCATCCCTCTGCCTTTAACACTTTGTTGGTAGGTCTGCCCTTATTAGTGCAACATCCACCATGCCTGGGCAATGTTCTCTTCCAACACTGATCGGCATTCTGCTACTGACTGTATTACTATCGCCTTTGAGGGTTCCGGGAGTGGTAGCGGGGGGGGGGGTCTCATGCCACTGTGGCGGGTCAGTAGGAGGAGTCCGACACGTTGGGGACATTTTTTTGTACTAAAGATTTAATGAGAATTATAGCAATAATACCTATCCCTTCACAATGCAAAAGGGAATACACTTCCTACCTAAAGGAACTAAAGGTGCTTGTCAGATGTCAGGAAGTGTAAAGTAAATGGGGTTCATTACAAGTACATCTGTTAAACGGCAGTAACCAGCGTGGCGATTGCTGTTGCTGTAATTACTGGTGTATCACAAGTCCGTGGGCGCATGCATATATTCCAGCCCCCGCCTGTAACAGCAACATCAATTTGCCCTTTTTGCCAGCAGAAATGTGATGCTAGAACCGATACCGGCACCCACACTGCTGGAATTACCAGTGCCAGAGTTACCGGTGCTGGAATTACCGTCACCGACAGAACGGGAAGCTCGCCAGCAGCCGTCTTGGAAAACACAATCCACTCTCAATCTCCCATTTCCTGTTGCCATCCTGTGTGTGAGGAGGCATAAAACATGTCGCTGGAGAAGAGGGTGTGTGTGCATCAGGAAACCCAACCAGCCAAAAAGCGGAAGACGGCCATATGGCGGGAGGTTACATGACAGCTGTGGGGAATGTCCCCCGCACAGCCAAGGACTTCCACAAGTGCTGGGACGGCCTGCGTCCGAGGGTGCGCACAATAATCACCGCCCACAGGAGGGACGGACGTTATCACCTCACACCCTCATGCCCTGGGAAGAAAAGTGCAGCTCTATCTTTCACTTGGAGGGCATCGAGGGTGTTGGGACGGCAGAGTCAGGAGCCGGGACCCAAGATGATGGAGTTAAGTACAAAAACCCCCATGTAAATGCAATTTCTGCATCCAAATACATGCATCACCAAGCAGTGTCCAACACATGTCAGACACAGCAAATAGCTTTATCCAAGACACATGCAAGGGGATGTGGGTAGAAGTAGCCATGCACAAGATATGTTGCCAATATGTGCAGTCCCACACGTGTGCCAAGGGAGGGCAGGACATAAATCATAGAACCACCATACACACAACAGGCCACCTTGGCAGACCAACATGCAATGCGCACTCCCAACACCCACATGTAGATAAACACTTCGGAGCCAGCAAACGAGAGAAGCCTACACACACAATTTGGCATGAATGAAATGCAAGGCTGCAGTCATGGCACCCAGAATACTAACAGCATTCTTATCGCTTCCCAGCAGGCACAAAGCCCCCCGACAGTGACGGCCCAGGATCGTCATCAGGCCGAGCAGCTGCAGGCAGACCTGCAAAGGCAAGCAGGCTGAGAGAGCAGGGCAGTACAACTTCCACATCGCATACAGCATCAGCCCGACCCCCAGAACCATCAGCCCCAGCACAAACCGCACCATCAGCCCCACCACCTTCGCCACCCACCACTGCATGTGGCATAGCTGCAACCACCTCACCTGTAGTCACTGGCCCCACTGTACCTCCTGTGCTATCCACTCCACCATGGGCACAGCAGCCACTAGGACATTGTGGCGGGGTTGCCATGGAGGAGGACACAACATACCCCTCTGCCTGTTACAGCCCCTTGTCACTCCATAGCCCCCCACCATTACTGCTGCCCAGCCGCTGTACTATCGATGCACACCTGCATGCAATACAGACCCAGGAGGGATAACGCACTGCCATAGCACAGGAACAGCTACAGGAAATGAGACTCAAAAGGGAGTGTATGCAGGTCTCCAGCCACAGGAGTGCTAAGTTCAGAGGCTGTTAAACTGCAGCCCTCCTCACCCTTGCACAAAGAGTAAGGGAGGGGAATGAGGCATGCATTCCAACTCTGCCTGGACCACATGCAGGCCAAGAGGTCAGACCCACCCACATCTGTGACTACCACTGGAGGCTCCCAGCAAGGCAGCCCAAGTCGCCGGTCACAGCGACTATTTCCCACACAGGAGTCTGACACGAGCCCCATGGCGAAGAAGGCCCACACGTGACAACCTTGACTGTGGATGTTCCACTTGGTGTGTTTGGGGACGGGTTGGTTGGGTGTGGAGGGGTGTGTGTGGTGAGTGGGGTTGATGGGTGGGGCTGTTTGGGAAGGGTGTGGAGGGGGTTTTGAGGAAAGGGTGCAGGGTTTGTATGCATTTACATTTCTAAATACATTCTGTTCACTTGAAGCAATGACTGGACTTTCCTTTACTCCTATGTCCTGTCCCCTTTCCTGTATACCATATGGGGCGTCCATCGCTAGGGTTGGGAGACAGAACCTTTTTCACCATAAAGAAATCTTCCCCTTTAAATTTAGAGGCGTGCAGGGGTGCGGCCCGAGGAGCATGCGCTCCCCTGACTCTGCCCACCAGCGCCACTCCTCAGTCCTTGGTTCCACGTCAACTGGAGCAGGCCGCTTTCACCAGCACTCCTGGGTTTGGCTTCGGCCTTGTAATTCCATGCGCTCTTCCCTAGATACTATCTTTTGTCTTTTGGTCTTCAATCAGGTACTCTGTCCTCTGGTGCCACACTCCTCCCCGGTGCATGTCTAGGTCAGCGGGCTACAGCAGGTGTCCAGACTGCGAGGGGCTCTTACCTACATCTGACCCTCATGCTTTTTGCCTCCGCTGCCTTGGCCCCGAACACGGCTGGGAGGGTTGTACCGTGCGTGACGCACTTACACTGTGCGCTCTGAAGACCAGGTTAGCACGGTGGAGAGAGCTCTTCAAACGATCGCGTGCAGAGGATTTGAAGATCTTAGTCAAGCGCAAGGCCCAGGGTAGGGCCGCTTATTTCATCCGCACCCCGCAAGAGCGACTCCTTCCCCAGGAAACATCAGAGCAGGAGGGACCATTCAGGTTCTAAAACCATCACAGGTACTGAGGGTGCTTCAGCTACTGGCGGCCAGGCTGAGGGGTCGCTAGATCCTGCCGATGACATCGCTGAGAGATGGCAAGGTTCTTTTACAGGGTGTAAACCCGAGGGGCTACGCCCTAGTGCCAGACAAATGTCTGAGCGGGTGCCTTTAGGTAGCACTACCGGCAAGACAGCCAAGGGCACTTCGCCTACCAGTCCCCGTCCTGAGGTGCAGGGTAGGCCTCAAGCTCCACCGCCAAGAGTCCAATTGCCAGCGCGGCAAGCACCATGATGCAGTCTCGTGGCATGCAGCCCAACAAAATGGCTGCTGTGCCAGACAAATGGCCACTTGTCCGACGCCACCCCCTTTTGGGGAACAGGTAGGAGAATGAGTTTCTAGGTGGGACTGGTCTTCACCAGGCACGTGGCCTACAGCATATCTTTCAGCGTTGCAGGGCTGATACAACCCACAGCCTGCAAGTAAGAGTACGCACAAGCCTCAGCAACCTCAAGGCTCTGCTCTTACTCCCGCTACACCTAGTGCCCCACCGGCCTGTGAGGAAAGCTTTTTGAAAAGTTCCTAACTCTTATGAGGTCCCTTCAGATGGGAGCCATCCTTTGGGATGTGATCAGGGACATGCTGCATCCAGTCCCGCCGCTAGCGCCCATTGTCATTCCTCCTATGGCTCCAGCTCCTCGGGTCCCTGCGCAGCCCCAGCTGCCCACGCCAGGCCCCACGGTTCCGGCACCCCTGCCTCTTGCAGCACAGGCGGTTCCACACCAACCTCCACAGCAGCCTCTGGCTCCGGTAAGCACAACTCACTCTTCAGCGCCCAGTACTCCTCCACCTGCTCCGGACCAGCAAGACACCCTGGTGGACACCGATAAGGAGGAAGACCCCAACACGCCTTCTTCGGCCAAGGCGTTCCATGAACGGCTCGCAGGTCTGGCTGAATACTTGGGGCTTCCACAACCTGAGGTTGAACAACCAGAGGTGGGGGTCCTGGCCGAGGTCCTCACTACGCCCCATGGCTAGAACGGGGATTCCGATGCAGAAGGACGTTGTCACCTTGGCCAAAAAAGGATGGCTTAACCCCCATTCGGCACAGCCTACCATTCAGAGCCTTGACGCCAAGTACAGGCAACTAGAGGGGGATCCACTCTTGCTGTCGGCACACCCTCAACCACACTCCTCTGTGATTGCTGCAGCCTCACTCTACTCCAAGTCGCAGTCTTCCTCGGCTACATCGTCCTCGGTGCTCCTAGGCAAGGAGTAGAAGATCTGAGGCATATGGAAAGAAGGTCTATTTCAACGGCTCCCTACACCTTGGTCAGTCTAATGCGGACACTATGCTTGCAGCTGTGAATCAGAGGTTTTGGCGCAAAAATAGCCGACTTCCTTCCGCAACCTCAGGTGCAGTGTCAGGCACACTTCAAGGCAGGGCTGGCAGAAGCAAAAATGGTGACTCAGGGTATCATGGGGTCCACCGTGGTGCATATAGCCACCTCAGGCCGTGCCATCAGCATCGCCACAGACATTAGGGCTGCCTGGCTTTGGGCTTCCAAGTTCAACCCAGACGTCCACGAACGCATATTGGACCTTCCATTCGAGGGTGGCAACCTTTTTCATTCCACCACCGATGAGGAACTTGATGAGAAGAAAGAGAGTTCCCAGACTGCAAAATCCTCATCTATCCTCCCGAAGTCCAGGCCCAAGACCTACAGCAGACGCACCAGCGTTCCGACAAAGGGGCGGACATTCGGCAGGTTCCGGGGCTTCCATGAACGAAGGTCAAGACAGCCGGACCGGTCTCCAAGTCTGCACCGCCGCAAACAGCACAAGGTGGAGGATAAGGGCTTTTTTCAGTCTCCCTCCTCAGCCCCAGCCTCAGAGGGAAAGAAGGCATGACGCGCACCTCCGGGTCCACGTGTCTCCGGTGGGGGGCAGCCTAGCCCTTCACGCACAATATTGGCACACAAGGTTTGCAGACTCCTAGATCCTCTCAGTAGTGAACACGGGCTACTGCTTACCGATTCCTCCCTCCTCGCCTCCACTCCCACAGATTGGAACAGCAACTCTGTTGGCAGAAATTCAACGAACATGAGATTCTTCCAGTGCCAACTCCAGGTAGGCCTCTCACCCTTTGCTAGAGATTGATGGCAAAGGTGGTGAAAACACTGGGGATATCAGCACCCCCAGATCCAATAATCAGTTGGAATTAACAAACATCCTGGATGAGAGTCTCTCCCCCACCCCAAAAGGAAACTATGGTGCCTTTAAAACCGGCTGTAGAGCCCCTCTGTTGATGGCGTGAGAGAAGGCAGTGGTGGTCCTCTCTGCAGATCTGGCATGTGAGCTTGAATGCATAGGGGCAAAATGTGTTTGCTTCAAGGAGCCTTGTTCGTACAGCACTTAATTTTTTAACATAAAATATCTTTTTATTGGCTTTTAGTGGTTTTTACAATTAAAACCTTATACCAGTTTGTTATACTTCATTTCTACATATCCGATTTTAAAAAAACATTTTTTTTTACCAGTGTACAGTTTATTTAATAAACTCATAGTGTTCTTCGTTATTTTACTTCTCAATATTTTCTCATCCTGTTTTGTTAAAAATCTTTAATTTCACCAAGGCTCTGGTCAGACTGATTGGTTGGCCTTGCAACAACTCCAACCACCATTCTTTGTGCGTTCTTCCAATGTAATTTTTTGTGATATCTGTCAACAAGTTGTTTCTTTTGTCTTCCAGCGCCGGACAGAACATTACGAGATGCTTGAGGCACTCCTTCACGTTTGCGTCGTTATACCATCTGCATCTAATTTTCGTTACTTGGGTTGTCCATCTATTTACTATTTCTCCCGTAGGAAAATAGATTTAATCTGAATCGTAGATATTGGTCTCTGAAAGCCCAATTTGGAAATTGTTCCAAGTAACGCGGTAGAGTATTAAGTTTCTGGCTATCTACAAATGGTTTTCCATAGCCTTTCAGATCTTGTCTCTCCTTGTGTTGCTATCCAGTCTAATCTGTATAATTTCATCTTGATTTTATCAGGGTTTCCCAATAGCGTCTCTTCGGTTTCACCCAAGTCACTAATTGTACTGGATCTTATCATCTTCCTTCATTTAGAGTATCTTCTCGTTCTTTTATCATGGCTTCATGGATTATCTCAAACGCTTTTTTCCCTGGGCTGTTTATGCATTTCCTATATAAAGCAAACGTTTTCCATGTTGCTATAGTTTTTAATGCAGTCAAGCCCAGCTCCATCCTCAGTGCTTGCATTGGTGTACTTAAGGGCACTCTCATAACTCTTCCAAAAAACCCCTTCAATGACCGTTCAGTTTTCCTGTTTTCAAGTGAACACTGTGTCTGCTCCGTGTGTCAAAATCGGCACCACTTTTAGCCTATAAAATTTAATCAGGGGTTTTATTGTGTATCGACAATATTTTTTCAATAGAGTTTTCCCCTGATTTGCCAGATTCTTGGCGTTAGCTTTCAATGTTATGAGGGGATGTATATCCATTTTAGAGGTATTTATTACCAATCCCAGATAAGTGAACACTGTTACTTGTGGAGTCATATTCCCTTCTAAGTGCCAATTATGGGTCCTTTTTTTCCTATTGTTATTGCTATCCCCGAAAACCATAATTTTTGATTTCTGCGTGCTGATCTTCAATCCATTTGTTTGGGTATAATTGTGGAGTGCTTCCAATTGTCTTTGTAGTCCTACTTGTGTTTGATCCAGTAGGACTACATCATCAACAAGTAATCTGGTTATCTTCATTCCTCCAATATTCGGGGGGAAGCATCTGATCTTTTCAAATACTTGATCGATGTCCTAGATAAAGATATTAAAGAGGCTTGCTGCCAAAGAGCCCCTTATTTGTTTTAATATTTTCTGTTTATGTGCCGGCTCGGTTTAATTTGATTTGAATTGATGTTTTCGAGTATAAGGCTTGGATTGCCTCTAAGATTGGTATCTGGCAATTCCATTGGGTTAGTTTAGCCCACATTTTCGGTCGCTATATAGAGTCAAGAGCTTGACTTAGAAGAATGAAAGCTATATATAGTTTTTTTTTTTCCTTTAGTTCTTTGTGTTTGGGCTTTCAATGCATTTAGTTGGAATATGTTGAGGGATGTACCAATCCCTCTAATCCGCTTTCCAGTTGGTTAACCTCTTCACTCCATTGATTCAGCTTGTTCGCAACCATTGCCGCAAATATCTTGCCCACCACATCGAACAATGCGATAGGCCGGTAGTTGTTAGGATCTGATCTCGCTCCTTTTTTGAATATAGGAATTATAATTGTTAGTTTCCAACTTCGTGGCACTTCCTGTTTGTAAATAAAATGGTCGAACAAAATTGATAGAATTTCTGCCCATTGTTCAGGATTTTCTTTCAGGTGGGCGTTCGTAAACCCGTCTGGCCCAAGTGCTCTAGATTTGTTTAATTTTTCAATGGCTTCTTGCAATGTTTCCGAATTCGTTTTTAACATTTTCCAAGTATTTTTTGTGGTGTTCCGTTCTTGGTTCTCTGGTCAACCATGAGATCATAGAATTTGGTAGAATAACTGATCACTTTTCAGCTGGAATTCGATTTGACAAGAGTCCCTCCTGTGGCGCTTCTAAGTTGTTAATTTGAGACCATATCTCGACAGTGGTTTTTTCCTGATGTTATATAGCATGGTTTCAGCATCAACTTGTTGTAGCATTTCTTTGTGATTTTTCAGCCAATTTGTGTATATTTGTTTAATCTATTTGGCTTTTATTTGTCCTTTTTCTTCATATATGTTTTTTATTAGTGTCAGAATTTTTTTTTTGTTCTTTGCCAATATTTCACTGTCAAACCTATGTTTATGTCTAATAATTGGTTTGTTTGTTATGTGTTTTTTTGACTCAAAGTCCATTAACAATGCTGTATTACCAGCTGTATTTGCTGATTCTACAACTTGATTTTCAATTATTAACGATTCTAGGTTTGATTTGAATTTTTTGATCTGCTCCTTATTTATTAGTCGATTTCGACCTGGGCCCACTGCAAGGTCTATGTGTTCCAGTTGTCTCTTATGTGCAGTTTTACACCACCAAGTTAATTCCAATAGGTTGTGGTCGCTTTGTGTTTTTTCTAAGACTTCCCTGTTATTTGTTTTCTTGGTATGTTTTTAGACACATATACATAGTCTAAGATTTGGCCTTTTTTCCTAACTCTTTATGTTATCTTTCTGTGTTTTTTCTCATCTATGTTATCTGTCAATAGATACAGACTTCTTGAGGTCATCAATCACTTCCAAGTTAAACCTCTTTGATTCGAGGCAGTTATCGTTACAGGATCATCCTTAGTATCATATCAGTCCTCTGTCCAACAATTGGCATTCAGGTCACCACAGATGACGAAGTGTGGGTTATTCCACCTCCGTCTTTGTTTGTCCATCAGGTCTATCGCCTGATCTGGGATGTCCTCTAGTTCTTTTTTTTCACCGGATTCCAGTATACATTTAGTATTAGATGAGGAAATAACAGCACAAAAGCCTAAGGGATGCCCAGCGCTTGCACACACAACTTTAGAGATGGACTGGTAGGCTGCAGGTTGGCTGGAAAAGGCTGGGTAAATTGGCAATATACGCCAAGGTAATAAGGAACTGAACACAAGGGTTCCCAGAAACACTGCGCCACAAAGAGTCCACAATTTAGAAGATGCAATCTTGCATCTAATTCAACAGAAGAAAGTCAGCCTGACACGTGTTTCGAGCTATCCAGCTCTTCTTCCGAGGCTGATGGTCACAAGTTTACAATCCAATGACAAGTGTAACAAAAGTAATCAAGCAAATAAAACATAAATGAAATAAAAGGTCCTCTAGTCAATAGGGTACATCGGTGTGGTTATAACACACAAGAGCTGAACCATTTGATGGGCCTACCGTGCCTACTGTGTATTTTTTGCCCAAAATACACCAATCATTCCAAGATATACCGGAGGGGCGTCCAATTGTTAGTGGGGGAGGAAGTATTTTGGAACCTATCTCTGTTTACATTAATGAATGCTTGTTGCCTGTTGTATTGAAAACCCTGACTCACGTCAGAGATACTATGCATATTTTGGAAATATTGGACAAACTTGATTTGCGACCTAACTGTTGGCTAGTAACTTTGGATGTGAAGGCTCTATACACATCAGTCACTACAAAGCCATAGAGAGTGTAAACTATATTTTTTGGCAAACATCTGCATCTTTCTATGAGCATATAGAAATGATTAAGGAACTGTTATTATTTACTTTACAACACAATGTATTTCTTTTCAACAACATTTATTATAAACAACTTATTGGCATTGCAATGGGTGCAAGCTTTGCCCCAGTGCTGGCCAATTCGTTTATGCACCAATTTGAGCAGGAATTTGTTTTTACTAACGTGGAATTCAGGGACTCTATTCATCTATGGAAAAGGTACATAGATGACGTTCTGATGATCTGGACTGGTACAGAAACTGATCCTACTCGATTCGTAGGATTCCTCAACAGTAATAATGTTGGAATTCAATTTACACACTCATATAGTCAAACTCATATTGACTTTCTTGATTTGACCATCTCAGCATCTGCAAGTGGGTTTACAACTAAAACATTTTGTAAAAGTACCTCGGTTAATTCAATCCTGCATGCAGAGAGTTGCCATAAGAGACATGTAATTGAGAATATCCCAAAAGGGGAATTTATATGCGCTTGAAGGAACTGTACGGAGACTACAGATTTTGAGTCAGAAAGTGCCTGCATCAAATCCAGATTTCAAGCTAGAGGGTACAAAAACCCTCACCTCAATAAGGCTCAGAAAGTTGTACATTCACTAAAGAGAGAGGATTTGCTCGTGCCGCGATTGTGCAACACCTAACCTAGCTGATAAGAAAATCCGACTAATTACCAGATATAACACGGATAGCACCAAAGTGTACTGCATTTTCAGAAAACGCTGGCATCTATTACACTTGGACAAAGACATTACCAACTGGATTTATCCAAACCCGAGCTTTACCTACAGCAAGGGCCGATCTCTTAAAAATAAGCTGTCTCCATCATTCATGAGTAACCCTACACATAAACCGTGCTGGCTGAATTTGGCCCAAAACAAAGGGTTCCATAAATGTGGGAGCTGCTCCATGTGTACTCATGCTCTTGAAACCTCTTTGTTCCATTAGGTCACCTTTTGATCGAATCCTTCATAAATTGCAATTCCAAGTTTGTGGTGCTACTGTGTTATCTGTGTCTGTGGACTTAAATATATAGGGAATACTATAAGACCACTCAAAATTAGAATAAGGGAGCATTTGTCAACGATTGGCAACCAAGAAGCTAAATATCCACTTGCCAGTCATTGGCAAGCTTGCCATCAAATGGACTCTAAAGAGGATATTAAATTTGTGGGACTTGCCAAAGTAGTGTTGCCTCAAAGAGGGGGCAATTTAGTTCTTATACTCAGAAATTGGAGGCTCGACTTATATGCAAATATCGTACATTCTATAAGGGCTTAAATTCGGATCATGAATTTGCAGTCTTTCTGTGATTTTGTGTTTTGACATGGCTTATGCAGTTACATCTGTGCTTCTCTTAAATTACTGTAAACAGTATGCCAGTTTCTCTTTTCTCTTTATGATGTAGACTCTTTTCAAAATGCAATCACTCATTTATAATGTTCAGTAATTAATGCCTAACCTTGAATATGCTGCATATACTCTGGTTTATTATGTGAATTGTTTATCTTGCCTGTATGGAAGTGACGGCCTGAGTAATATATGTGACCTATATTGATATCCATTTCAGGTCGGCGTGGCAGGATTGTTGGAAACTTTAATTCAAGTAGCCACTAGGTAACTTTTGGACAAACCCCCCCCCCCACTTGCACTTTTAATGGCATATTTAATTTGCTTTGACACGTGTCTGTGCATGGAACATGTAGTTCCTCATCCAAGATGGCGGAGCGAGATGTCCGGATTTGGCTTGTTGACTTAACTGTTCAAGCATTCCTTTTCCTATTTACTTCAGTGATCCTCGCGCGCCGATGCTAGCTGGCGCTCGAGGACACTGCACATTGAATTGTTCCGCGGTAAAGCTAGGCGAGATTTTTTCATGATCCCTTAGCTGTTAGTTCTCAATCTAGGACCTTGTTGGTGCGGTCCCCGTATTTAAATAGCATTCACTTTGCTCACTGTGCGCTCTCATGTTAATTAGCAATTAAGAATATATTTGCAGATACACTAAATAATTCCTTTTATTTTTAACCATAGTTACCAGCTCAGCCTCCAGTATTATGGTGTCTAATCCAGTTTACACGTTATTGGGATATATATGCATATTTGTTGTAATAAGCACTTTCAACAATAATGATTGCCTTGTTGGCTTTGTTTCTTTGGGAGTTTAACTTAGTGTCTCCCCCCTCTCTTTTTCTGGTGTCTTTTTTCTGTGCATTTAGGTTTTCCGCATTTGCGAAGCATAAGAGGTAGGATCTTTTTGTTACCTACTTAGTGTTGAGTAGTTTAACAAGTCCTTTAAATTGGTATATTGGTATTTTGTATAAGTGGCTTTTCTGTGAAGGAGTTGTACATTGATCTGGGGGTGAGATTGTTTTCTGAGGCTTCATCCTTAATGCATTTAAATTCATTTCCTTGGAATTTTCAGTTATTACTTATTTGATGAGTCACGTTGCAACCCGTGCTATCAATGAAAGGTACAGTGCAATTTTGCATATCTAACATTGCCTTGAATTATTGTTTTCGACCATCTGGGCACGCTGCACTGAATTGGAGTCATATACTAATTAACAACCTGTAGATCTCTCTCTATTTCTCACCCACCCTTCTTATCACCTTTGTCTTCCTCATGTATCATTTGGTTGCGGTCAACTCTGCTATTCATGTATGTACTTTTTAAATTGTTTTGCAAACTGTCACTTGTTAATTTGATCTCTGTGGCAAATGGTTGTGCTCTTGTGCGTTATAACCACACCGATGTGCCCTATTGACTTGAGGACCTTTTATTTCATTTATGTTTTATTTGCTTGATTACTTTTGTTACACTTGTCATTGGATTGTAAACTTGTGATGATCAGCCTCGGAGGAAGAGCTGGAAAGCTTGAAACACGTGTCAGGCTGACTTTCTTCTGTTGAATTAAATGCAAGATTGCATCTTCTAAATTGTGGACTCTTTGTGGCGCATTGTTTCTGGAAACCCTTGTGTTCAGTACATTTAGTATTACTAATATATTTTTTTCTTCATTTTTATTTCTGTGGTTAATTTTCCTATCAACATTTTGTATGAATGGATTAGGATTGTATGTTTCTAGCATCTCAAACTGCACCGTATTTTTAACTGCAGTCAGTAGGCCTGACATGGGTCGACCTTTTGCCCCTTGATCGCTGGGTTAAGGTATGTTCTATATCCTTCTATAAGCGGGAGTTCTCTTATCCAAGTCTCTTGCATGCATATGAAATCATATGCCATTTGTTTATCTACTTGTGAAATCATATGCCGTTTGTTTATCCACTTGTGATTGATCTAAATATATGAACCCCCCCTTGTGTTCCAACTTCCCAGCGTAATCCTATCTTTTTCAACTGACTGTCGGATCTATGGTTTATTCATCTCTGTCGCTAGGAGACCTGCCAGCCGTTTCGACGGTTCTTCTGTCCCTTCTTCAGGCTTTACTGACTTTTTGTATTTGTTACTATCTTTTCGATGTTCTTGTTGTTTTCATTCATGACTCGCAGTTTTTCGACCCTTATCGTTCTCCTTCCATTGATCATAGTTTTTATTTCTTATCCCCAGATTCGATGGATTATTTCGATCCTTTGCCGTCGCTTCAAATGGTTTGTCCTTTTTGATTTGGGTCAGGTCAAAGCCTAGCAGTCTTAATTTACTGGTTTCTCTTAATAATAGGTGTTTTACCAAGGAACCTGTTAGATGCACCTTTACTCTATCCATCTGTTCCTTTTTTTGGGAATTCTATAATGACTAAGTGATTAGTTGTCATGAATCTCAGTGCTGGTATATGATGAAAACGTCTTGGGACATTTGCCCTATTCACGATTAAGCCGTCATTCTTTGGCATAAGCCTTTCCAACATAAGTCGCAGATCATATGTATCTAGTTCTTCTATTTTTTTTCTTCTCTTTCAGGATCTCGCTGTGTGGTTGCAATCTTTCTTTTTGTTATTCTTAAAGGTGATGTAATGTACTTCTCATTTTCCTCTATTTTTTCCTTTCCCCTCTTTTGGTATGGTTCTATCACTCTCATTTATTGTCCACTTCAATGATTTTGATCTGTAACTTTTGTTCATCTTTAAAGTGATCCTTCGTCATCTCGTTCAACAATGTTGGCCCCATCACTTTGAATATCTTACCTTTTTGCTTCTGCCTAGGGTATTCTGGACCAGTTGGTTGATTCTTGTTCAAATGTGATTCATCTTCGCTATCAGTGGAGTCTGGTACGTGCGATGATTCTTCTATTGTGGAGGAAGCATAAGATTGTTCAGACATCATGACTGTATACGTGGATAAATCCAATAAATCAATTTGTTGCTCATCCTCCAACATTTGTGAATCCTCCGTTTGTACCATTTCTTCTGGTTTCTTAACTACTATCCCCACTTTTGTGGTCTTTTGATGTAATTGTCTACTTGGCTGGCATGCGATATTTATAATGAAGCTCTTGCTTCCATTTTATTTAAATTTTTGCTCCCCTGCCATGTTTTTCATTTTCTTTGTTTGGTTTTCTTTTTCTTTATTTGCTCCTTTGGTCTTGTGTTGGATATTATTTCTATTTCTGACATTCTCCAGTCCCGATTTTATTTGTTCTCCGGGCATCTACATGGGTCTGGAGAAGATGGGACATATCCTCCTTTCAGCGTCTGCCTGTTGCAGCGCTTAGTTTCCTATTGCCGTTGTTCTTTCCATCTCCTTCGTGGCCTTATCTTGCTCTTTACGCTTAGGACTATCGTCGTCAAACAGGTTCCAATTATGTTCTCTTCTGATCTTCGATAGATTGATTGTATTTAATTTGGATGATTTGGGACTTTAAACACATTTGTTTGGATGGATTGTCTCACCTTATGAGGGCTTTTATTTGTCTTGCATGGGTACTCAGTGGACTTTACAGGTAGGAGCCCGTTTTTCCCTGAACTCTCGTCTTCCACAATTGTATTTTCCTCCGTTCTTTCTTTCTGTTTGTGATTGTTTGGATTCAAGGAATTTTTTGCACTCGACTAGGGGTTTGCAAGCTTAGTTCCGCCACTTCAAACTATCTCGATTGTCTTCGTATTTCTTTTTCTTTCATTACTGGCTCTAAAATGTCACGTAATAATGTGGACACTTTAGCAGAGCTATTATCCAATTCCCTTTGTATTCCAGACACAAAACCTTCTACATGCAACATTTTTGAGTGTAACAATGCCAATACAGCTGTATTATTTTGCATGCGTTCTCCAATTTGCTCATATAGCTTCATGAAGGGCGCAAGTACCATAGTTTGCATTGCAATTACAACAGTCACTTTCTTTCACATTATTTTCGGTCACCCCTATGTTCGATAACTTTTCAATGCTCAGTTGTGTTGGCACTTCGACCCCTTTTTTGTCCTCAGAAATTTGATTGGTTAAATGTATTGACTCTTGCGGTTTTTTAATTGTCTTTATCTGGACAGAGTAGAATGGGGACATCCCTGTCCTGTGGTGAGAAGGCAAGGTACAATTCCAATTCAATGGTCTGTTTTTTTTTTTTTTTAGCCCACTGGTCTCAGTGTTGTTGAATTGCTTTCTCCGATTCTATTGTCAATGATGTTTCTAACAATAATTTATCTGATTTTTCAGATTGGTTAATCTTTTCTTTCGCAATGGCATTCATAGGTCTTCATGATGACGTTTTACTTATTCTTTCATGTTTTAGCATTCCAGAGTTACGTACCCGTTAAATGGATGCCTGTTACTCTTCCAAGCACTGAATGCTGTGGTTTGAGACTTATTGGCTTCCATATATTTGGTCTCTTGGCAGATTCAACTATCATTTTCTGCTCTTGATTAGGCCGTTGATGTTTTCTTTTCTGATGCAGCACCATATATTGTTTCTCCTCTTTCTTCAACTAGGCTTATTCTGGGAATTATATCCTCTTGGGCACAACCAGTGGAATTAATTTGCTGCATTTGTTTGGTGAGAGCCATTTTCGCTTTGTCTGTAACTAGCCCTCCATTAAATACAGTGTCCGGTGGGGGTTTGGTGGCACTAAGCTGTTCAGGCGCCCCACTCATTTCTTTCTTTATGCACCCCATCGTTCTCGTCAGTCTTCCCACCATCTGTTATAGGGGGCGCTCCAGATTGTAGCATGTTTATATGTGATTCTGTGCACGCCGCAATTTTCACGGCTGCATTAATTGGCATTGGCGGGTGACTATTCTGATTTATTGAGATGGTCTTCACTAGTATCTGATTTTTACTGTGAGGTCTACGACCTGGCTCTTCATAGCTGTTAGATTTTGAACGGTCAATTGCCTCCCATTGTGTCAGATACGCGCTCGTGCGAGTGTAAATCAGCATTTCCAATTTTGGCTAACCTTACCTCATCATGATCACACGGCAGCCTCGGCGAACTCAGTCACACTCAAGTTTCTTCTTGTATCTGATGGGACGGTGTTGTTGGAGCTCGGAATTCTGTATTTTTCAAGTGGCCGTCTGTTGTCTTCTTCCATTCTAACAATTTTCCAAGCCCCTTTATTATGTGTTTGTTTTTCATTTTGTTGATTTCCACCTGTCAAGTGTTAGGTAATGTGTCTCTGTTCACACGACTGTCGCGATTCAGCAACTCCACGGCCTAATGGTTGACAAAGCGGTTCAAGGGACTCACGTCCCGCAGTCACCGCCCTTAAGTGAGACCATCGGCACCTCTCGGTTAACCTCCTCACCACCCGAGGTTCCCTGAGATCACTGTAGATCACCTTCTGCTCCACTTTCCGTTCCGCGGCGGAATGACATTTTTAAATGATTGTGGAAATCAGCAGTCACAATAGCCACTCCTCCAAAACAAAACACGTAGACAGACTGCAGCATGTCTCCACTAGCCGCAATACCCGCAGATCTCCTTCTGCTCCACCTTCTGCTCCTCCGCGTTCTGCTGCACATAATGCATGTTCTGCTTTGGCCAAATAATCTTTTGGTCTTTGGAGTGTTCTCTCTCATTCGATGTTTGGATGGATTGTCTCACCTTATGAGGGCTTTTATTTGTCTTGCATGGGTACTCAGTGGACTTTACAGGTAGGAGCCCGTTCTTCCCTGAACTCTCGTCTTCCACAATTGTATTTTCCTCCGTTCTTTCTTTCTGTTTGTGATTGTTTGGATTCAAGGAATTTTTTGCACTCGACTAGGGGTTTGCAAGCTTAGTTCCGCCACTTCAAACTATCTCGATTGTCTTCGTATTTCTTTTTCTTTCATTACTGGCTCTAAAATGTCACGTAATAATGTGGACACTTTAGCAGAGCTATTATCCAATTCCCTTTGTATTCCAGACACAAAACCTTCTACATGCAACATTTTTGAGTGTAACAATGCCAATACAGCTGTATTATTTTGCATGCGTTCTCCAATTTGCTCATATAGCTTCATGAAGGGCGCAAGTACCATAGTTTGCATTGCAATTACAACAGTCACTTTCTTTCACATTATTTTCGGTCACCCCTATGTTCGATAACTTTTCAATGCTCAGTTGTGTTGGCACTTCGACCCCTTTTTGACGGGTGACTATTCTGATTTATTGAGATGGTCTTCACTAGTATCTGATTTTTACTGTGAGGTCTACGACCTCGCTCTTCATAGCTGTTAGATTTTGAACGGTCAATTGCCTCCCATTGTGTCAGATACGCGCTCGTGCGAGTGTAAATCAGCATTTCCAATTTTGGCTAACCTTACCTCATCATGATCACACGGCAGCCTCGGCGAACTCAGTCACACTCAAGTTTCTTCTTGTATCTGATGGGACGGTGTTGTTGGAGCTCGGAATTCTGTATTTTTCAAGTGGCCGTCTGTTGTCTTCTTCCATTCTAACAATTTTCCAAGCCCCTTTATTATGTGTTTGTTTTTCATTTTGTTGATTTCCACCTGTCAAGTGTTAGGTAATGTGTCTCTGTTCACACGACTGTCGCGATTCAGCAACTCCACGGCCTAATGGTTGACAAAGCGGTTCAAGGGACTCACGTCCCGCAGTCACCGCCCTTAAGTGAGACCATCGGCACCTCTCGGTTAACCTCCTCACCACCCGAGGTTCCCTGAGATCACTGTAGATCACCTTCTGCTCCACTTTCCATTCCGCGGCGGAATGACATTTTTAAATGATTGTGGAAATCAGCAGTCACAATAGCCACTCCTCCAAAACAAAACACGTAGACAGACTGCAGCATGTCTCCACTAGCCGCAATACCCGCAGATCACCTTCTGCTCCACCTTCTGCTCCTCCGCGTTCTGCTGCACATAATGCATGTTCTGCTTTGGCCAAATAATCTTTTGGTCTTTGGAGTGTTCTCTCTCATTCGATAAAGAATCTGCCCGCTGAGGAGATGGAGGGCTTCAACGCTTTCATAAAGGAAAGGAAAGGAAAGGAAAGCAAAGCGTCAGCATGCCGCAAAATATACTGACCCAACGTCATGTCCGGCGCGTGACACATAGGTTTCAAGCAGAGTAACGTCGTGGCCCCTGGTGGCAAAAAAAATGTACAAAGACCTGCTCCGCTGGCAATAGCATATCGGAAATGAGGAATCTGTGGGAGGAACATCCATAAGAAAGACCATTACTGATAGGTAAGTAATTAGTTTTTTGCCATGATATAATGACGCCCCCTCAGAAAAGAAGCTTCACTGTTCTGCTGCCATCTCCTTGAAGTAAAGTTCTCCAAACTTCTAGAATGTTTCCTAATAGTGTTTCTTTTCTTTAATGATTGAAAGCTACTTTGACAGATTGTATTGATCCCTGATATTAGCCAGATCATAAGGAACTGAGAGATTTGATGCAAGTTGATTGTGATATTAACATTCAAGTTTCTCTGGTCTAAGCGTGTATAACGTGAGAATGAATATGAACTTTGCAATGCTTTTAGAGACTCATTGAATGTTAAGGTCCATTCAAGAAAAGGTATATCTTATATGAGGACATCTCATCCAAAGTATAAAGGATTAAACTGTTCTACCGCTGATATGCATATCTAGAGGGAGCGTATCTGAAAAATGGGCCGTTTATGTACAATACAGTGTCCTACTGTATTTTGAATGTTGTATGTTTTGAATGGTTTTTTTGTTCTGTTTTCAGCCTTGAAACATGACTCAAGTGGAGATTCTGTGGAAGAACAGACTTTTATTTTAACATTGGTAGAAATAGAAGCTCCTCCGGTGGAAGTATACCGGGAGGAAACCACACCTTCGATTCCAGAAAGTGTGTTACCAGCACCAGTACTATTCTCTCCGACTAACCCAGAAATGGTGGACTTGGCAAACGCCTCAAGGTATGTAATTGATCACTTAAAATATATTTTTTAATTTGTTTAGCACTTTAGGCCTAAGCATTAAAGAGCTGCTTAATGTAAGTTCACTGGAGAGCTAACAACAAACGGGGCTAAAGCCTTTAAAGGTTCATAGTTCATAATTTTAGTTTTTTTTTAACATTTAAGACATTGTGGGAATTGACATACTGCACCATAGAGGCAATTCCACTACTGCAGCAAGCAGAAGTATCCCTTTTCTTTTACCATGAGAGACCTTTCGTCAGCACTGGATGACTTCTTGATTCAGATGCCTTTCTTAGTTTTTGCTTAGAAAATAACTATCACCTTATTTTAAAGTGTGGCGCTCCAATATACAGTTATCGTAACTGCATTTAGTTCACGCTAACGAGCAATGTATCCTCTACTTTTCCCTAAAGCTGTCAGGAGTTGATAACCTGTAGGTTATTTTGCCCTCTCCCCTGTAAAATTGTGTTTCTGTTACAGTTTAGTAGGATAGCTTATTTCAGCTAACAAGCCACACCGCCACTTACTAGCTATCTCTGTACACTTTCTGTTCAGTGTTACTAAACAGTGCATTGTGGGTATGCCAATTAGCTCCAAAACAGCTTGTTCCAAATTATTCGTTTTGCAAGGCACCACTATTTATAAATTGCTTTATCAACCCAAGACATGCAGCTCTCAAAAATGCAGACAACCACAGATACTTTTCACCGCCATTGGGGGAGCATCAGCCTGGTATAATCAGGCATACTTGTGATTGGAGTATGTTTAGCAAACATCAGTGTTATGGTGAGTTTAAACAAGCAAGGAACCCCTCTTCTACCTGAAATGTGAAAGTAGAAGAGGCAATTTTAGCCCAATTTTATTAGACCTATAAAGATTTATTTTCAGATCATGTATACAAAGTGCTGTTACTAACAAGTATCTGCACAATGTAAATATGTATTGACCATGATGCTCAAAACTCTGAGATTCGTTGTGGATTGTCCTCTAAAACCAAGTGAGACAGGTTGCAGAGTCATGGCCATTTTCCATGGAGATGTAAGGCGAGCTCTCAATAAAGAATGGGAGTATAAGGGCATAAAGGACACCTTAGGACAGGTTGTGTGCACGGGGTACATAGTGAGATTGGGTGGCTCCACGTGGTGTGCAAGAGCCACCCCGGAAGAAAAGACTCTATGCAGTTCCATTTCCATCACAGGCAGGAACCCTTCCACCCACCCCCAAAACCATCTAAAGACAACTCCCACAAGCACTGAAAAGGAGTGGCTGACTGTAGTAGTCAATCCGGTATAAAAGAATGCTTTTATGTTATTGTTTGTGATTTATTTAAATGTATATTTAGTTGAATGTTTATAGGTATAGCTATGTTATAATATTAGGTATTGGGTAGGTTAATTGTTAAATAGGGGGAATAGAGTGTTAGGTAGTGTTTCTTATGTAAACAAAGGATAGAACGTTGTAATTAGTGTTAGCCTGTCAGAGGTCAACTAGGGGGATGGGATCGCCCACTGAGGTCATCCTCTGGCCTCCTTCTACAGAGGATGGTGCCAGGTATACATCAGGGGGTCTGTTCCATCTGTCCACACTATGGGTCACCCTCCTACCCTTCTAAGGAAGGGTGGGCTGCTGTTGCAGATCCCTTTAGAAAGGACAGATCCCTTTAGAAAGGAGTCGCACCAGGAGAAACAAAAGGGGGATAGGGTTTGTATGGAACAAGTAAAGTTTATTAAGAAATTGTGTTTTTATAAGTAAGGGGTCCCTGTTGGGCTCCATAACAAATCCACCGGTATCTGTATCCCACTGGAGTAAGATAAGGACTCTGGGCGCAGCCCATCTCCTGTTTAACAGCGATTTTATTTGCAAGTGGCCAGGGGTTTGGAGGCGGATGGTTCTCGTAGGTAGTGCCCCTGTTCTGTGAGGTGAGGGCGGCACATGCCCTTGCCCTGGACCAGGGCCAGAAATCAAGGGCTGCAGGTATCCTATAAGTTGTCAGAGACATGGGGGCCTGCTCAAGATAGCCAGAATCTAACTTAAAGCAAGGTGGTGTGGAAGAGCCAGGCCTTCAGTTCTTTCCTAAACTGAAGGAGATGTTGGAGCAGTCTGAATTGCTGGGATGGAGTTCCAGATGACTGTAGCGTAGGTTCAGAAGGATTGTTTCCTAGTTTTCTCCCTGCGAGCCTGTCTAGTTTCCTGTCTGGTGATAGGCTTATTGAGAGATGACTGTGTGCCGCCCAATGCTAGGTTGTACATAAGGTTGGTGGCATAACAGGTGTGGTTGCCTTGTAAGTGAGACAAGCCAGATCCTAGCTGGGATGGTGAGTCAATGTAATTCATGCGAGGGGGAGGGGGCTGATGTCCGATTTCCTAGTGCTGTTGAGGAGGCGAGCTGCAGTGTGGTAGGCTACATTGAGGGTTCTACATTTAGAAGAGTTACACTTCACTTACATGTAAATTACATAAATTATGCTTGCCTGGGGCGTAAATTAGGTGTTTACACAAGTCCTCCAGTGGGAGATAATGTTCGCTTATGATTACATTGTTGTATTCAAATGCTGGCAGTCACATCAGTTCTTCTGCTGGTGCTCTTGGTTTACGCATCAAGTGTTCAGCTTTGCCCTTATAATTAGCTAGTCTAGGTTTAGATGCAAGACTCAAGGGATTACTCCTCCTCTTTCCATCACCTTCTTCGACCCCCTCCTCTCTTCTCCACTTCATTATGTCTTCTCTCTTTTTTCTATCTTCTCCTTCCTCTTCTGCTCTTTACCCTCCCCCTTCTCTTCTTTGTCCTTCAACTTTGCTCTGCCTTCTCTCTTCTGCTCTTCTTTCTTTTCTTCTCTGCTCTGTGTTTTATCCTCCTCTTTCTCTCCTCCACTGTTCTTTCTTCCTCTGCTTTGCCCTTTCCACTGCATGACACTGCCACGCTATAATGTACCCCTCGCTGTCTTCCCTCCCTACACCCACATTCCATTCTGGTCCGACTCCCCTTTTTCCCCCCAATGGGGAATGGACCTCAGGGCATATAATTGTTAGTGTATTCAGGACGGTTTATAGTGAAAATGTCGACTGCAAAAATGTCGACTGCAAAATTTATTTTTTTTAATGGGGGGGGGTTCCCCCCAACCCCCGTTTATTTTTACTAGCTAGACCCCAAAAAACATACAAATAAATATATATTTTTTTTTTTACATTTTTTTTTTCCACATTTTTGCATTCGACTTTTTGCAGTCGACATTATAACTGGACACCATTCAGGACCACATGAAGCGTGAGCTTGTCGTGTGGTTCAATGCTCAATGTTTGGGAATGCAGATTCTTTAAGTGCCATTAATTGCGTAGCAGACTGCCCACTTGGTTTGCTAGCTAACTTTGTTTGACCTGCAGCCAATTTAATGTGCAAGCAATACTCATGAACATTTGTCTTTCACTAAACCAGTATTTCCTTTGTATTGGTCGTTCAGCGGCTGCTGCAGTGGTCGCTCTGCAGCTCGTTGGCAGTGCCATTGTCAATTGTGACTCCATGTATCATCATCGGTGGTGTATATCCGGTGCAGGCTGTGCCCTAAGATCTCAGTCCATTTCTTTCTGTGCACGTGAAGTGTTCTGTCAGGAACGCTTCTGCTTTAAATTGTGACTGCATCTTGTCTCTTCCTAAGGCTTCATACTTTAATCCCTGTAAGGAATGCAGGAAGCCGATGTTGCTGTTGCATCCACACTGGGGCTGTGTTTGGTGCCTGGATCCAGAGCACGACACTCTGTGCAGCTCCTATCAGTCCATACAGCCAAAGGATGTGAAGGGAACATGTCACTAAAGTCTTAACCACAAGACCAGTAGAACCCCCCCCCTTCAGAGCTTCCGACTCCCAAGGGCTAGGGAAATATAAGGCCGGGTTGCAGAAATGCAAAAACGAACAAGACAAAGTGATGCGCAAGAAGGCCTGGTCACAGAATTCCTTGTCCACTAAACCCCAATATGTTTCCTCCTGGAGAAGATGACACTATTCCCCAACTCTGGAGTGACAGTCTGAGGAATCACCACATATCTGTCCAGGTACCGTTTTTTTTTGCTGCCTTCTCTAATCCGGAGCAAAACAAACAATTCAAGCAAAAGATACTTGACATTTTCGTCAGAATCTTGGTATTGGTGGAAGAACCCAGGCCGTTGGCCCTCCTAAGGTGGTAGATGACCTTCAACACCCCACAGCCACATGCCTATGAGGTTGATCGCAGGCTCAGGACTACATTTTCTGCTCCTCTGCCTTGTATTGCAGTTGCCTTAGTGGCTAGTGCCTCAGATCAGTCCTCACTGCCAACTCATGCCAAATCGCGCATTTCAGCTCCTGATGCTCAGAAATACATCTGGGATTTCTGGCCAGATTTTGGACGTGCCAGTTGACCCTGTCCCTTTTTGCCTGGAGTCCTCAGAAAAGGGAGAGTTGGAGACCATTCCAAGCAGTTTTACAACCGTATGAAGAGCAGGTTGATTGACCACAGAGGCCTTTATTCAGGACTCTTGCCCCAAGTCTGGCGTTATTCAAGCAAGTATCCTATGGCTCTGTGAGTATCACTTTCCAAAGTATGGTTTAAGATTTTGGAGTACATAGGGATTACAGTACATTCTCGTGCTAAACAAAAACAAGCTAGAGTACTCTGCAGACTTTCTGGTGCAAAGTTCACCCAAACTCCACCCTGTGACCCCATACTTTGTGTGGAAGGAGCCCACTTAAACCGTCTGTCATCGAATATGATCTGGCAAATTAGAAAGTACAAGCTTGTCCCCTCCAATCCCGTATTCTTGTCTGCTCACCCAGAAAGGGAAGGGCATCAACACCCTCTCGGTACCTCGCACTTTGGTTGGCTTGGACCCCTGTTGTTAGGAGCACAGGTGACCACGAGACAGCCAATTGGGTGGGGAAGAGGGATTAGGGAGAGGCTGTGGATGGGTAAGGGAGAGTTAGGGAAACCGGAAAGAGGGTTAGGGTATTGAGATTGGATAGGTAGGGGGAAAGAATCTTGATATCCAGTGGCACATGCCTAAACAACCTGACCTGCCTCCTGAACCTGCAAAACCCAATCCTGATAGTGCCTCTCTAAACCATACACACACAAACATAGAACATGGAGCATCATATGCATATAACAATTAGTTTGACCCCACTGTGGAGACTAGTGAACGTGCAACAATGTCCTGAGAGCAACTTAAACATGGCAGCACAATGAGACAAACAGTAGGGAATAGTCCCACATGAAACACAAACACATGGCCTTGTAGGCAAAGCATGAAATGGGAAGAAAGCAACTAGCACATATCTGGATCCACAAGTGCTCGTTCTTTAGTGAATATCTGAATTTCACCTATCACGTGTTTTATCGTCACACTTGCACCCCATACATCAATTCTTGACTTCCAAGTCTAATATGAATTCTTGAACATGTAGCACAAATAGTACTTTATGGCTACGTTTTCACAAGGAAGTGCTGATAGCCACATGTGACGTTGTTAGTACCCAAACATGGCGAACAATACAACGACGTTTACTTATCAGAAGTGACGTCTGAGTTCAAATATAGCCTCCTTCACTGTCTCTCTGACCTGTTCTGTAGCTCCTCACTGCTGCTACCAAGGCCAGAGCACCCCATGCCTCACCAAAATGCTCTTCCGCCCGTGCCAAAAATCTTCAATAACCCAACACCGGCACAGGCAGAAAAGCAGCCTTATCAGGCTGTTATGCTTCACCCCAAGGACTCCTGGGATGTGTAGTTTGCGGCCCCAGCGAGCCGCAACGCCAAGGCTTGTTAGCCTTAGCCTGAAGGATGCGGTCACAGGCAGTTCCACCTGCCCCCAACTTACATGCCCCCACTATATATTTGACAATGCAAGCTTTCACCGTTTGTCTATTCATTTATAGCACGCCAAGGCCCATATAAATAAAGGCGCACAACAAAAGACAAACAGAATGAACACCAAAAAACACACATAATAAGAGGACCTATGGACTAAGAACCCAAAACAGAACCAGCAGTCCATCCAGCGATAGCTTTATTTGAGCAAGTATGTTTTGAGCTCCTTCTTAAAAAAACAGCAATGAATATATCTCTCTTGGGACTAACAGGAGATTGTTCCTGAGGCGAGGTGCCGCAGAGTCAAAGGCCACTTTACCAGCTCTTTCCAATTTGCTCGAGGAATGAACAGCAGATTGGTGTTTCTAGATCGCAGAGTGCGGATGCAAGATTTAAGGGTCCACCTTGATTTAAGGTAGGAAGAACATTTCCCATTCAAACACTTGTGGGCAAGAGTAAGATCCCTCGGACAGACGCTCTCTCACTGGTAGGCAGTGTGAAGCGCATCGAGCTTCTGAAACATGATCTCTGAGCTTGATTTGATGCACTATTCTAACTGTGCTATTTTGGAGTGTCTGAAACATTATATTGCCTTGCGAGGTGCCAAACTAGAGACTG
Organism: Ambystoma mexicanum; assembly: GCF_040938575.1. Taxonomy (NCBI): domain Eukaryota; kingdom Metazoa; phylum Chordata; class Amphibia; order Caudata; family Ambystomatidae; genus Ambystoma; species Ambystoma mexicanum. The sequence goes on along the minus strand of NC_090935.1, from coordinate 654,046,042 downwards.
CCACAATAATCACATTTTGTTCCCACAATGGCACGAGCAGGATAGGCACAGTTCTCTTTTGACAAAAAAGGTTAAATACACCAGAATAATTTCAGAAAGTATGAAGTGGTGGAAGCAACATTATTTGTGCGAGTGTGATGCTGGAAATGCCTCTTGGAGGGACAGTGGCTCCTAGTCGTTGTCCTACCACTAATCTGTGTGTTTTCTGTATGTTTTCTGCCTCTGAGGTCCAGCCTGGACCTCTGGCAGTGCAGCCCTTAATTTTTCCTTTTTGGTGAACAATACCCATGGGATTCCTGTATGGCACCCATGGGTGGGGGTGCACCCTTGTACCCCTTTTGTGTGTGTTTTGGGGCACTTGTGTGTCTCCCACAGTCCCTGGGTATGGGCTAGTGGCAGCTAAATGCTGACTTGACAGTTGCTCCGAGTGTCCTCCCTTTTTGGGACACCCTGGCCCTGCCACAGAAATCATTGGATTTCTGGACAAAGGAAGATGGCCACTGTAGCCTTTTGGTTTCTATTGCCTTTAACCCTTGTTTCCAAAACTCCTGGGAAGCCCTGATCTGTCCCTTTCTCCCTGACTGGATGTTGGGTGGTAGGACCATATATGGTTCTGGGGCGGTCTCCCAGGGACCTTCCCAGGGACTTTGTGTTGTGGGTACACCCTTGGGGTGGCCCATGTATGAATGGATTGAGGAACCAATATGAATTCTGTGTTGTGGGTGTCTGCTTTTGGGTGTGACACACAATGCCTGGACCAGCCCTGACTGAAACTGGAGTGAATACAGTGTAGTGCTCTGAAAGGCTGAGTGTTTACTCCAATCCACATTCTGTGTTGTGTGTCTTGTGTGGATGAATGGCATGAATGCCTGTGAGCCTGATTGGTTGCCTGCCTGCATGAATGTACTTGTGAATGATTGGCTGACTGAGCCTGGCTCAGCTTGAGTGAATGGAGAACAAATGTGTATAATTATGGACTCCTCAGTCACCAATTTGTTCTGAAACTGAAGCGTTGAATCCTGGTTCCAGTCAGAGGAAGGAGTCTGCAGCTTCATTTCTTCAAGGAATCAGAAGACTGCACAGCTGACCCAAGGATGGACCCTGTATAGGCAACCTCTTCTGAAGCTATGAGGGACCATCGCGCACCTGCTGCTTTTCATCTGAATTACCCTGGAAGCCAGTGTGTGCCTGCCATCCGGAGAAAGGGGTCTTTGTGAGTCCAGAAGAGGATTGCTTGGACCTCTTGATCTGAAGAAGTCCAGTTGTCACCCATGGTCCCGAGGAGTGCTTGTGATCGCTGGAAGCCAGATTGCTATTTATTGCTCAGAAGAGGGGGTACACTGGCATAATGCTGTTTGACACCCGGAGCTGCCAAGGTTCCACCTAATCAAAGAATCTTTCAAGGGACATCCCTGATATGACATCTGGCCACTTTTTCCCACCAAAGAAGACCCCAGTTTGCTGTGTGCAGAGGAAGGCCTGCCAATGGGTTTCCCGCCACCACAATCCAAAGAATATGTTTCAAGGGTCCACACTTGGAGAGGGTCTTCAGTCCAGTCCAGTCCAGTGATCGAGTCCAGGTCGCCAGAAGCCACCCAGAGGTCCGTGCTGGTAAATTGACACCTACTTCTGCCACTGCACTCGTCACCACCAAATGGTCCCCCACGGCCTTATCTTCTTCAGCCAGACCTTGTTGAGGTCCACAGCAAGTTTCACCTTCGTGGGATATCCACATCCACAGTAATGACCCACCAACGGAGACCACCGTGAAGACAAAGTGCTGCCTTTCCGACCCTGCCTGGTTCCTTCTTTTCTCTTGACATCGACGTCCCAGTGACTCCTTCCTGCAAAGGGCGTCCGTCCTCGAAGGGTCCCGTCGAGTTAAGCCAAGAACTCCATTGCTTCGCCTACTAAGGCACCAAATGTACTGTGACGAGGAAGAGCCTCTTCCAGCCTCCGGAATCATCCAGGGGTCCCAGATGCGTCTTGGTTCCTGTTCTCCTGTGGCATTTTAGGTACTTTGGGGTGGTGGAACCTGTATTAGAAAAGCAGAGTATTATTGAACATTTATGGACTGGGCTGTAATAGCCACGATAAGGTACACCCTACAATTTCCCTTACAGGTTGCCCAGGTAGGGGGATCATCACATAATTTTACTATACGAGTGTACAAAAGTATACTGACTATGTTCTGAAACTAATCTGCCTTTCTTCCTTGATCTATGCAGTTACACCTTGCTTAGGATTCTCATGCTATTTAAAGACTGTCAGCAGTTGGTGCATTTTTAATGAATCGAAGTATAGTGTGGTACTACATTGTTGCCATTATTAGAATAGTGTTGCCTTTAGTACAAAGTGTGTTATTTATTGATATGTATATTTACCCAAACCTTATTTTTCAAAATCATGATGGTAGTAAAAGACTTTATCACATAATATAGTGCGTGGACATTCCTTTGTGGGGGTGTGGGGAATTGCTGTACATAAGAACCATCCTGCATCACCTCCTGAGAGTTTAATTCTGGCTGCCCGTCCAACATTACCAATTGAGAGCCTCGGCTGGGGTGTGCTATGCCTCTGCCCAACCCTATAGAGGGCGGAAGTACAGATACCCCTTCCAGTCTTTACAGTGAGGCTTCATTGTAAGAGAAGCATCAAGATACACTGCTAGCATTTTTACTTTCGCAGCTACTGGAATAACACAGCCAGAAATGGTAAATTCCCTAAAATCCGCGGAGAGTTTCCCTAGTCTGTTAAGTACCAACAATAGGTAGTTCAGTCTTCGAGTCATTCAGTGCTAGCCCATTAAAGGTCATCCAACTATGGGTAATGGTAAATATCTTATTAAGATTCTCTGAGTCCTGACTATAATTCCCTGTGAGATGCAACAGTATATTGAGTATCATCTGCATAGTTGCCAAAGAACACCCCAAGAGCATCAGGAGTATCGGAGGGGTTTTGTAAATACATTATATAAAGTGGGTGAAAGACAAGACCCCTGTGGCACTCCAGAAACCAGAATAATGGGGGGGAGCTATTGCTGACTCACTGAAGATTCTTGCTGTGAGGCCTGATAGAAAAGAGATAACCCAAGTTGAAGCTTCAGGGGAGATATTAGCAGTATGATTTAGCCTGTCAACCAGTATATCACAATCAACCATGTCAAATGCTGCCGATAGATCAAAGATCTTCACAGGCCCACCCCACCCTTGTCCATAATCGGAAGCATATTAGACTTAAGGTCTAACAAAGCGGTCTCTGTCCCATGAGCAGCCCTAAATCCTGACTGTACAGATAGGCTACTCTGTCGACAATCTTTAAGCAAAAGTGTACATTGGTTATCGGAAGATAATTGGTTGCCACATTAGGGTCTAATGAGGGCTTCTGAAGCAAAGGTGTTATCCATGCTTACTTAATATTAGATGGCACAAGGTTAGTATTGAAGGAAACATTGAGGAATTTGGTGATCATAGGGATCAAAGCAGATATGCACTCCTTCACTATAGCAGATGGACACAGATTGTCTTTGTATACTGTAGGTTTAATTGAGTGGACTATAGTTCCAACCTCTAGTTCTGTGACATTCACAAATTTGAATGACAGAGTTATTACCGATAATCTTCTGATCGTAGGATGGGTGCAAAAAGGTGGCTTGTTTTTTAACAATAGATTGCTTAAGTGTTAAAACCTTGTTCGTTAGAGCCTTCTGAATAGCAATACAGCAAGTTTCATCTTTGCTAGTAGCATCTTGTGTCTCCACATCAGGAGACTCCAACTCTTTCAAAATTTTAAAAAGTTCTTTAGTGTCTGATTTGGCTCCACTAATGCATGACTCAAAATGCACTTTTTTAGCATTGCATATGGCTTCCTTATATCTTTTTGCCACAAGACGATAAGCTACCTCATCATCGTGGGAAAGAGATTTGAGCTAACTTCTATGATGTTTGTTCTTCTCAGATCTTAGTTTGTGTAGATCAGGCGTAAGCCAGGTTTGCTTATTAGTGTTGACTCAGATCTTACACTTTCTCATTGGAACAACCTTATCTATAGCTGAAGTCAATGCTGATAATAATAAGCAATATTTTGCGCTGAGGTTAAAGATGCAAGTAGCTCAGACAATGTATGCAACAGTGGAGACAGAGAATCTTTTGTGGCTTTAAACCGGTTACATTTAGTAACTGTAATGTTACCAAGGCATGCCCATTGCTTGCGATTAGGAGTACACAACTGAAACATGATAAAATGATGGTCGCACCATGGACATAAGGTATGATGCTAAGGTCATAAATCATAATCTTAATGACACAGATCCAGTCCAGTATATGACCTTCCCTATGGGTGGCAGCCATAACATGCTGCTAAAAGCCAAGATCTGCAAGGGCCTGATTTAGAAGGGAGGCTACACGATCTGCCTCATCATTGAACCAATAATTAAAATCCCAGATTACAATCACTAAGGTTTCAATATTTTTGAAAATTCTCTTATTCTGATGATTCTCTTTTGTCTGTTGAATTCTGGCAATGTATTCTGAATGCACAGGAAATGTCCTTGAATATAGCAATTTTAACCTTTGTAAAACACACATTTTAAAAATGTATAGTGTTAATATGTACTATTATGAAAATGTATTTGAGGACTGTGGTAATGTGATATGTAAATATTATATTTTGTTAATTGCTGTCTTTGCAAAGGTTTTACTGTAAACTGTGACAAATCCCTCTGTCTTTGCTTCTCCCCCAGAGGGGGGGACCCTTCCCATGGGGCCAGGGAGGTGAGGCTGCTACCGGATAGCCCCCCTCGGTGTGGTACTCAGCAAGAGGACCCCATGGGAGGAGAACTCCTCTGTGGGAAAGGTGAAGACTGTTGAGGGAGAACGCGGTATGTTAACCATCATACCCCCAGACATTGTTCACCTAACAGCATGAATAGGGCCCAAGCACCCCCACCCTCTCTGTCTCCTCTTTCTTCTACTAATGACCTCATACATAGCACCCCTGTATATCCGGTAGAAGGTACTGTGATGAGGAACAGTGAATATGGATAACTACAAAAGTACTGACACGAGGAAGAGCAGGGCAATTAAGCGCCCTACGCAGAACCAATACCAACATGCTAGCTATCCGAAAGTCAAGTCAATCTGCCATGAAAACTGACGATGGACTCTACTCTGTGTCAGTCTGTCATGCATCGGCCCTGGAAGCTATGGCAATGTTGTATGCCTTTGAGTGTGTATCCCTTGTGTGGCTGTAAATGCAAGTAATTCAGTCCTTTATTAACTGTCTAGTCTTCTCACAAGATGGCCGCCACCTCTCTAAAGGTGGGCGGAGCCTATTCTTCCTTGCGTTATCTGTTTTCTCCCGGAGTAACGCTCGCCTGTTCTCCAGGCAGGAGTTGCAGCTCTCCTCTGCAGTACTACCCTTTCGCCTTCCTTGTACCAGCAACCCTGTTTGTTTCCGAACCTCTGTCTCCCCTTTCCGCCTCAGCCCTCCTCTGCCCTGTCACTTCTGAAGTCTTTCTTGTTTACTTTCGGTTCCGGATTACGGTCTGATTCCAGTTCGTACCTGTGTCTACCAGTGTTAGCATCTCTGTCTGTGTTAGTCATTTATTTTCTTTCTTTCCTTTTTCTATTCTGAATCTACTTACCTGACTATCCTGCCGTCCTCGCCGCATTCACTCTATTCTGTGCGCCATCTCTCAGGCGCGCTTCCCAGCCTTCCGGATCACTTTCGTCTCTTCCCTGCGCTGTGCGGTTTTCGCTCTCTTCCTTTTCTCTCTTTGGGGATTCGCAGCGTTGTATTTACATCGCCTTCGGTGTATTGGTTGAAGTGTTTCTTGTCGGCTTTACACTTTGGTCATTATTCTATTTGGAAACATTACTGTTTTTCTCTACTTGTGTCTCTACTTCCTCAGAGTCTTCAGTACTCTCTATTTACCTTTTGCCATGTTCTATCGTGGTGCAGTAACATACTTACCAACTCGGAGTTATCTTTGTGTCAAGATCAGCAGAGCCTTCAAGTCCGGAAGTGCCAGTATTTCTTCAAATGCAAATTTCCTCTGGTCTTGTTGTGCCCATCGTTCCCAGAGCAAGGAAAAGAGAACTCAACTTGATCATCCATCCAGGGTTTTCTGTGCCTGATTAGCCTTTTTCCTGAACTTGTGGGAGCTTGCTCCTTGGAGTCCCACTGGGCTTGGGTTGCTCTTCCGGCCAAGGTGGATTTGGAGGGGGATCGCCCTTATTTCCATCAAAAGAAGGAGAAGGTGGTCAAAGAACCTAGAAGAATTTGCAGAAAGAAGGACGCTGAAGCCCTCAACAGCTCCGGAGACGATACAGGTGTGGAGGATTCACGGGAGAGCTTTGGAGAGCTTGAAACAGTCCTACCCCAGAAGAGCATCGAGCTGGGAAGCGAAGCAGCACCGAGAGGACGCGCTGCAGACCCGAATGCCTAGACTGTGATGGCAGGGAATTTAGACGGCAGAGAAGAGCCAAGACTCAACCGAAGGCTGGGGAACCTGACATCCGGTGGCATGAATGCGGCCATCCGAGTGGTCCAGACGAGACGTGCAGGGAGAAACCAGCGTGGCGGAGCCACCCAAAGCCGAGAGCATACCGCAAAAGCCCAGAGGAAGCTTGCCGGTGTTGCAGAGGACCTGAACCCTTGTGGACCGAGTTGGAAGGTACACAGAGGGGGACCGAAAGGCAATGAGACCCCCAGAGGCTATGGTTGGAAGGAAGTGCAGAATAGTCTTCCTCGTCCCAGTGGGACCAGAGATCAAATAAGGACATATTGGGTGAGAGAGCACCCTAGAGAGACCCTAAGAGAGGCCGGGCAGGATAGTGAACCGGGCCTAATTAATGGACACTATGAAGTTCATAAGGAGGTCTGAGACCCGAATAATGAGAAACTGAGCAAGTTATACATGCAAGATAACGCTTAGCAGGTTTGTGGACCGGGGGGCGAAAGGAAGACGCTTTACAAAGCTGAGAAGCGGGTCTGGGACCCACATAACGAGAAGAGACGACCAGGTGAAGATGGAGATACTTTGGCACAAGTGAAGAGAATACCAGTGGGAGAGAAAAAGATCCTGTGGCACAAGTTAAGAGAAGACATGCGGAAGAGAAGGACATCCTTTGGCAGGAATTCAGACACTATTGATGCTATCAAGAGATCCTAAAGAGGTTTTGGGAAAGGAGGTACCTTCCAATCTTGTTTTGGAATTAAAAGCAAATCACCTGAGAAGGTCTGGGGAAGAGAGGCCTCCTCCCAATCTGTGTGGAACAATACAGAGAAATCTAGTAACGACCAGGGGAAGAAGGATATTTGTCCATTTACAAACTGCCTAAAACATCCAGAAGAAGGGAGACATCCTGTTAGTCAGGGAGTAGCCTACTTTATAGTTTGCTTTTGAAGTGTAAGCGATGGAAATAGGTTTGGGACATAGGACAGTGGAATATTTATTTTCAATGGACATTCTGACGGCATGCTTAGTTTTGTTTGAAGCAGGGAATTCCCCCCTTAGTTATAGGGACAGGTAGGGTTCTTCCTTGTTTTCTGTTAAATGTTTGTACCATGCCACCTTTGTGTCCCACGTCTACTTCTACACCCTTGCAAAGCCGAAATGTAATGAAGAAAGAATCAAAATCCCCCGGCAATAAAATGTTGGACAAATGCTTAATCACAGGGAAGATGCCAGAGATCAGCCGGGTCTGAAAATGTGGCATGTCTTTCGGAGCACTATACAGTATAAAATAAACTATATGAGACACGAGGATTAACTAATGCCAACTGCCATTGCCAAGCCCTCCGAACCTCCCTCTGGACAGGGAAAGAAAAATGTGTTTATGGCTTAGAAAGGTGTTTTTTGACTCTAGTAGCATGGCCTTTCTGACTGTTGAAGCCTCTTACACTTTAGCTTTCCTTCTAACATATTCAAGGAAGCGGCTGGAAACCTGTCTCCTGAAATGCAGGGACAATTTTCTGAAATGGTGTCAGGCAGTAGGGAGTCTGCCAAACAAAATTTTGAGTTGGCACTGCACACAGCAGACTGCATAGCTGGATCCTTGGAAAAGAGTGCTGTGGTACGTAGTGTGCGAAACCAGAAGGTGTCTCACCCACTAGTCCCCAGGGATCTGTCATCCAGGTGGCCAGGCCATGACCATCGCTTTTGGACCCAGATCCTGGTGGCGGACCAGTGCGGGAGAATCAACTGGGTGAGAGGTCTTTGGGGAGTGGGACACCGGATGTTGAGACGAGGTATCCCCTTCCCTGTAACACCTTTACCCCATCCTACCGGGTAGGATATTTAGGAACTCTACTCCCCCCTTTTACAATGCAAACACTTTCTCATGGACAGCCCGCTATAAGGGAAAACAGACTAACACCCGAGCCGTGTACCTCACATGTCCCAATACTATGGGCAGTTATCGACAATCATGCACACCTGACTTCCATTACACTTCCCCACACGAATAAAAGGTGGAGCATGAGAGCACACTGAGTGATGCAAAGCACACGAGGATACCGCAGTTTCGAGACAGCAGCTGAGCACGAGGGGAAAGACTGCAAAACCGAAGGGGATCGCGAGGAGGGAAATTCACTTGACCTTTTCCACAAGGAACCATTACTTTCTAGAGACCTCGAGAATAGAAAGCATAAGACCAGGAAACCAGGCTTAAGAATCCTGCATTGTGTGTCGGAGATACCCGGGGCCCTCCCGCGTCACTAATCAAGGTGGGGAGAATCACCAGCTGCTGTGGTACTGTCCTTGGTTCCAAGAACAAAGCAGCATCAGTGAAGCCAACACAGCTGTTGAGTTGGAGAGATGGATACAAGACCGGTCTGTGTCAAAGCCAAGGTTGCAAGCAACAACATTGTATGGCGAACACTGGAATGAACATTGGTAAAACGTGTGTGATAAGAGACGCGATTGAAGTTAAACTGCTGATGAGTGATTGAACTTTGAAGCAAGCTACAATACCTTTGACAGAGTGGTCCGGCACCGCTTGGGTGCTCAATGGAAGGTCTCTGTAAGGTATCCAGCTGAGAAGTAATAACAGTAGATAAATTTGGTGCGAGCCCAGCGGAGGGAGACCAATTGAAAGAGATCGATTAAATGGAAATCGAAGTGGTCCTGCAACGGGTCAAGCAGAATCCTGTGCACAGTCGAAAGCCTTTGATTTTGATGAAATAGAGAAAGTTTGTAAAAGTACGTGAATTTGGTCCTAGCCCGGCAGAGGGAGACCAATTGAAGGTTTTGTGTTAAAGTCGGTCTGAGCCCGGCGAAGGGGGACCCGGGGTGAACAGAAAATCACCTGAGAATTTGTACATGAAATCGTGAGAAGAAAGGAACTTTAATCTTTTGTCGTGTTACATCAGGCCCTCTGAAATAAGAGATTTTGGGCCTCATTAGTTTGGCGGTAGCCTTGCCGGTAAATCCGACAGGCTGCCGCCAAACTTGCTAAATTTTCTGGCACCTCGAATGGGCAATTACCGGGTCATTACAGCCCTGCCAGACCCGGTAATTGCCCATTCGAGAGCGCTGAAATGAAATGCTCCCCAATGGGGAGGTCGGATGCACTGGCACCATTCAGAATGGTGCCAATGCATCCGACATGCTCTGCTCACGGGTGGCGGTACGCCCGCCAGGCCAGTCGTGGCGGGCGGGAAGGCACCCGCGAGCAGAATTTGTAGTTTGCCGGTCCGGTACCTATGGTACAGGCAAGTTTACCGGTACTCTAGTTACCCGACCAGCAAACTTATAATGAGGCCATTTGATTGACAGAGACTTTGGCACAGAAGGCTCTGATGTTGAAGTCTTGAACTGCATCCTTGTGTTAGAGCAACCAGAGACTCTGCTAAATTGGAGTGTGCTGCCTTGTCCCCTGCTGAAAACTTGGGGAAGGGAAGCCAATGGCTTGAGTATCATGACTTATCATTTCTTGAACACTTTTCTTTTGCATACCATTGTTTCCCACACTATTTGTATTTAGAACTAAGGATTGGCAATAGGTTTATTAGTATAGGTACTTTTATTTTGACAAGACACCACTAGGACTGCGTTATTATTATTTGATGGTCGTAACTTGCTCCTATCTTTAGATTTAGAATTAGATAGGCGTTTTTCAAACCCAATTGAAGTTCAATAAACACCCTTGAACTGTGATCACTTGTCTGTCTTACTGTTTGATACCATGCCTTCCTTACAATAGCCACTCATGGATTAGAACCTCTGGGTTTTCTGTCGACATCCAAATAAGTGTTAGACATGCCCTTTGTTGGGGCCAATCTCTTTTGGCTCCAAGGCCAATGAATTCTCAGATAAGTTTAATGCTCCCAAGATCAAGGCTAGCCCACTTAGTCTAGTGGACTAGTCATTTTGACGGGGCTGCTGCTTTTGTCCTTTCCTTCACCCACAGAGGCGAAGGTCAGGTGCCACAGAGTAGACTGCAGCAGGGGTCCTAATAACCCTGGAGAGGTGCACCCAAATGTACTGTCACCATTTCCTTGGTTCCTTCCTCTTCTCCAGCCACTTTAATTTGTCACTTTTCACCTATTGGGAGGGGGGATGTCCCCGTTTCTTCCTGAGTGCATTCATTCCACTTCTGTGCCTGGGCCTTGCAGTTGTTTTAAAAGAGTGGGGGCACTCACCTGGAAATCCTTATGGTGAGCATCCATTGAACTTTGATGCCAGAATTGATGGTGAACATCAATCTCTTGGAACTGTACCCCTTCAGATTGATCACCAGTGCCTTTCTTGTGGTGGTGCAATGAAGGTTTGTCCAGGTCCTCACAGAGAACACTGTGGCTATGCACTTCCTCTGTGGTGGAGGTGTGGGGTTGCTTCCTATCTGTATGAAGGCCATATGACTGTGGCTCTGGTGAATAATTTGTCCCAGTCGGCAGCCTTTCTGTCCAGGGCAGAACATTTTGTGTTGGACACTCTGAGAAGACGTTGGTCATCGTACCACAAGTGGATGCTTTCGGGAAGGTCCTGGGGGAGATCTTTGCCTGCTGAATGACACCTTCTACAGCATGGGGTGTGCCGTATTCACCTGCTCATGAATATTCCCTGTCGTCAGGCTGGGAATCCTCAGTAAAAAGAAAAGCAGTTTCACTTTAGCCTGAAAACTGCTTATCTCCTCTATAATCAATCACTGTCCTTTGGGTCGTACTGCCCCCATCCAATGACAGTCATCTCCCTAAGCTCCACCCCTGGTGGCCATCTTCAGATTATTACTGCACATTTCAGTGTTGGGAGTCCTCTCACCTCGCTCTTCCAGTATTTTTCTTTTTGTTATTAGTTTTTTCAGATAAAGTTGATATTTTCTCTCTGATTCTTTCCATTGTCGACCATCATTCGACTACCGGCAGCTGGGACCTGTTGTCAGCGAAGCTCTACATTCATAGCCGGATCATCTCTTCAAGTTTCGGAAGGCAAGAGGAGCCTCTTCAAGCCCTGCACAAAATGTGGACTACTGAACGTCTACGTCGAGGATCGGCACCTCAAGTGCCTGTACTGCCTGCATCTGGACCACGATGATGATGGATGCGAGATCTGCTGCCAATTTCCGGCTGAGAAGATGAAGCGGAACCACCATCGAAGGTTGGTGACGTGGCTTAAGGAGGGGATGGCTTCTGACTCGGCCTTCGGGCAAAGTCATGCCTCGTCCTGGTCCATTCGATCCCATGAGCATGCTCCCTCTGAAAAGAGGTCAAGTTCCTTTGAGGAAGCACCTTCTCAGAGGATCCAAAAGAAGGCTAAAATACTCACTACTGACCCTGCGCAGTGTGCCGCGGTTATGGGGCCTAGTTTAGGGAGGGCCCTTTTCCCGTCTCCATCTATTTCCACAGTGAGCCTGCAGTTGGAAGGAGTAACTTCCAAGAGGAAATCCTTGACCCCTTGAAGCATATATCTTCATCCAAGGACAAGGCTACAAGGGAGAAGTCTTCAGGTGGCCTTTCAAGATCACCATGGATGACGCCCTTGCCAACCAAGGCCACGGCTTTGTCGACTATTGCTTGGTCTTCCAAGACATCCACCTCGTTGACGGCTGCCCCGTCGACTACCACAGTTCCGTCGACCGCGGCCACATCGACGTCTCCTGCATCCATTTTGTCGCCGGCTTTGTCGACGACAATCACTAGTTCCTCGAAAGGCGACCCTACAACTTCCGTGGTTTCTACGGTCAAGATGACGGCAACCCCCCCCCCCCCAAGTTGGCTCTGCCTCGACGGCCTCCAGCTGCCACCAAGGCCGCATCAACAACTGCAGTGGACGCGCCGATCAAGGTGCTGATGGCCATCGACGACCTCATTCCCGAAAGATTTGGATAAGATGAAGGAGCTGCTGCCTCCCATGGAGTTCCTCCACAGGCAAGGGAGGATGTCCCCAAAAATGCAGAAGAGTTCTCCAAAGGGGTCTACACACATCTACACAAGCTCTGATGACAACCATTTGCCCGTGGACTAGTACTCGGATCCCGAAGGGAGTCGTGGGCCCATGTCCAGGGATAGATCTCCACAGAAAGTCTGATTTGCCGTTAGGCGATTCAGCCCAGAGCTGTAACCATCTCCTCCATTCCCATCTCAGCCAGTGCCCAGGAAGATGTCACTGGACATTCTGACTACCCTCCACACCATGGTGTCGGGTATGCAGCAAAGTTTGCCGGCCACCCGTGTGCCTGTCCACAGCCCTCCTAGACCAGCAGCTAGAAATCCACCCAGGCCACATCATCCGAGACCAAGATGCTTGCCTAGCCATTCAGGGCCGAATCACCAGCTGGGACAACCATGGCTGATGCCTCCTAAGAGGCCGATAACTCTGGTAGTGGAGGAACCACCACACATCAACAGAGGTACCGACACGGACACTACGACAACACATATGGGTTTCATGTAATAATGTCGCCATGCAAAAATATCGCCGAAAAATTGCCGTTTTTTGTGGCGACATTATTGCATGGAACATGCGGGGGACACCCCCGCAACCCCCAAACTTTTTTTTTTTTCTTTTTTAGAATTTTTTTTTGCCCCTGTCCCCATATATATGGTCACCCAAATAATATTGCCACAACATTTTCCCAGCAATATTATTTACGGCGACCATATATATAGGGATATTATTACCTGATACCCACATATGGATGAGTATGATGACTATGACCCAGCGGACAAGGAACTGCTTGACGCTGAAAAGATTGGGTCTTTCCACCCTATTCAGGTTGGTGCCGGAAGAGAAAAAGAAAGATGGCTTTCTGTTCAACACCGGGAGTCCTCACAGACGTTCGCCATGGTGGTCCCTTAGCTGGACTATGTCTGGGAGGAGGGTTTGGCCCTCATGAAGAAGCCTAGTACCGCTCCCCGAAAAGAGTCAGGCTGTAGAAGTATACGTCCCGGATTCGGTCACCAGGTGCTTGAGATCACAGCCTTCTCCTGACTTTGTGGTGTCCACCGCTGCCAAGAAGCACTCATCGAACCCATCGTTCTCGTCCATGGTGCCTCCGGACTAGGAGGGGAAGAAGCTTGATGCAGTTGGTAAGTGCATCATTTACACCGCAGCCTCCACCGTCAAGGCTGCCAATGCCCTGGCCATCCTGTTCCACTTTGACCGGGTACTCTGGTATAAGCTCGGGCCAATCTTGGACTTCCTGCCGGACGATAAGAAGGCTAATGCCCTGGCCCTGCTCCAGGAGTGTGAAGTGGCCTCTAATCATGCCATCACTGTGGCGTTGGATATTGCGGACTCCTGCTCCTGCCAGATGGGCAGTGGGGTGGCTCTTGGGCACCAAGGCTGGTTGAAGGCCCCGGATTTCAGGGCGGATGTGCAGTCCAAGATGGTGGACGTGCCCTTTGATGGGGACTATTTATTTGGCAATGCTGTGGACAAGACGTTCCAAGCCGTTAAGACACAGAGAGAGGGTATGCTCGCTGGGGACACTACAGCAGAGGAGATTGTCATCCTTTCGGTCCTCCAGAGGAATGTTCAGTAGGTCCTCCAAGGGGTTCACCACCCCATACAGTCAGCCCTCCCGCTCCTCCACCCAGGAAGCCTACAGGGGCCGCTCGCACGGATACGGCAGCAGAGGACAGAATCTGGGTCACCCACAGGCCAGGACACACACACACACACGCCCTAGCGTGCCTGAACCAGCCGTGGTTCTGGGCTCCCAGTGGGCGGCCGGCCAGCAACCTTTGTCGACAGCGGGACGACTATCACCATGGACAAATAGGTGCTGGATGTTTTTCATCAGCGGCACACCTTAGAATTCTAACACAGGTGCCCTCACATTTCTCCCATGGTGCGTAAAGAACTGCACATGGCTCAACTGCTGCCGGAGGTTCAGCCGATGCTAAGAAAGAGGGCGATAGAGCCCGTCCCCCGGCACCTCTGGGGCTCCGGAGTGTACTCCAGATACTTTCTGGTACAGGAAATAGTCAGGAGGGTGGTGGCCAATCCTAGACTTATGTCGCCTCAAGAAGTATTTGAAATCCCAGAACATCAGGATGGTCACGTTGCAGCACATGCTTGAACAGTTAAAGGAAGGGGGATTTCCTTGGACCTTGAGGACGCCTACTTTCATTACCCCATTCATCCAAAACATCGAAAGTTCCTGCGGTTTGTGGTGCAGGGACGGCACTATCAGTTCAAGGCAGTGCCCTTCAGCCTGGCCTTGGCGCCGAGGGTGGTGATTAAGTGTCTGGCTCTAGTGGCAGCGCATCTTCGACTCAAGGGCATCAACGTCTACCCTTATGTGGACGACTGGCTCATCCGCTCCCGCTCTCACGTGTTGGTAGTCCAGCACACTACGGATACCATTCGCCTTCTGACGGAGCTCAGATTCTCCAACTATCTGACGTTTTGCGGGAACCATTGCAGAACGCTCTGTTCCATGGCACCCATTTCAACACGGCCGCATGACTGGCTACCCCCTCGGAGGAGAGGGTGACTGACATCTTCGGGAAGGTAGAGCACCTGTTGTCAGTGCATTCCGTTATAGTGTGAGCCACCAAGTTGCTGTTGGGCATGATCCACCTTATTGTGTTTAGCAGGCTTCAGGTGAGGCCTCTTCCAAGAGTTCCTGGATGCTCGGTGGCTGCAGGTCATGGGCTCTTGGGTGGACAAGATCACCCTCAACCAGCATTTATATCAAATCGTGCGATGGTGGGGAGTGCCCAGAATCTGACGCAGGGAGATCCTTTTCAAAGCCCACTGTATTAGGCCACAGTCACCTCCCTGGAAGGGTGGGGTGCCCACATCGGGCAGTCGCACGCCCATGACCTGTGGCTCCTGGAGGAAAAAGACCTTCACATCAACGTCCTGGAGCTATGGGCAGCCTTCTGGGCCCTCAAATCATTCCTGCCTCAACTGCGGGGAAGGTGGTGAGGATCTTCATAGACAACACCACCACCATGTTCTACATCCGGAAGCAGGGCGGGAAGCGTTCCCCGGCACTCTCCCTCGAAGCACAGTCCCTGTGGCCCTGGGCCATTCTTCAGGACATGTTCCTCGTCCCATTTCACCATTGCAGACTCACTCAGCAGAGAGCTGTGGTCCTGCCACGAGTGGGAGCTTTGTCAGGATCAAGTATCCCTCTCTTCAGCAATTGAGGTCAACCCCGGATCAACCTCTTTGCGACGGCGGCATCCAACTCCAAGTGCCAGAGCTTCGCCAGCAGGTTTCCTCAGCCGAGGATCCTCGGGGGATGCCTACTGGTTCCAGTGGGAGGGGCTCTTCCTGTATGCCTTCCCTCCATTCCTGCTACGTTTGATCCACATACTCAGACAATGTCATTGCAGGATGATACTCATTGCTCTGGTTGGCCACCATAGATCTGGTAACCGGACCTTCTCCATCGGTCAGTGGTTCGTCCATCCGGCTGCCTCCACTTGCCGATCTTCTCTCCAGAGAAAACTGAGGAATGCTGTACCACAAACCAGCGACGCTGAGCCCCATGGCCTGGCTCCTGCAGTCCTAGAGTTTGGGCATTATTCACTGCCACTAGAGCGCAAAAATATCCTGGCCAAGGCCAGAGCTGCTTCTGCGTTTTTGTGCTACGTCCACAAATGGAAACTGTTTACAGTGTGGTGCAGGACTCAGAAGATCACGCTCCTGCGAATCACAGATCAGCAGCTCCTTCCACATCTGCTCTCCCTGGCCAAGGCTGGCCCGGCTCACGCCTCCATCAAGGTGCATCTGGCTGCCATATCCCATTACACCAGGGCACCTGGTAAGCCCTCCCTGTGGTCGTACAGTTCAGGAGTTCAAGGAGTTCCTTAAAAGACTCTTCAGGACTTTTCCGCCAGTCAAAGCTCCTGCTCAACGTGGTTTTGACTAAGCTCATGGGGGCTCCTTTGAGCCGATGCATCAAGCCCCTTTGAAGTTTCTCTCGTGGAAGACAGCTTTCCAAGTGGCCATCACCTTGGCCAGGCGGATCGGGGAGATCCAAGCCCTTTCCTGCAAGCAGCCATACTTGTCTTTCCACACAACGAGGGTGGTGTTGCAGACCCACACCACCTTTATGCCGAAATGTTCCTTCAGAATTCCACCTCAACGAGCCTTTGGTTGGTTCTGCAGTCTTCTTTCTGTGCCCGTCTACGCCTGCTGAAAGGGCGTTAGATTAGCTGAACGTTGCTAGTGCCTTGGAAGTTTTATGTGGCATGCGCAAAGGACTTTCGGATGTCGTCTCAACTCTTTGTGAATTTTGGACCTGTGAATCGCAGAAAGGCCCCGTCGAAGGCTTCCATATCCAGGTGGCTCTCTGGCTGCATCATACACTGTCATCGTCTGTCCAGAAAACCACTACCAGACTGGTAGTTGAAAGACCACTCCACGTGAGCCATCGCAGCAACAACAGCGCTTCTCTCTGGTGTTCCTCTGCTGGGAAACGGGAGTTACAGGTAAGTAATTTGTTCCATCCTCTGCCCAGTAGAACTCTATGCTTCCATTCTCAGTAGGAAGTTCGACTGTTCTGCTCCACAGAAATGTTCCTTGCAAGAATGGGAGAGAATGCATTGTTTGTAGAGTAGATCTTCAACCTCTTATTTTTATTTTATTTTTTGTTTGTTATTGTGTTATTGGGTTGTACAATCTCAACCTTACCCATAGCTGCAAAATGATCTTTTCTTTTTTACTAAAAAACAATTCATTAGTCATTCAATAAAAAATTCAATAGACAAATTAAAAAAGAAAGCAAAAATCAATCACTAATGCCAAACAATCACAAAATACATAGCTTTTATTATCAACACAAGGAAGAAGACAACCTTGAGTTTTCAGAAAAGCATTTGTTCTCCAAGGGAAACTCACAGTAAGTTTTATAATGACTCAAACAGAAGGTGCATGAAATGGAATCATACCAAGATATCATGCACTATGATGAGATGGGGTTCCCAATTACCACCTTAGCCTGACCAAACCTGTTTGGTGTAAGATCTTTACAACAGCTATAGTGATAACAGTTTCTTCCCCACTGGATATTCAAACAAAAAATGTCCCTACATCCATCACGGTAGAATTGTGTACATATCAACCCAACCAAAAATGATCTGTGTGCTCTTAACACTGGGCACTCCAAGAGCATGTGCTCTCTATTCTGTAACACATTCTCATTCTTACATAAGTCACAAATTATCTCACCCATCCCAAAGGGTCTGATCTGACAAATTTCTCTTGTTGGCAAAAGATTCAGCCCAATAACCAATCCCAATTTATTTCAGTTATTTTGGGATCACTCCCAATGGCTTGTTGAGTGGCGAGATGCTCCTGTATAGCCTATCATCTCTCATCCATGCCATTGTTCTCATCCAATCTTGTCTAAACAAGATTTTGTTACCTCGTTTGGTTGGTCCATGAGGTCTCTTGATAACTGTTCAATTCCGCTTAACACCTGATCTGCTCTTAAACTTGGCCACAGAGCTTCTAGTTGCATGTGTCAGAATGATGGCTACATCATTGTATAGTGAGCCTGCCAGAGGAACCAATAGCCTTCTATACAAGGTCAAGATTCTCCAGTCCAATTTACAACGTAATGATGACAAACCCAATTAAAATCTTAATGCTGCTATTGATACACATTCATGCAGAGTCAGGGCACACATCCAGACCTGAGACTCCACTTTGTCCTATCCTAGGTCTCTGACTGCTACCTATCTCAGGTCCATATAGCAACTTAGGTACCGCCTTCATTGTATAGAAGGTAATGAGCTGAGTGATCGAGAACCTACTGTATCAGGGTTTGATTTTTTTCATCTCTGCAGCAGCCTGGTTCGCCTTGGACAAAGTGCAAGCCATAACTAATCTGCTGTTATCACCTGTATCCAGTGTGAAGCCCAGATATTACAGTTTGGGTAGGAGTTAGTGACTGGTTGCCCACCCTCCAGCTATAGCCCATTCTCATTTTCGGAGTGCTGATGAACCTGTGATAGTTTTCTTCTCATTGATACATAGTTCATTCAGCAACAAGTATTCATGTATTGCATCTAGTTTTCCTTGTAGGCCAACCTGGGTCCTATCTAAAAGGAGAATGTCAACCACGTACATAAAGTATGGGACAACAAGGGAGGAGAAACTTGGTGAAGCAAATGCGGTTCTTGATAGAAAGTCTCCCAGGTCAGACAAGTGGAGATTGAACAGGCAGGGAGCCAATACGCAGCCCTGGTGGAGACCCCTCTTTGCCCGAACCTCTCTGCCCATTCAATCTGACTTGTAAGAGTGTATGCTCATGTAAATTAAACAGTATGGATTACATGCCCAGGAATTTACCAGTCCCTTAACGTGCACCACAGGAGGTTTCAGTTGAAGCAGTCAAAGGTCTGTGTGTATTCTATTGCAGCCACGAACAGCAGCGGGCTTCCTGGTCTCACCAATTTCTCTTTCAACCAACCCACAATTATGCTGTCCAGTTCTGTTCCTAACCCCCTGTGGGAAACTTGTCTGGTATTTCTACAACCGGCCAGACACAATAGCCCAGTTAGCCAGTTCACCCAATACCATTCCCACAAAGATCTTGCTCTCACTATCAAGAAGGGCCATGTAGCTAGAATGGACAATTACCAACCTCCCGTCTTGTAGATGGGTACAGCAACGGCTCTGCACCAGGAAGTAGGGATTTCTCCAGCCGCCAGCACTGCACTAAACAAAATAAATAGAATCAATGACCACATCTCTGGATTTCATTTTAATACAGCAATCGACAAGCTGTTCGGGCCGGCAGCCCTCGAGCTGGGGACGGGACTGCCTCGGTCGAGTCGGCGGAGCCTCCGAAGAGCGGGACCGGCCTAAGCCCTGAGACAGCGCTGAACGGGGAGACGGTGGGCCCATCCCATCTACCCCGTGAACAACGGCGCCACCACCACGCAGCAGCGGTTTGGACCCCTCTCGGTCTGAATGTTTCGCCTTGCACAAGAGGAGAAAACCCCCAAAGCGTCGCCGAACCTGAACGATGCCTAAAGGGCACCCCGGGTAACCCATACGCATTACTGAACCACCCGTACCCTGGGCATATCAACAAACGCACAACAGACACCTCTCCCGACACCTAATTTACAGAGAACGACGACCTCGGAGTGCAGAGGGTAGGGCCCCCGACCCAGGGGCGTGTGCCTCCTCTGCCCCCCGACTCCATCTCCCCATCGAACAGCATTGGTGACACTAAGGAGCTTTGGGAGAACCAATGGACATTAGGGAGAAACTAGCCACATTCTCCTACGTCTCGACTCCATCCGAAAACTGTGCCCATACCATGGCAAACCCAAATCCCTCGGGAAATGAATCCGCAGCTACCAAAGGGGACATTGCCGTCTTGCTGGGCGAAATAAAGAATATGGGCGCCAGCATTGGCTCCAAAATTGACAAGATTACCCAACGTCTAGATACCATGGAGGAGAGGCTCGAAGGGGTCGAGAACAATCAAGTGTCCATAGACACTCTTGAAGCGCAACTCGACCAGCGGATGACTGAACTGGAGCAACGAGGGGAGAGCTTTAAACTCAAGCTAGATGACTTGGAAAACCGAGAGAGGCGGAACAATCTGAGGATTTTCGGAATCCCAGAACGAGAAGGGGAAACGGAGAGCGATCTGAAGAACACCTTGCATGATATCATCAAACTCTTAGTCGCCGACGATGCAGTTGACAAACCTAAGACAGAGAGGATACACGGAGCCGGAAGGCCCCCAGGCGGACCAAGATCTGTCCTTGCTCGATTTCACCGCTTTCAGGACAAAACACGGATCCTCGAGAAAGCAAGAGGCAGCGACTAAATTACCCTCCAAGGATCCCGAATCTCGATATACCAGGACCTATCATCCATGACCCTGGCACTTCGTCGCATGTGCGGGCCTATCACCAAACATCTGAAAGAAAAGAACATAAGATACAGGTGGGTGTACCCCTTCTCTCGGTCCTTTGAATACGACGGAAACAAAATCAAGCTAAGCTCAGAGGGGGAGATCAAGACGTACATCTCTGACCTCCTTGGATCAAGCGCAGAGGGACACGATTGGGGAGATCCGCGTCACGAAGAAAGAGGATGGGCGTATACAGGGCCCCAGAAGGAAACGTGTCAAGGGATCGATAACATTTCGGAGAGGTAATACCCCCCCAGGTGGGGGAGAACTGATGATCTACAACACTGGTAAGACGACATATACTCTAATACATATGTCCGTGGCCCGAACTGTGTAAGGATGTCTAGGCTCAAAAGAAATTCAGACCATGTAAACAATGGTGGGGGGTGAATGGGGGCTCAATCAAGATTGTTATAATAATCTTGGGGACCCAAAGCGACGGTCTCTAAAGGTGGTTCGATGCAGGACCAGAGTCTTTATCTGGGTCCGCACGGACGCCGTCAATGTGGGAAGGGTGGAAGGTGGGGGGTTGGGCAGACAAGAAATGTATAGAGGATGAAGCATTATCGGCAACACAAACGATCACTCAAGACGATGTGAGTCCTTATGACCAATATACTTACTTGACACGGGTCTCGAATCCACAACCGAAATACTCTGATAATGGCACCAATTGAAGAGAAGAAGGGTGGGGAGTCCCTAAGGATAGGAACACTTAACGTGAAAGGTCTCAACTCGCCGACCAAGAGATCACTAGTGGCAAGGGAATTCCGTAGATCTCAAATAGACATTCTCCTTCTACAAGAAACAAAGTTTGCCAAGGGGGAGGAGAGAGGAATACTTGGAAAAAGAGGGGGAAAGGAATTCTGGGGCTCGGGCCCATTCAGGAAAGGCGGAGTCGGAATCTTGATCAAGAAAGGAATCAACTTCGAAGTGGATAAGACCTGGTCCGATGTAAGCGGGCGGACTCTCTTGATATCTGGGACAATCGCAAAGGTCAAAGTAACAGTCGCAGTAATATACTCCCCCCAATGCAGGACAAGCCAAGTTCCTAGAAAAGACAATACCCAAAATAATGTTGGAGGCATCCGACCAGGTTATCAGAGGAGACTTTAACCAATGGGCAGACCCGACCAAAGACTGGGAACCAGGCAACCCTGCGATAAGAAGCCAAGTTAGAAGTGAACGCACTGGACTTTCAGACATAATGGAGATATATGACCTGCAAGATGTGTCGAGAATTAAACATCCTGATGAAAAAGGCTACACATTTTACTCCAATCCGCACAAAACATTCACCAGGATTGATTACCTGTATCTCACAAAGGACCTCCTCGACACCACAACACTATCAGAAATGGTTCCGATAACATGGTCTGACCATGACATGGTCCTGTCAGATATAAGGTGGGCAGACTTACCTGTTTCAGGAGGAAAGTGGCGCTGTAATGAAAGCCTGTTGAAAAATTCAGTATTTAAAATTGAAATGGCAACTGAAATTGAGGAATACTTCAAACTGAATAACAATGGGGAAGTCTCCAAACAGACAATATGGGAGGCGGGTAAAGCCACCTGGAGAGGCATCCGGATACAAGAAGGATCTACCAAAAAAAGAGAGAGAAAGATCATTGAGCACAGACTTAGGTCTGAAATATGCCAACTGGAAAGCGAGAACAGGGAACACCTGGGCACGGACCGCAACAACATCAACATAGCACAACATAAAAGTAGAGAATTAAGACTATTGGAGCACGAGCAAATTGCACGCAAACTCCGATTCCTCAAACAGAAATTCTACGAGAAGGGGGACAAGGCCGACGCACTATTGGCAGCCAGACTCAGGGAACAAAGGGCAGAACGGAAAGTGAAAGAGATAATTGAAGAAAACCCTACGAACCCCCCAAGCCCCCACACTATCCCGGAGAGTTTTGCCAACTTCTACGAGGCGTTGTACACCTCGGAAGTGACTCCAGGGCAATCAGATACAGAACACTATCTTTCCCAGATAGATATGCCCAAAGTCTCATACCCCGAAACTGAGCTCTTAGAATCTCCGATATCCGAACCTGAGGTCCAAGAGGCAATTAAAAGACTAACTGTAGGCAAATCCCCTGTAGAGGACAGTTATACCGCTGGGTTTTATAAAACCTTCAGCGACCAACTAACACCATTCCTGACAGAGCTCTTTAACGAGATATTAGAAACAGGGACAGCCCCCGACTCCTATACGAAGGCGTTCATAACAGTGATCCCAAAGGAAGGAAGGAACCCCAAACTTTGTGGTTTATACCGCCCAATTTCATTGCTCAACTTGGATGCGAAAATTTACACCAGGGTATTAGCCGCTCGATTGGAAGTACTGATCCCTCACCTCATACACAATGACCAAGTCGGATTTATATTGGGTAGGCATGGGGCTGACACCATGCGCAAAACGCTACACCTCATCCACTCATCACCAGAACTACCAAGTGACCCTGCCCTACTGTCAATAGATGCAGAAAAGGCCTTTCATAGAGTGGAGTGGGAATTCTTGAGGGCAGTCCTTTGCAAGGTGGAGATAGGGCCGAGATTTAGAAAAGGGATACAAGCAGTATACACATCCCCAACGGCCTCTATCTCGGTTAATGGGGAATATTCCAGATGGTTTGACATGGGACGTGGTACTAGACAGGGGTGCCCCCTCTCTGCTATACTTTTTGCACTCTCCCTAGAACCCCTGGCGCAAGAAATACGAGCCGACCCCAGAATAGAAGGCATGCGATTGGGATAGAAGAATATAGAATATAAGATAGCACTCTATGCTGATGATATACTTTTACACATTACCAACCCCTCTGTATCTGTCCCCCATGCTCTCCAACTATTAGAAGAATATGGCAAACTCTCCGGGTTTAAGGTGAACAAGACTAAATCAATATTGTTCCCTTTGCAAGGAACGAAAGAGGAAAACAAAACTAAGTTCATGCCCTTAGGCCTCAAACTCGAACACTCTGCCTTTAAATACTTAGGCATCCAGATCACCAAAAACATACAGGATCTATACGAAGCCAACTTTCCTCCCCTCCTCCAGAGCTTCTCGGCCGATCTGAACAGGTGGGATTAATGCCATTAAAATGGTATGCCTCCCCCGATTCCTATTCCCTTTCCAGATGTTTCCAGATGTTACCTATCGAGATACCAAATGCGTTTTTTGATGAAGCTAAAAAACTTATGCTTAGGTTCCTCTGGCAAGGAAAGAAGGCGAGGATTGCATTCGACACTCTCACGCTCTTCAAGGACAAAGGAGGCGTAGGTCTCCCCGACCTGCGAGCATACTACAAAGCCTCACAACTACGTATCCTTATCCCACACTTACGTGATCACAACCACCTACAATGGGTCAACATGGACAACCATTACTTCACGCCGGCCACTGTGTCAGAATGGCTATGGACCCCTCACAAAAGGATACAACGGAAAATTAAGGGCCACCCGATACTGAGTACCATCTGGAACATCTGGCAACCAAGCAAAACAATGAAAAAGATCACCACATTGCCGTCCCCACTTAGCCATTAATGCTCCCCTGGTATAAACGATCATATACCTGAGGTAGGAAGATTCCAATCCTGGTACGAGGCGGGACTCGAAAGGGTAGGGCAACTCCAGCAGAAGGACAAATTCATTACTCTTCCAGACTTAACTGAAGCCCTAGGAATAGGTCCATTATCCACCTTCCAATACATCCAGATAAAAGGAGTCCTCACAAAATCTGCATGGAAAGAAAAACTGCAGAGAGAACTCACCCCATTCGAGCAACTCTTGGATTCTAAGTCTGAAATGAAGGGTTTGATATCGGCTATGTAGAAAGAACTTATCGAAGCAGGCACCGGGTCCACAGAACATCTTAGAAGCAGATGGGGGAGGGACTTAGGAGAGGAGATAGACCCAGAACAATGGGAAATATATGCAAAAACGCGTCCAAGACGTCCTTATCCAGCCAATACAAATCACACGCCATCAAACTCTACACAGATGGCAATACGACCCACTCAAATTGTCCAAGATGTTTCAGACTCTGAGCCCGAGATGTTGGCGAGAATGTGGAGAAACTGCCGACTATTGGCACATGTGGTGGAGCTGCCCACGCATTAAAGTATTCTGGGAGGAAGTCCTGGCATGGATTAAAGACATAGATGGCATACAAAGAGACGTTGATCCACGTTTGGCTCTCTTCGGAATGGAAAAAAATGAGGATGAGTGGTCTAGACTCGGGGGGGGTCTTGCCCCACACCTACTACTAGCAGCCCGTGCACTCCTTGTAACAAAATGGAAATCCAAAAAGGTTCCAATTAAGAAGGAATGGATCAATTTGTCAAAACATTAACACAATGGAATTGATCACGGCATCCCTGCATAACAAAGCATCGCAATGCGAGACCTTATGGTCGGACTTTCGAAACAAACACCTCTCCGACACGACGGACTCCCAACCCGAAGACGCTACAGGATCTTAATTGAACTAAGAATCCCAAAAACTCTTAATACAGGACAGTTATGACCCAAGAATCAAGGAAACCTCACAATAGTGAACCGAACATTACTTGCTATGAACATGTCAACAGAGAAATGATGCCGCAATGATGTCTGCCCAACCATTGGGGGGGGGGGTGTGATTGGAAGATGTTATACTGATTGTTACTACTAGAGATCGGAAACGAACACAAGAACGATCAAATGTATAATGAGACTTTAGTTTTGTTCTGTTAATGTAACCATATGCTAACAGAGCTGTAACAATTGAAACGCTTAAATCTGTTCATTTTTTGTTTCTATTTTTATTTTTGTTTCAAAATCAATAAAACCAAATAAAAAAAAAATTGATTTCGCAGGCGCTTTCTGTATACGTGGGGGAAATGTGCTAATCACTCTCCCTCTGGTATGGGGTTACTCTGTAGGCAACCTTGTGCTGTATTTATGCCATTTATCAGAACGCAGAAATTCCTACAAGCCTGCTGTATCAGAATATCAAGCATTTTAGAACTTTCATTGTGTGACTGGATGAATTTGTATCCCTTGATCCAGTTTTTGTATTGCATTCTTAGTTGTTTCGATTTGATCTCCTCTATGCAATCCCCCAATTCCAGCCATTTCTCTTATGCACCAGACAAAGAGGTCACACAGGTCCATCTTGTTTACTCCAGGCTGGGTCAGGTGGATGTGGTACCCTGAAGTTCTAGACATGTAATTTTGTCGACTTTGATAACTCACACTAAAAGCTGACTTACCCTCACAGTGACGCTCAACCTTAACTTTTAGCTGTAGAGAGGTTGAGGTATAGCTAATTGGACCTGTTTGATGTCCTTACTTCATGAAGACCTTCAAGTTGATCTTGACTGTAGGTGGAATAGGTTTTCCAGCTGCTGTTAGGATAAAGGTTCTACTCAACCTTCTCCTTGATTTATTTCTTTCTTTCCTTCGCCCAGAATGACATTCAGATTGGCATGGTCAAATGCAATTTTGCTACTTATAGCAGTCTTCAAGAGGCCAGCAGAACAGGCCTTTTCTTTCCTATACCCACTGTTATGCAGTTCTTTTTAAAGGCATGGTCTAGTAAAATGTTTTATTGTCCCTACCGGTCGGCCATGTTTTTTCGAGCCTAAGTGGCTCGATTTTAGAAAACTTTCCTATGGACCTTACCCGAGTTTTCGTCCATTAAACGCACGCGAAAACAGGCACCAGGGAGCCGCCATTTTGTGATAATCCTATCGCTTGCCGCATCGCCCTGGCTGACCTGCTTCTGCGGCACTATATCAATTCCCCCGCCCCTGAGCCTGTCATCAGCAGACTCGTACCGCCCATTTCCCAATGCCAAAGCACGTCTTGTGTCAACATCCGCTGCGCTTCAGCTAATGACGTGTCGCCATGGAAATGGCAGGACGCCTCTTTCCTCAATAAGTATAAACAGACCGTTTCAAAACACACAGCAGCAGATTTTCGATTCCATTACTCTCTCTGTGTTACTTTGAGTATTTTGTGACTCGTTTCTGTGCTCTGGTCAGCTACCTTCGCCGCTTATAGCCCGTGTGAACACCTGTACCATCTCGGTAAATTATTTTACTTTGTTTACCACACAATCGCTACAATAATGCCCTACATGTACGAGCCCGAGTATACCGAGGAGGAACTACTGGAAAGGGAAGCACGTGAAAACGATGGGGATTCGGACGGCAGTTGGCAGGACGAATCAACAGATGAAGAGCCTGGGCCTAGTCGCATGGACGGCGTCTCCACCTGGTGCACATGCAATCGGTGCAAGCTAATGCCAACCGAGGAGGAGAACTGCTGATGCCGAGAAAACTCGGGATGCCTGGCCTACGTTTCGGAAGGCGAGCCACGACCGCAATGCATCACCGAGCTGCCAGACTTCAGGGCAGCCTGCCTCACACGGGCCTTGTTGAGAATAATGATGGTGCTTATGCACGAACTTCGCGCAACTGTTCGTCCTCGTAATCCGAGTAAGTATACTCTGCTTGTCATGCAACTCCTATGTCATGTTCTTCTACTATATCCAAAATTACATCTACATATCATTGTAACGCATGTAAGTCGTTCAATAGTGTGCATTGTCTAGTTAGCATTTGCCCGTGCAGAATGCGATTAGTTACAAGAATTGTCATTGACAACAAACGTTTATTAAACTTACCTTGGTCATTTAAAAACAGTTTTTCATTCCTTTTCACAGGTGGTACAGGCTGGTGGCCTATCGTTCCTTTACATGGTGGCTCCATGGGAGGCTTGGACACCGCGTTCGAAGAGTGATACCCGCCTGTGCCGTTCGTGCCATTAGAGAAACGTTCCCGAGTGACAACGGTCAATACAGGGGATTTTCTCTCGCTGTGCTGCAACCTGACCTGTATAATCTTTAAAGTCTTGTATTTTTGTGTCATGAAAATAAGATACAAAATAAAACACCACATATATTTTAACAACGGTTGTTTCGATTTTTTTAAATGAATCAAGTGTGTCTCCATTCAAGGATGGACGTCGGACATCTGTGCTCCAAATGGGTGAAGGTCTGGTCGCTGTGAAGCAGGGTGGTCACTATCTATCTAAGCTAACATAACATATTCTCGATAATGCATGCACTAAATAACACTTGTTCAAAGTCTTTCAGTAGGTTATGTCTCTATAAAAGTCACACATATATCTATACTAACAATTACCATTGGATTATACAGGCCTTAGGGTCTTGACCACTATAATACACCGGTTGAAGTGTGAGTCTGTGCTCACAAGAATCTCCGGTATGTGGCATTTGTTATTGATAAGCAACAATATACTATCAAAGGCGGTTCGCGCCAGTGGATGAGCGCTGGCATGGGGGGCTGTCAGGGGCGCGAAAGGCCAAGGTGCCAAACTGCATGTACACTTCAAAAGGTATCCCACGCCAAGGGGCCATCGGTCACATGGCCTCCTCAGACCCCATGTCTCCAGCCAGGCCTCCCCTTGAAGCAGACCGCCCCCCTGCAATCCACATAAGTGTGTCTCCATTCAGCTGTCTTCCTGTGCCTTATCTGCACGCCCCAGGCCCATCCATCCCACCCCCTCTATCAAAGGTGGTTCGCACCCGGGGATGCGCGCGGTCAGGGGCGCGAAAGGCCAAGGTGCCAAACTGCATGTACACTTCAAAACGTATCCCATGCCAAGGGGCCATTGCTCACACGGCCTCCTCAGACCCCGTGTCTCCAGCCAGGCCTCCCCTTGAAGCAGGCCGCCCCCCTGCAATCCACATAAGTGTGTCTCCATTCAGCAGTCTTCCTGTGCCTTATCTGCACGCCCCAGGCCCATCTATCCCACCCCCTCTATCAAAGGCGGTTCACACCCGGGGATGAGCGCTGGCATGGGGGGCTGTCACGGGCGCAAACGGCCAAGGTGCCAAACAGCATGTACACTTCAAAAGGTATCCCACGCCCAGGGGCCATCGCTCACATGGCCTCCTCAGACCCCGTGTCTCCAGCCAGGCCTCCCCTTCAAGCAGGCCGCCCCCCTAAGACCACGACATGCATACGTCATTCATTCACACACACCCCTGTTTCTAATACTTTATAAACCACTTGATATGTCTCATGAGAACATCTTTGTGCTTTGCAAGTCAACTCATGAACGTGCTACCTGGCAACCACTGAGATCTACGCTAATCTGCTCGTCGTCGTGCTATCTGTGAACTTCTGTAACCGCTTAGAGCAAACCCATTAGTGGGCTACCTGTGGCCACCCACCTATTCTCCTGCAACATACTGCTCTGCTTGCTGAATTCAACTGTTTGTTGGTCAAGGTAAGTCCATGTATCCTAGTCATATTTCGCAGATTTTTAAATTTCTATCTATTTGCGAGTAGAGTACACAATAGTGTTATGTTCATTGGTCTCATTGCTATTGACTTGAGTTTCCATTGCTATGCTATTAATAGATCTATTTATTTTCATCTGTGTCTATTGTCATCGAATTGCATCCTTCTGGGGTCCAGTCTATAATGTAAGCATGTTTCCTTCTCGTGCAAGACAGAACATCCAAGGGACGAGTCACATGTTCAGATTTTAGTCACATCATTTATACATTTGTGCAATTTATGCAAATACTAAGCCGCACATAATGAACTGGTATAGTTCCTGCGACCAAAACAAACCTTGCATTGATCATTGTATGATTCATTTACTTTTGTATCAAATCTTTATTCTTGAAGATTGTATAATAATGTTGATATTTACTTTTCAGATTTATCAACAATTCCTGCCTGTTCGATTAGCGGTTGCCCTTCGAAGACCCATGTGAAATCTGAAGGCACTACAATGCATGTATTCCCGAAAACTGTTGATCGAATAAGAGGATGGGTCAGACATTGCGGATATCCACTGGATGAGCTGGAAAGTAGAGTCCAACAAGTCTTACAGGACAAGAGGGGTGATCGATACCGCATCTGCAGCCGGCACTTTTCCTTGGACATGTACACAACATCTTGGGTAACAAAGAAGAATAAACGGCGAACGACACGCGTATTGCTCAAACGCTATTCCCACTCTATTCGTCCACATTCCGCCACCGGTGAGTCAAGTGTCCGGATTTAGCTTTAGGCCTTGCGGTAGTGTGTAGGTAGCCGAATGGATTAATTGATATTGTAGGTGTTCTATCCCTTGTAATAATTTCGATATTGATATGAGTGTATAGTTTTTTGAATAATGACATTTATCAATATATTCTTTTTCGATTTCATAACCCACAAACGCAATGTATATATATGGGAACAGGGAACTGTGCTGTATTGAGCATTTTTCAAGTATTCTGTTGCCTTACATGGCTATTTTTAATATTGGCATTTCATTATCAATCATGAATTTACCTTTACAACTTCTTGACTATCCCTTGAATCTGAAGCAAGAACATTCTACATCCTTGACGTGGTCGCAGTTATCAACCACTTCTAGCACGTATCGGGTAATCTTACTAGGCTAATCCGCTACAGACTTGTTTTATGCATGTCAAGTAATAGTTTTATTCTATCATGTAATTATTTTACCAAATGTTTGGTTAGTGCTTTCCAATTGATATACACCTTAGTTATCGTCCACTGGTGTTTGTTTTCAGTTATAATTAGTGTTATCCATACTAATGCAAGTACTGTCTTTCAGGGAGATGCTGAAGCGTCCGCCACATCTACAACATTTCTAGATGTTCTTCAACAGCAGGAGGTATGGATACTGACAGCTCCATCGAGCGTCATCATCAGAGCTGGAATTCTTGTCGTTTGATTTTTCTACACAATGTTTCATTCATGGTTAGCCGTTGATATGTACCTGTGCTGTCGACCCCAGGTGTGTGTTATGTTTTCACTATTGTAATCCTCACTAATGCAAGTACTATGTTTCAGGCAGTTGATGGAGCGTCAACCCCTGCACTTGATGCAGAGCCTGACATTCAAGTAATTCCAGGGGAAGTGGAAGCGGGACCATACGTATACGAATCGGCGCAACAGCTTTCGGAAGTGCGCAATACATTTGCAACATCCATAGATATTCTTCAGCAGCATGAGGTATGGATACTGACAGCTCCATCATGCGTGATTATATAACGGGATTCCATTTGCTATACTTTCTTCCCTATTAACGCAAGTGCTGTGTTTCAGGGGGACGACGAAGCTTCCACTACAATCACAACATCCAATTTAGATGATGCAGATGTAAATAAATCGGAGAAATAAGTCGATGAAATGTGATCATATTTAGATTTTCCTTGATTCTTTTAGACAATGCATCATTTGTGGTTATCTCTTTATATGTACCTGTGCGTTCGACCCCAAGTGTGTTATGTTTCCAATATTGAAAACCATACTAATGCAAGTACTGTGTTTCAGGGTGACGACGGAGCTTCCACTACAATCACAACATCCCATTTTGATGATGCAGATGTAAAGGAATCGGAGAAATAAGTCTATGAAATCTGCATACTTATATTTTCCTTGATTGTTTTAGACAATGCATCATTTGTGGTCATCTCTTTATATGTACCTGTGCCGTCGACCCCAAGTGTGTGTTATGTTTCCAATATTGAAAACCATACTAATGCAAGAACTGTGTTTCAGGGAGATGCTGATGCCTCCAATACAACCCTTCATGGCAGTCCATGCAGAGCCAGAGGTATGGATACTGACAGCTCCATCGAAATAGATCATCACGGGTCGAATACTTGTCGTTTGATTGTTGCACACAATGTTTAAATCGTGTTTGGCTATTGAGATGTACCTGTGTGTTCGTCCTCACGTGTGTTTTATGCTAACAATATTTTGATACATAGTAATGAAAGTACTATGTTTCAGGGAGACGATGGAGCCTCATTCCCTGCTGTCTATGCGGATACAGAAAATATAGTCGTTGCAGCACAAGAGTAAGGGAGGACATGCGGAAACGAATCGGAGCTACAGCGTGCAGATGTTGAAGGTCGAGTCAAAAAAGTTGCAAAGAAAAAAAACAAAAAAAGGTAAGTTACAAACAGTTCATAATTTTACAAAAATGTTTGTGCTGGGGACCATTTTATGTTTTTTTCCAGTCAATTGGACTACACTTTATCTTGTGTTTAAACTGAACATCACTTTTCCAATTTCTCCTCCAGTTACCCGTGGGTGTCAGAACTATACATACACAGACAGTGAAGCGAATGAGAGATGTTGCCTGCCAGACCATGTACACAATGGAGGAACTATTAATTGAGGCGAGGCGTGTTCAGGCTCGAGATGCTCATGTCCAATGGCCAGAACATGAATTAACTGTGTTTGGAGAATACAGCAAAGTTGCATTGGACCATTGCTACAGTGCGACCGCACCACCACAAGAAGATGTTATTGAATGTATTGAAGATAGCTCTGAAGTAGTTGCAGATCAATTCACACAATCTACACCCGCCAAAAATTTGCCACCCAAAAACCTGTCGACATTGTTGTGTTCTCCCATCAATGTTGAAGTAATAGATGTCGAAATGACAGAGAATGAACCAGCCGCAGCATCCATAGACGCATCAGAACTTGATATCAGCGATATTACTTTCCAATGTGTTGAAATCTCCACAACGTCACAGGCCGAAACAACGTTGACGCAGGATGACAGTCTAATGAAAGAGAGCAAATACATTGTATTCGACAGTTGTTTGATGGAAATTATAAGTGTGCTGAAATGTGTGCATTCCGTTAGAGGGAAAGTATGTGGGAAGCCATTGATTAATGTGACTCGTCAAATAAAAGGCAATAACGTCAAAATAAATGCCGCCTGTAGATTAAATCATAGGTTCTCATGGTCTGCACAAACGATGCTGGGGAAAATGCCAGCAGGCAATCTACTGTGTGCAGCTGCATCACTTTTTAGTGGCTCCAGTTTTAGAAAGTTAGAGGCTTTCTTTCAGTTTGTGGGACTCCATTTCATTTCTAAATCGCTGTACTACATATACCAACGTGATTATCTGTTTCCGGCCATTGGTGATGCTTGGAAAATTGAACAATTGTCTCTAGCAAGTACATTCGAAGGCAAACGATTCAGGCTAGCCGGCGATGGACAGTGCGACAGCCCTGGATTTTCTGCCAAGTACTACACCTACCACTTTCAGGACATGGATAGTAAGAAAATTGTGAGTTCGGTGGTCGTGCAGGTAATACAATGTACATCGTCAGTGGCCATGGAGAAACTAGGATTTATAAAATCAGTGGAATATCTACAATTAAAGGGAATGCACATCGACCTCATAGCCACGGACAGACACGTTTAAATTGCCAAGACAATGAGAGAGCAGTTCCCACATATTAATCATCAATTTGATGTATGGCATCTTGCTAAATCAATCAATAAGAAAATCTCGGCTGCAGGAAAAAAAAGGTTTTGAAAGAATTTTGCAGTGGTCCCATTCTATCACCAACCATCTTTGGTGGAGCTCAAAAACTTGTCAAGGGTCAGTGGAAATACTACTTGAAAAATGGCGGTCACTGATGCACCACTGTACCAACGTTCACCGCTGGACAGAAAATCAACATTTCCACCAATGTGAACATGGCCCTTTGTCCCCAGAGGAGGCACAGAAGAAGTGGTTGATTCCATCTTCACCGACACACAAAGCCATTGAGAAGATTGTTTTCGACAAAACTCTATCCTCTATCAAGAGATTTGAGAGGACTGACAGAATTCTGTCACACAGGAGATTTGGAGGTGTTCCACAATATGTGCCTAAAGTACAGGCCAAAGCGCTTGCGTTTTAGCTTTCGGGGCATGAAACATCGCACTCTACTAGCGGTCTTGGCCCATAACAGCAATGTCGGACGTGAACAATCTAGGACTAGGGGTAAAGTAAGGATGCCTCGCTACACTAAGGTGTTTTCAAAACGAAGTAAGCAATGGGTGATCAAACCTGTCTATGATGAAATGCAGTTCGACTTTGTGAAAGGCCTTATTGTTGCTGTGTTAGAGAAGCACAGATATGGAATTTTGGACGTTTCTGTGCAGAGCAGTGATCCATTGCCACCGAACATTGCGACTGTGCCATGCCCACCCGAAGCACAGCTGGTTGTGAAGTACAAATCCCGGTTTAAATAATTGCAAAACGATTGTCTTTTTGTAAATAAATGTTATTGTACAGTGTACCTGTAACCCTAACCCCTACCTTCACCATCATGGATGGCGAACAAGCTGGGTGTCATCTTTGAATTCTCTCTATTCACCTCATATATGTGTATGTATATATTTTTCTCATGTCATCTCATGTAAATGTAAATGCTGCGCAGTGTTGCACACTGTTAACGGAGGGGAGGCCTGAGTATTGCAAATAATAAAACAAACAAACAATAAATCTCACTTTTAACTCGACTCCTGTGGTACTTTATACTTTCCCTGACCTTCTGCCAAAAATTAAATGTCTCCATTTGGGCTGCAAAGCTCGCAGACAACGGGGACAAAATTGGGGGACTTAGAACGTGCCAAGCGGGCCGTGGCATTTGGGAGAGAAGCCAGTTCGCATTTACACATTGAGGCGCACTACATAGAGGGATTCTAAACTTCAAGTTCTCACAGATGCCTTTACTACGTGATGTTGCAAATAAAGAATGCGAAGGACAGCGGCTTTGATTTTCAGCTCGCGCCCAGATGAGGCCCACAAGTCGCACTGGAAGTATAAGGGTCTATTGTTTTTTGACCTTGAGACAGGGACCATGCCGAAAGAACTACATTTGAAGGGGGTGCGCAATAACGTAAGAGACGATAAGGCAGAAAATTCAGAAACTAGACCGAGTTTCATTTTAGTTCAGTATACGAAAAATCGTTGTCTAGAGCACGGTCCGTTTTACAGACTGCATTACGAAGAGACACAATGGAAATTTCAAATATAATGTGAGTAAATCTTTACACGCTTTTATACCGGAATGAAGATTTAATGATGGATGCATGCATGAATGAATGAAGAGCTAGGAAAAGCAAGGAAAACGTGTTCGTAGTGGGCACATGGGCATGCAGGTCCACTGGTCTCACCGATCTCGGTCCTTGGCCCAGCCACTTTTCCCTGCACTACGGGACTGTCTCTGTATCCTTCAGCCCCTTCTCCCAACATGTACCTTGCACTTACCACCAGCTGGCCCTATTATTTATCTTGTATTCGACTAACCATGTACAGCACTTTTACCCCCTCTGCCCCCTTCCCCATGCGCGATCAGAAAGACACCTGGCCTAGTAGGATTGTTGTCTGTCTGCCCTTGTTCCCCACCTGCCTCGTCGCGCCTTGAAATGCTTGAGTATAGGCGCGTTACAAATGCCATATCATATATCATATCATTCCTCACGCATGTAGACTAACTGTCGTTTATCATTGTGTGTTGGCCTCGATTTATTTAGTTACTTTTCGCATTGATTTTAGAGCCGAACATACTCCATTGAACTATCCTTGCAAGCAAATAGTTTCTGATCGGCTGTAATAAATAAAATGAGTAATATTAATGAAGATCGGCTGGTGAGACTAATTATAATTTTTTGGTTTTCATAACAGGTATTTGCTCCCCTTCTGCTACTGCCATTGGTTTGAGACACCAGCAGACGGTTTCTTCGTGAGACACCTGCAGCTTCGTGTGAACCACTGGAGCACACTGACAATTTTATGGGACGATCGCCAAGGGCCCACATGCCCTTACGCTGTACTAGTGGCTAGAAGCAACATAACCTTTACGATGGACTAGTGCCTAGTTGATGGAACAGCCTTGCGGTTCACCGTGCTTCCAAAGTGCTTCTTTTAACGAAAAGCAACACCCTGTGTACCATTGCGGATACAGATAAAAGAAAATAAATGGCTTTCGGAGTTCATATGGCAATTGCTGAATATTCTCTAAACATTTAATGTCAAATAAATGTACTTTACCAAATGTACCGTGTTGCTGTTTGATTTTAAAGTACAGTTTCATATTCCGAATTGTGGCGCACTGTGTTGTGAGATGGTCTGTTGGTTTCCGGGTTCTGTGTGAAGTCGCGTAGAAGACGACTGGGCGCGTTTGCCTACGCAGCACAGTAACGTCACGGAGAGAGGCGGGGAATGTGAATGTTTTGATAATGTCAGGCTCAGGGGCGGGGGAATTGATTTAGTGCCGCAAAAGCAGGTCAGCCAGGGCGATGCGGCAAGTGATAGGATTATCACAAAATGGCGGCTCCCTGGTGCCTGTTTTCGCGTGCGTTTAATGGACGAAAACTCGGGTAAGGTCCATAGGAAAGTTTTCTAAAATCAAGCCACTTAGGCTTACAAAAACATGGCCGACCCGTAGGGACAATAAAAATGTTTACTAGACCATGCCTTTAAGGTTTTATATTTTTTCTCCATACTAGTTTGCTTTTCCATGTGAGATTTTAATTTGTGTATTACCTGCTTGATTGTGGCTCCTTTTGAGCCCACACACTCTTGTCCATCTGCTAGCTCTCTTATAAAGGGATTTTCTGGTTGCATTTGCTTAACAAGTGTGCTCCAGGCTTTGTCATTAAATCTCCTCTCATTTTGAGGGACAAGTCGACTGAGGTGCAGGCACACTTTACTACCGAAGGTTGTGAGAGAGTTTCAGGTTCCTCAAAAGATTGATTGCCCAGTTTTATTTCTTCTTCCCCTAAAAGTGGAGGAGGGATACCATCATTTGGCCCCCAAGAGGGTCCCATGTTTTTACTTCTCTCGGATGAGTTTTCTGTAAGGATGACCTCTCCATCAGCCTTGCTCATGCTATGTGGGTAGGGCGTTAACAGATTATTAAATCAGATCATATCAAGTACAACCATGAATGTACATTCATTCAGTCTCCTAAATTACATGACTTCATAATTTCATTAATTTTGTTAGTTTCATTTGCGTCTTCGAGTATGAATACAAATCTGACACGAGTGCCCACTCAGTCACGTTTACAACTAGAACATAGGGAAAGTCCATTTTGGGATCTAGTAAATTGTGCAAAGATGCAATTTTAAAGTTAGGCAAAGCAACGGACATCACAAAAGCTAATTTGAGCTCCGGGCATTGTTCCCAACCTTAGGATGGCCTTTCAGATGTTAAAGGCTAGGTGCATAGTTTTGTGTATGGGTTTCAAACAATAAAGCCAGAAAGAATTGGTCTTTATGTTGTTGCAATCAGACACAAAGGGGCTATTCATCTTTACATATAGGGGTCTATGCTCCCTACATTCTGTCAGGATGTGCTGTGCTGTCTCAAATTTGCCCGTAACTCCACATGATCGACAGATTCTCTTTTCTTTCGGGATGCCTAGTTCTGGACCAGTGGTGGTTAATAATGGCAGTATGCTGATTCGCAGCAGGAGAAAAAACCTGCACGGCTTAGGCGAATTGGACAGTTTAATGTAGCCTTTGACGGGCATAAAACTATGTGCCAGTGAGTTAATAACTGGACGGAAGCTGCTTAGTGCAGTAAGGTGGATATAATTAGCACACCAGTCCCATTGCGCCAACTTGACACTTGATTTCTTGGACAGTACATTCTTATTATTTGGCATTTATGTATCATATATATCATTGGAATGATTTCAAAGCGTTTGTAGGATGTCCAGGTCAGTCAAGAGAGCAGGGTAGAATACAGTGCTTGGGTGCACTTGGTACGTATGCAGCCGGTGCGATTTGCGTGATGGTGGCTGCATCCTAACATTAGGAGTGAAGGTAGTGAGAGATCAGTCAAATGTGTGCAGTCAGGCGGTTGGTCTCAGACTGCATTCTAGTGGCATTAGGCCTGTGTAGGAAGTTTGTGTGCAGCTAGGCTGATTTTCTTTTGTGGGGTATATCTGCGTTCTAGCAGGTTGTTGAGGTGTTCTTCTAGAATTGTTCGTATGTGTGCAGTTCGGCGAAATGATTGTGGGGTATAGCTACATTTTATAGTTTGTTGGTGTAAAGTGGAGAGTGAGCATAGTGGTGGGAGTGGTGAGTGTCGGGAGTGGATGGTGTACTCTTTGGAGCCCACTAGACCTGTTTTTTTTTTTGTGGGTCAGGATGAGCTGGACGTGATCGTTCTCCTGTTTCGTGGTAGAGGTACCCATGGTTTACGGAAAAGGCCAGGTTTTTAGAGCTTTACGGAAGGCCATGTAGTCTTGGGTGTGTCGAATGTGAGGAGGGAGTCAGTTCTACAGAGTTGGAGGCAGGGATGAGTAGGCAGACCCTCCAATTCTGGTTCAATTGGAAGCTGGAATCACTAGTAAGAGGGCAGTGCTTGACCTTAAGGTGCATGATGGGTGGTAGGGTATAATCTTCTCTTGTAGATTTGCTGAGCCAGTTTTGTGCACTGCTCGGTGGGTAATGCATAGAATTTTGAAAGTGGGAAGGGTGCGGAGAGTGGGGGAGATGTGATCTCTGTGTCCCAGTGCAAGGAGGAGTCTGGCAGCAGCATTTTGTGCTCTTTGGAGTTTAAGTTGATATCCCGGGTTACCCAGATATAAGGAGTTGGCATAGTCCAGTCTCGACATAACAGTGGACATAATAGCGGCAAGTCTGTTGGGGTAGGTGAGGTACGAAAAAATTTGCCTTGGGAGCTTGAGGTGGTAGCGACAGGATTTTGATACATTATTGATCTGATGGGATAGGGTTAGTCCTGAGTCCATAGTGCAGCCAAGGTTTTTGACTACTTCGGAAGTAGGGAGCGGGGTGCCATGGGAGTGGGAGGGCCAAGTGAGTGTTTGCGGGAGAAGGGCAGAGTTGCCGCTCACCCGATCTCAGTTTTATCAGGATTCAGAAGGAGGTGGTTTCTTGTCATCCATTGATCAATGTCTTTGAGGCAAGCTTCAAGGTCGGGTCGTGGGTTGAGGCTTGTTTTGGGAAATCTCAGGATAACTTGGGTATTGTCCGCGTAGTTGTAGCAGGTGACGTGTGCGCGGATAATCCCTGGTAGCGTGGTTACAGAGGTTGAAAAGGAGAGCAGAGAGGCAGGCGCCTTATGGTACTCCGGTGTTCACGGTGTGCGCAGTTGAGAGAAAAGGGGAGAGGAAAGAGGTTTGTTTCCTATTGTTGAGGAATGAGGCAATCCATTTGATTTGAGTGCTGAGCCTTAGATTCCAAGGGAGTGCAGTCAGTTGAGGAGGATATAATGGTTAACGGTGTCAAAGGCGGCTGACAAATCAAGGAGAATCAGAGCTGCGGAGCCCTCCCGAGACTGCCGAGACCTTGAGATCATACCAGATTGAGATCAAAGTGGTTTCTTTTCCATGGTGCCGCCTGAAGCCTGATTGAGTGGGGTCGAATAGGTTGTTGGTTTTCTACAAAGTGGTTGAGCTGAGAGTACGCAGCCCAGTCAATGAGTTTTGCCAAGAATCGGGTGTTGGAAATTGGCCTATAGTTCTTGGGCTCGACGGGGTCAAGGGATGCATTTTTCAGAAGTGGTTTGGCATGCGCTATTTTAAAGACCTCTGGAAAGATAACAGGTGTGAGGGAGTTATTTATTATGGACTTGCTGCTGCCGGACGGTAGATCAAGGAACTAGTTACTCGAGATGGGGTTGAAAGAGTCGAAGAATGGTATTTTGGTGGTCGGAGCAGAGAGTTGTGAGGAGGAGGTGTTGGGCAGGGGGTGAGGGTGGAAAGTTTGGTGTTAATGGTTGCCTTAGCTGTTTTGTAGAAATGAAGGGAGAGGGCGTCGCAGAGCATATGCGTTGGCGTGGTCGGGGTAGACGTGCAGGAGGGTTTCTCTTTGCTTTGCTGCTGTTGCGACAATTAATGATTCGGTTATTGTAATAGGCCCTTTTTGCCTTTTGGATTTCAGATTCATAATTGCGGTGGTGGTGAGCGAATATAGATCTGCTGGGAGGGGATTTAGATGTTCTCCATT
Source organism: Ambystoma mexicanum (assembly GCF_040938575.1). NCBI lineage: Eukaryota > Metazoa > Chordata > Amphibia > Caudata > Ambystomatidae > Ambystoma > Ambystoma mexicanum. The sequence goes on along the minus strand of NC_090935.1, from coordinate 654,006,854 downwards.
TGCGTTCAAGTAAGTTGTTTTTGCTTTTGAAGGTCTTCAAGTGGGGCGTGAACCATTTGGGGGACGGTCCTTTGTGAGAGGCTGCGGGGCGTGAGGGGTTGAGAGGAAGTAGTGATTTGTTGAGCCAGGAGTTAAAGGATTCAGTAGTTAATGGTCCATCTGAGGTCGGTGGTGCTGGGAGACCGCAGTAGAGCTTCAGCTAGATCAGGGAGTACCTTGACTTTGTTCCAGCATTTGTGATCGTGTGTGTAGGCAGGGTCGGTCTTGGGTGGAGGTGGTGGAGTGAAGACAGAGATTGGGATGGCAGAGTGGTCTGTCTAGATGTGCGGTTTAGGGCTAGCTACAGAGATGAGGTCATCAGAGCTGAAGATTGTATCAATGGTCTGACCTCCAGAGTGAGTTGGACCTGTGGGGTGTCGGGAGAAGTTGAGTGCTTCTAGACTGTCGACCAAGGTTTGTGTCATGGATTTGTTTGGCATGTCAAACCAGATTTTGAAGTCTCCCAGTAGTGTGGGTGTTGGGTGGATTACCTGAATGGTAGCTAGTGAGTCACAGAGATTGTTGGCAAAGTGTCTGTCATATCCGAGGGATCTATATATGAGTAGGAAGCTGTGAGTGCCTGATGGCAGTAGAGAGAATTTTACTAGAAGGGGATTCACAGTTAGCGTTGCAAGGTTGACTTTCCTATAGTGTCAAAACTTGGAAGGATCAGGGAGTCGGAAGTCTTACCAGGTGGTAATTGTCCCAACAGGGTGAGGAGGGGACAGATTGGTGACTTACAAGCTTTTAGAAATAGTAAGTTTTTTCTTTTCCGTGCCATAGATGCCAAGGACATAAGTCCCAGCACTAGGCAGATGATTTCAACCAGTGCTCCAGGGCCTAGTCCAAGCATTTTCCTCCAAAATCTACCCTCTAAGACATTAAGCCAGGAGAGGTCCTTCGTGCTAATAGCATCCAGTCCAGATAATAAAGATGTGCAAAAACATTGTTTATATAAGGTCAATATCCCATGAAATCTAAAGCCTGATGACCCCTTCGCACATCTATGTAGCATGTTCAGCTTTATCATTGCCTTCCTTTTCCTGGCCTCCACCAATTTGGCATAGTCAGTTTTGGTGGTGAATTCAACACCCTAGTATTTAAAACGGTAGACTTGCTCTATGACATTCCCATCAATAACCAGGGTTGGGGGCCTTAACGCGGTTGTGGGAGAAGAACATGACCTTGGTTTTCTCATATTCAATATTCAGTCATGTTCATTAGAGAATCTTAGCAGTGCTTCCATTTATCTTTTGAGGCCGGCAAAGGTATGGTCGAACAAGATCAAGTCGTCTGCATATGAGAGACAATTGACCTTGAACAATATCCTTGGTGGACAATTGTGCACCTTCTCACGCTTTACACCAAGGCCCTGTACAGTGGAACAACAAAATACAAAATAACATTTAACAATGAGAGCAAAATTTACATCTTGAATCATTCAACAAAACAGTGCAAAGAGCAATTAACTTAGGTGGGGGGGTGGAAAGGGGAGAGGGAAGAGGTGGGGGGGAGTAGGAGATGGACAGGGCAAGGGAGAATGGAAAGGGAAAAGAGGAGTAGGAGAGGGGGGAGAGGAATCAGATGAGGGTAAGAAGAGGGGGGTGGGGGAAGTGAAGAGGGCAGAGGAGAAATTTTCAAGGAGGAGAATGGAGGATTTAAGGGAAGTGCGAAATGAGGTGAAGGTTGTGGTAGAGCAGATTGTAAGAGGGAGCGAGTTCCAATGCAGGGGTGCAAGGAGTTGGAATGAGCGGAAACGAGAGGAAGCGCAAGGGGAAGGAGGAACAGTGAGAAGGAAATGGTCAGCGGAGCAAAGGGAGCGGGAGGGGGGAGTAGAAGGAGAGGAGGGAGGAGAGATGGGGAGGAGCAAGACCATGGAGGGATTTGAAGACAAGGCAGAGAAAGTAGAACTTTAGTTGTGAGTGGAAAGGTAGCCAGCCAAGGTGAGAGAGCGAGGAAGAGTTGGAGTCACGGGAGGTAAGGAGACAAAGGGTACGGACAGCAGAGTGGTATATGGATTTTAGAGGGGCAAGCTGAGATGCGTGAAGTCCAAAGATTAGAGACGAGCAGTAGAAGAGGCGGGAAAAGATGAGAGAGGAAATTGGGAGTTTGGTGGCGTGGAATGTGAGGGAGGGACTGATTTTGCATATATTGTAGAGGTGGTATCGGCAGGAGCGGGAGGTGAGTGAAATGTGTTGTGAGAAGGAGAGAGAGTAGTCAAAGAGTACGCCTAGATTACGAGCTTGGGGGGGGGGAGATAGGGAGATTGGAGGGAGGAAAGTTCATGAAAGGAGGAGGGGAGGGAGGGGGAAGAGAGTTAGAGGGGAAGAAAAGGACTTTGGTTTTATCGGTGTTAAGAGAGAGAAAGCGGGAGGACATCCAGGACATCCAGTTCTTGATGGCAGTGAGACAGGAGGAGAGTTTAAGGTGGAGGTCAGGCGAGAAGGAGGAGAAAGAAAGAAAGAGTTGAGTATCGTCAGCATAAAAGTGGTGAGAAATGCCAAACGAAGAGCTGACGGGGGCAATGAGAGAGGTGATAAGAGAGAAAAGGAAAGGACCAAGTACAGAGCCTTGAGGAACACCGTAGATAAGAGGGAAGGAAGGAGAGGATTGGCCTCCCTACGATACAGCACAGGAACGGGAGGAGAGGTAGGAGGATAGCCATTTTAGAACAGGGCAGTTAAACCCGAAGGAGGAAAGAGTATGGAGCAGGAGTGGGTGATCGACAGTGTCAAAAGCTGCGGAGAGATCAAGTAGAATAAGGATAGAGGATTGCTTAGCATGTCGAGCAGAGAGGAGTGAGTTAAGGATAGAGGTGAGAGCAGTTTCAGTGGAATGTTTGGGACGGAAGTCAGATTGGAAGGGAGGAAGGAGAGAGGAAGAAGTAACAAAGGATGAGAGTTGAGAGTAGGCAAGGCGTTCAAGAAGCTTAGAGAGGAAAGGTAGAAGAGAAATAGGTCTGTAGTTGGCAGTGAGCAGTGGATCAGCAGAGGGCTTCTTTAGAATAGGAATAATCGTTGCTTGTTTGAACGCAGAGGGAAAGATTGATGAGGAGAGGCAAGAGTTGAAGAAGGTGGTAAGGTAAGGGATATGAAGAGGGTAGATCTTGGGGATAAGAACGGAGGGGAGAGGGTCAGAGGGGGCGGACGTGGGGTGGGCTTTGGAAAGAAGGGAGGAGACTTCAGAAGGGGAAACAGGAGAGAAGATGGACATAGTAGAAGCAGGAGGAGAGGGGGGAGGAGGAGAAGGGGAGCCAGAAAGGGAGTTAATTTTTTGCCGGAGAGTGAGGATTTTGGAGGAGAAGTTGTTGGCAAAGTCAGAAGGAGAGAGTGTGGAATTGGTTGAGGGATCAGGAGTAGTAGGAGAGAGAAGACGGGAGAGAGTTTGGAAAATCCGACGAGGGTGGGAGGCTTGAGACTGGAGAAGGTTAGAGTAGTAGGAGGATTTGGCTGCTGCAAGACAGGAGTTGTAAAGTGAATGGTAAGAAAAGTAAGAGGTTTGATTAGATAGCGAGGGAGATTTAAGCCAGAGTCTCTCTAACCGCCGGAGATGGCGCCGCATAGAAGAGAGATGGGAGGTAAGCCAGGGTTCAGAAGGCTTCAGAGTAGGACGAAAGAGAGAAGGAGGGTAGAGTTGATCTAGGGCAGTGGAGATGGAAGAGGAAAGGGAAGAGAGAGCATCATCCGCAGAGAGTAGAGCAAAGTCATGGGGAGATGGAAGAGAAGCTGAACAGGTGTCAGAAAAGAGGGTAGCATCGAAGTCCCGAAGGTCACGACGCGAGTAAATTGGAGGGGAGGGATTAGCAGTAGTGGAGTGTGAGAGAGGGGATAGGGAGAATGAGAGTAAGGCATGGTCTGAGAGAGAAACAGGAAGAGAAGAGACCGGGGAGGAGGGGTATGAGGAATTGAAGATGAGGTCAAGAGTGGAGCCAGAGGAGTGAGTGGGGGAAGATTGAGGGGGAGGAGGAAGATGGATATTAAAGTCACCAAGTACAGTAAGAGGAGAGGGGGGGGGGGAGATAAGTGAGAGGAGGTGATCAAGGTCTTCATAGAAGGAAGAGAGTGGGCCAGGGGGGCGATAAATGATCAGGAAGGAGATAGGGTGAGGAGAGGAGAAAGACTTGTACAGGAATTTAAAGGAAGGGAAAGAGGGGAGAGTTGGAGAAGAGGAGGAGATATATTTGGGGTGGTACAGGAGACCAACGCCTCCACCACGGCCAGAGGGTGGGGGGTGTGAATGAAGGAAGAAGAAGAGGTTGAATGAAGGAAGAAGAAGAGGTTGTCAAGGAGGCGGGGACAGAGGTGTTGTGAGGGGGAATCCAGGTTTCAGTAAGACAGAAGAAATGAAGGTTGAGGCGAAAGAATAAATCAAGGGTAGCTGCAGTTTTATTACAGATGGGTCTGGCATTCCAGAGAGCAGTGTTCAAGAGGGCAGAGTGGTTGGTAGTGGGGGGTAAAGAAGGTTAGGGCGGTGAGTGAAGGAAGGAGGGTTACTGGAGGAGTAGGGGTGATGATGCTGAAGAGGATTGGGCATCTGGACTGGGAGGAGAGAGGAGAGAAGGGGGAAAGGGGAAGGTGGAAGGGTGGAGAGAGGGCGGGAGAGTGAGGCAGAAGGGGGTTATGGAGGATCGCATATCAATGGACGTGGAGAAGGACAAGTCCATTGGTATGCGATTGGTAAGAGCTGTAGTTGTAGGAATTAGGAATGTGTGAGGTAGAGACCAGTGTGACAGTTACAGAAGGGGGTGCGGTGGGCAATGTAGGTGGGGGGGGGGGGGGGGAGTGGAAAGTGACAGGAGGGGGTTACTTGGAATATTGGGGTAGTCCATGCACAGGATGGTGCTAAAGGTGGGCTCAGGGCCAGTGATGGTAGCTGAAAGCGTCAGAGGGATCAGGCACTAGAGACTGCAGTTGGAGGGGTCTAGGTGCTTGAGGCAGGAAAATGGGGTGGAAATATTGGGCTGCTCCCAGGTGGTAGCGGGACCAGTGTTGAGAGATGACCTGCAGGAACCCCTAGAGTCAGAGGGAGTAGGTACTCGCAGATGGGGTTGGAGGAGACCAGGCACATTGTTGAGCGAACCTTCAGGCGGGCCAGACTGTTGTAGGTGGCACCAGGGTAGTATGGAGGAATCCCAAGCTGATCCGACCCACAGGGACTGCAGGTTCACTGGTTGATAAGGTGGCTTAAGCTGGAAGCAGCGTTCAGTCCGACAGTACCTCTACCTCACAGTACCTCACAGTGCCGGGTGAACCGAGGACTGTGGGAGCAGAGGTGGAGCAGGAGAATGAGGCAGGCTGGGACCACACTGCAATTCATGCGCTGCAATTCAGCTAAGTATATGTTGAATAGTAGGGGGGTGGGGCAGTGAGCATCCCTGTTTTACACCAAGGTTTGTGTTAATTGGGGCCGTTACCATACTCCTACTATCAAGCCTCACCTGTACCGAAGTATTTTCATGCAAGCCCATAGTTGCCAGCAATATATCCCGCGGGCAGCCCAGACAATTCATTTTATCCCACAACTCTCTCCCATTTACTGTATCGGAGGCTGCCCGCAAGTCTATAATGGCAACATATAAACCAGGCTGCCCCTTTGTATTGGCCCTTCGGTCAAGTAATCGAGGAGCCACAGACAGTGGGATGTTCCCAAGCCTGCTCTGAATCCCATTTGAAAATTACTCAATAGGGCTATTGTCTCCACCCAATGGGATAGTTTGTCAAGTATTAGGGAGGCAAACATTTTCCCAGTCGAATCTAACATGTCTAAAGAGTCTGAAGTTGTTCGGGCATGTTCTAGGCCTTTCTTATGTATGGGAACAAGTATCGATCTGTGGCAGGACTCTGGGATCAATCCCTCCTCGGACACCTGCTTAAATAGAAGATATGTGGTCTCCCCAACATACCCAATTTTTTTTATTATTACATTGGGAAGCCCGTTGGGGCCGGGGTCTCTTGAGTCTTTTAACATAGATATTTTTATCATGATCTCAGCATGCGTAAAGTTCAGAGTGAACCTCTCCCCAGACCAGGGTGGACCTCCCACAGGGGGGCATGGGTCATGAAAAACCTCACATACGTATCTGGTCCATTGCTGCTCACCAATAGCACAGATCTCACGGGTAGTAGCATGTGAATTAAAGGAACTCTGCAATTTCGACATGTTTCAGGAGTCTTTTGTCTTAGATACACTTACCAAGTATGGTCCCGCAAATGGTTTTGTCATATTGATATTTTTTAATGGTTTGGTTTAGGGTGTTAAAAGTGCAGTCTTTAATCCATTTCTCAATCTCGGCTTCTGGGGTACTAGCTCCCATAAGCGGTAAGTTTCCTGCTTGTTCTGAGAAATAAATAACGGCCTCATTAATACTCTTTTCCGTCCAGCGGATCATGTCCCCCCCTTTATTAATATCTAATTCCCCGACACCCCCTTGGTGGTGAGTCTCTAGGGAGCACTAGACCTTCAGAGTAAGAATTGTATGGCTGCTATATGTTTACAGAATTTCAAGCTTCCTAACCATCGGTACTGCCACAGAATTACAAAAGAAGTAATCGTGGGTAGAGCGTTATGTCCCTGATTTCCAGGTGGTTTTATCTGGCACATCGCCCACTTTCCTTCCATTCAACAAGTAACAGTCCCAATCGAGTAGTGCCAACCCAAGCATCTCCCTTTGCAGTTCTTTTGCCAGGATACCAAAGGGAGACCAGCTCTTTACATAGTCTGTTTCCAGTAATTCATTATGGCACCGGCAGGGATCATTGAAATCCCCTCCCACATAAATCTGGTCATGTTCATTAGCATTTTTTCTGTCGCAGATCATGCTTACTATACAATCAGTAACATCATCAGTTTTTGATGTGCCAGGAGGATCGTGTACGTTGAAGATATTAATAGCGTTGCCAATGTTCGTTGTGCTCACTCTAACGGCCATTACATATGGGTGCTCGGTGCAGGTCTTGGGTCTTACTGCATTCAGGTGGTTTTTAACACCAATTATGTGTCCTCAATAAGGGCTGCCACTCGGCCCTTTATTGGCCAGTGTTTGGAAAATTTGGTAGCTGTCAAATAGGATATCTGTGAGCAGCCAGACTTCCTGAAGCCGAATGATATTGCTTTGTGTGATCAATTCCACAGATTCCCCTGGCTCAATCAAATGGGTGAAACCTTGTGTATTCGAGGAGGAAATGGCTGAATCTCCATCTTCCTGAGTAATATCATTGTTTTGTTCCAGCCAGTTCAAAATACCCAGAATATTGGTTTGTAGGGCACAGTTGGAGTTTACGCCCGTGCCCTTATTTCCTAGTGATTTAATTTCATCCTTTAGCAGATTAAGGTCTTCATTTTGTGAAGGGGGAGTAAGGCAACGCTCCTCAACAGTGTCGAGTTCATAGCCAAGATTAGCTTATTGGTTTGTATGTGCGCTGATCAGCTGCGCTGTCTCGCTCGTACTGCAGTGAATTCTGCTGAACTGACACTTTGGGTTCCTGATTGATTCGATAAAGTCGCCGTCTCTGGAATCTAAAATCCTTAAAGGAAGTATTTTCCAAGTCGGGGACAAAAAATCAGTTCGATTAATAGGAGGGTTAGCCTTAGATTTACCCTGGTTTTTATTTTATTTTTAATGGTAATCATTAAAGGAGGAAGGGGGGTAAGTGTAGGGGCTCCTGCAACGCAGCCTCAAGGGTGCTGTCAGAGACAAGATTGTGGCCTGGTTCTTTTTCTGAGAGCCCATTGGTGACTACCAGAGGTCCCTTTATCTGTCGCTGAGGGTCGATGCTATTATCAGCAATATTAGTCAGCAGGGGTGGCACCACATTGCTACCTTCTGTGGCAGTCCGAGAGGCCTGGTGTTTGTAATTTAGAGCCCAGCTATTTTGGGTACCTTTAACCTTGGGTGCCTTTTTTCTTTTCCCATTGGCTTTCTTGTTATTATTGCAATGCCCCTCATATTGCGCCATGTTGATACCTTCTTGGCAGTTGACACTCTCAGATCCCCCATTTTTACATTTTTAGGGGCAGTGTACCTATTCATTCACTTTTTTTTTTCCCCTACGCTGTTTCCGGGTAAGGAAAATGGTGGACGTATCACTGAGAGATTGAGCTGTTTTATCCACCACCAGTTTGGCATCAATGATGCTGGCCTCCTCAGGGCCAGCATTTTCATTGTGTTGGTCCATATAGTCTGAAGTGAACGGGACAGCTGCCTCAATAAGCTCGTCTAGCTCTTAATCATCATGTTTAAGGGGCGATATTGTTGGAGAGAGTAGAGACCTCCTCCAAAATGTTGCCACACATTTTTAATACTTCCTTTATGGCTAACTGGAGCACTGACAATTGGGTTTGGTAGTCGCTATGCTTTACAGCGTCCTCGGTACTAGGCTTACCTAGCGTTGCAGCTTCAAGAGGATTCATATTGGGGGATGCAGAAAGCCTCAGCCCCAAAACGTTTTCTTTGTTGGATTCAAAGGTGAGCCCCGAGGGGCTACCTCCATCTGAATTAAGTCTGTCAGGTAACATGTCATTAGCACCTTCCTGCTGCCCCCGCTGAACCTGCATTGTGGGCTCTGGTACCAATGAGTCTCGTAATGAATAACAAAGGGCCAGCAGAGAATGGTGGTTGTTCATAGTGGAGAAGGCGAGATCAGAGTGGACTGTATTATTGTTAGGTTCGCCAGGTATTATATCTCCTGCTGGGCAATTAACAACCTGGGCAGTTAAGGGTACTGGGCAAGGTGCAGTTTCAGAGATTAAATAAGAATCGATAGTCCTGGTCCCACACCCCTTAGAACAGGCTCTGCTTGGGGAGCTTGAAATACGTGATTTAGTAGTGTTACCTCGGTAGCCCGTTCTCTATTACCAGCCAGTATTTTGGGGGCAGATACTTTTTTGCTTATTGTTTGGTTATTGGACCTCAGACATTGCTTTCCAGGCCTTGCAGGTTATGATACAGAGCACTTGTCTTAGCACAGTGGTAGCCTGCTGTGATCCCCATTTATAGTCAATAGATTGTCAAGCTCCAAGGACCTTGCAGATTCTAAACAGTTTTGATCACAGGCCCACGGCAGGTGATGCAAACATTTATAAAAATGATAGATACAAATACTATTACGTATAAGAAGGGGCACCACACTGCCACGTGCACGCCCAGTCTAAGCACAGAAGCAAGCTTATAGCAGGAGGCCACAGAAGCCGACAGCAGTGGTTTGTTCAAATAGTGAAGCAAAGGCAGTAGTAGAAAGCAAAACACTTTGAGAGCACTGAATTAAAATGCAGCTGCGTGCAAAAGACCAGCTCGCCTCCGAAAGTACCTTATACCCTTACGACCTCAGTGGACAATGACAGACCACGCTTCACTCGTCTTCACTCCGCTCCGTGGTATGATGAGGCAAATACAGGAACTGCAAACTTCAACCGCAGAAGGTCTGCCTCCAGTGCAGTGGAAATAAAGAAAATACTCAACCACGCTTCACTCGTCCTTCCTTGTATTATCAATGTAAAATGCCAAGATCGCTAGTTGGATTAGAAATGTGGACTCTATTTGAATTGGAATGAAAATTATCGCTTTCACAAAACATTTACTTATATGAGAGTAAGCTTCAGCTTTGCTACTTCCAACTTCTCCCAACTAGAGTTCTAAATGGCAGGCTTTTAGCCCGAACTCACATTTTAGTTTAACCTATTGAACTGAAGAAATGTTGCAGTTTGTCAGTATTGTTACTGTGCCCAACCTATTAGTCAATCCTAGTTTCTTCCTTTACCTTCTCCTAATTTGCATCCTTAATTGGCAGTGAGTAGAGCTCACTTGCCTCAAAGGAATATTGCTTGGCTTTTCGTAATCAACTTTTCTGAACTCTGACCTATTCTCAGAAAATTAACTATTAGAAACCCAACTGTTGGAAAGAGGTTCTATGAATGTTTGCTGACTTGTTTTGCCAAATGGCAAGTTCACAGAATTGAATTTAGTTTGGCTGATTTTCTGCTGTTTTACCACAAATAGCAGGGGTTTGACACCCCCATACCCCCCTGGTGCTCCCTCCCCCCCTTTACTGTATACCCTAGCCCAAGTTACCATTCACCCGCTTGTGCTAAAAAAAATTAGAAAAAAACAGGAAAATGACATAGGTGTCTGCAATTGGAAGCCCAGGGTTGGCAGCAAGGATGTCTTGCTTTTTCCATCCAGATTTTGTGAGAGAGGATAGGGGACAATGTAGCAGTTAGAGAACATTGGAGAGATGGGGAGTGTCATATAGGATCGAGAGGAATGTTAGGCAGAATCCTGTGCAGTGCCCTTCGGGACCACTACACACAATTAAGAATACAAGTGGTAATACAAGTTCACCTTTGGTACAAGCCTGTACTACTATGTTAAAGTGGTAGCAGTACCGGAGCAGCCAGGCTTATCTCAAGCATATATGAGCAGTAGCAGAGATTACACAAAGGGACCACAATTACTGTGACTCAAGCAAACACTGACTCAAGGTTTCAGGTAAAAAATATAAGAACATTTATTTTTAAACCATCCGTTATAAAACACAACACTTCTATAAATTCAAAACCACATGTAAAATACACTACACACAACCAATTCACTTGGTGCAGTATAACTCAAGGTAGGTACCCTATGTTTTAAAGGACCGGTGTTGTGAAACCAAAGATGTTACCGGGAATACATATGCGATCACGTTTTGACAGTAATCACAGTTCGGTCTTACTAAAGATACGCGTATCTGCGGCAAGAAATGTTACCGGGGCAAAAACACACTTAGCACCTGAGTTAACCAGAGAGAGCTGGGGCAAAAATCATAGGCAATACTTTTGTTAGGGCAGACAGAATCAGAGAACACTCGTTGACAGAAATACAAGAGTCAACAGGCCGGAGCCAGTGTGAAGTGGAACCTGGTTCCTGTTGTCGAGGATCACACAGTCGGGACAGTTCAAGATTCAAAGTTGCCAGGAGTACTTAGATATTGTCAACAGAGGAAGCAAAAGTTATAAGGAGGAGGGAAGACGAGGGCAAGCCTTGGAGGTGAAGAAAAGGGATACACACAAATTCCTCAAGCAGAACACGGTACCTTATTCAAGGAAGAAGCTGGTGCCACGGCAGTTGTTCCTGGTAGTTTCCTGCAGACCCACGGTTCCTGGTGCTTCGGTCTTGGTGACGAGAAGGGCGACGTCTGGAGGGGTTTGCACTACGCAGCGATGAAGCCAGCAGCAGCGACGGGGAATAAAAGGTGCGCTCCTTTAAAACAGGAGAGGCTCTTCAAATGGCTATCCGGACCACTACAGCAGTGTGCAGCGATTTCGACCACGAAGAGGATCCTCTGGCTGTGGAAGATGAGCTCTTTGACCCCACCAGGCTCCACGGAAGAAGGCTCCGGACTGGATCTTCTCTGGTCGTCGAAGGGTAGATAGCTCAGGACTTCACGGGGACAGGATAGTTTCAGCAGCTGTCTTCTCCGCTTCTCTTCGGTTCCTTGTACTTCCAGTGGCAACTCTGACTTCCAGCCCAAGAGTCCTGCCTTTTATGTGAAAATCCCCCATTCACACAGCCTGGCTGTCCATCACACAGCAGGGGGGTTGTTCAGCCCGGACAACCACCTCAGCCAATCATGGCAAAGTGCGACTTGGGTTTCCTAGGATACCCTGTGCAGGGGGTGACTACACCCCTCACTCACATTCAGCCCACCTAGATACCCAGGCGCCTAGAGGAGGGCTTCTTGGCAGAAGCCCACCAAAAGACAGTGAACAAAGAAGGCAAACCAGGTTTGCCGCGCAAAGTAAAACACAAGAAGGACTTTAACAAAAAAAAATGGTTAATAAACCCGACTGGAGCCAAAAGATAGAGTATTTGGTGAAGCGGGTTTATTTTCGAGGCTAATATAATAGCCTAAAACAGTACCACGTTTATATAGTATAAACGCAGTAGAAAAGTTAGGGTAGATACCACTGCCACCAGCCAAGTCTAAATGTTAAAAGCGCAAAACAAGGCTCTAGGAGGTACAGATCTAAAGGGCTAAGAAGTAACCCTTTCCAATACTCCATATAAGATGTGGTGTACTGGATCTGTGGTTAAATGACTATGTAAAGTTAATGGCAACTTTACCCTTTTCTGGGGGACAGTAGTCGGCCCCAGAAATGGAGTCGGTGGGAAGTCTAAAAGACAACCCTGTGTCACTGCACTGAAGGTGCTGTGTAACACACAAAAGAATGGGGCTACTGAAGTGGTGTACTCCAGAGTCCACAATCACAAAAACAGATGAAATATACATGGCAAAACATGGGTAAGAGTGGGGGAAAAGCTCACACTCTTACCAAGTGAAAAAAATAAACTCCAGAAATCCAGCAAAGCTGCTGGGGGACTCTCTAGGTAAGGGAAATTAGCCGTTGAATGAGAATTCTCCCTAACAAGGAAGAGGAGAGAGGACAGACCGGGGGTGGGAAGGGTGAGTGTGTGATTGCTGCAATGCACAGTTCTGAACCAGAACACAGTTGGCAGAGTGGGAATTTAAGACTAGAGACGAGTACAATGATGGATGGAGGCACACCTAAATGTGAATTGTAAACTAAACAGCCGATACAGTGGTGGATGGAGACGCACCTAAATGCGAATTATAAACTAAACGGACAATACAATGGTGGATGGAGGCAAACCAAAATGCTACATAATGTTATCCCCCTCTCAAGGTGTTCAAATTACTTCTCTATACTACACAACTGATCCTTCCCCTCTTTTACAAGTGATTATTCCTGGTCTGCTTATATCCCCACACTTCAATGGATTGCATTCTCTCACAGATTCCTCATCTTGATAGATATCCATCCAGTGTAATTTTGTTCTGAAAATTTGAGGGGGCGTTGTGGGGCTCGACAGCATCCTCCACAAATTCCCTTATTCTCTAGCATGGGGTCTGGCATGGATTCACATGCTCATGAGTGTTCCCCGCCGTCAGGCTGAGAATCCTTGTAAAAAGAAAAGCAGTTTTGTTTTAGCCTGAAAACGGCATTTCTTCTCTAAACCAATCGTAGTCTTTTGGGTCATACTGCCCCCATCCAATGGCAGTCCTCTCCCTCAGCTCCACCCCTGGTGGCCATCTTCAGATTTTTACAGCCTGTTTCAGTGTTGGGACCCCCTATCTTGCTCTTGAAGTTTTTTGCAATTTTTTTGAGGTTTTTCGGATACATTTGTTAGTTCTTTCTCCGTAATGCCTCATACTAGCCGGTCCCATGAGCGTGCTCCCTCTGAGAAGAGGTCAAGGTCCTTTTGAGTACACCCCTTCCCAGGGGGTCCAAAAGAAGGTTAACCTCTACTCTACTGTCCCGCTAGGGTTGCCTCGGTTGCGGGACCCAGTTTGGGAAAGACACGTTTCCCGTCTCCATCCATGAGACTGCCAGTTGGGGGTGTGCCTTCCAAGAGGTAGTGCTTGACCTCTTCGAAGCTTAGATCGTCGTCCAAGGACAAGGCTACGATGGATAAGTCTTTGGGTGACAACGTCATCAACCAAGACGACAACTTTGTCGATGACTGCTTCGTCTTGCAGAACATTGCCCGTCGACGACCACGGCTCTATCGACAATGCCGGCATCCACTTTGTCGACGACCATCAGTACTTTGTCGAGAGGGGGCCCTGCAACTACTGTGGTCTCTACGGTCAAGCCAACAGCAACCCCACAAGTGGCCTTGCCTCCACGGCCTATGGCTGCTGCAACGGCTCCACCAACGACCATAGCAGACGCCCCTGTTAAGGTGGTGTTGCCCATCGTCTCCTCATTCCCAAAAGATGTGGGTAAGACCAAGGAGCTGCTACCTGCTACGGAGTTCCTCCCCGGCAGGTGAGGATGACCCCGATGATGCCAAGGGGTTCTCCGAAGCAGTCGGCACACACATATACAAGCTCTAACGATGACCATTTGCCCAAGGACTTCTACTCGGACCATGAAGGGGGTCGCAGGCCCATGTCCAGGAACGGATCTACACAGAGAGAGCCTGATCTGCTGCTAGGCAGAATCCTGTGCAGTTCCCTTAGGGAGCACTACACAAGATTAGGACTACATGTGAGAGCAATGAATCCCCTTTGGTATCAGTCTGTACCACAAAGATTTAGTTGGTAGCTGTGGCTGAGCAGTCAGACTTATCTCAAGAGGTAGATGAGCAGTATTCAGGGTTTACACAATAGGCCCACTAGACTTTGGAACAAGGAAACACTGACCAAAGCTTTGTATTTAAAAAGTATATATATATTTCTTTTATACACTTCTAATAAAACACATGTATCACAGTCATCAAGCAAGTTAGATTAAGTCAAAGGACAAATATACACACTTCCAAGTTAAATTGTAGACCAAGAGAACCAGAGTGAAAACTGAGCAAAACAGCACAGTGACAACTACACACAAGGGATCCTCTAACAATTCCTCACAAGGGAGGGAAAGCAAAAGTTATATAGAAACAGTTTCTTACACACCCTAGCAACACTTCCCATCATTTTGTGAACCAGTTTAAGCAAGGCAGTGCATCAGTATAAGCAATACTTAAATGAAAACTGAGCAAAATGGCATTTCACAAGGTTTACAAATGGGAAGGAAAGGGTAGTTAAAAGAAATAGGTGCACCAACACAGTTCTCAGTGAAAATCAGTCTAAAGAAGGCAGGTCTAACAAACGTGACGAGAGACAGTAGGCATGTGACAGAGTCAGTGGTACAGGGCAAGGGCCCAGGAGCAAAATGTTCTTGTAGCTGCAGTTAAGTCTTTGGTTAACGAATTTGAAAAGGTGGTTGCAGAAGTTGAAAAGACAATTTTGAGAGAGGGGCGGCCAACCCAACAGGTAGGTAAAGGATTTAAAACACCTTTAGTGCTACAGCGAAGAAAGGGCGGCCTGGCGGAACAATGTACCTTTAAATGAAGAAGTGGCTCCTGCGATTCCGCGGTTGTTCCTGGTAGCTCCTGCAGTTCGGGTTATCCAGCAGAGGAAGAGAGGCTCTCGTCGTGGAGGAAGGTTCGATTTACTGCACTACCCAAGGATGAAACCAGTCGCGGTGCTGCCCGACGAATAAAAGGTATGCTCCTTTAAATCGCGGTCCGGGTGGACTGGTGCCTGGCTATCTCGCCTCCGAGTACAGGGTACGGGAGATTCGACCAAGGCAGGTCCGGGAAGGCGATTGGCAAACTGGTTGGCCCCACAAGCTCAAGGGAAGAAGGCTCTTGCAGGTGAAGATCTTCTCTTGTCATGTGGAGAAAAGTGGTGTGACGCTGCAGCAGGGCTTCACCGGTGGTTGTCGTTGCAGATGTCTTTGGCTTCTCTCCTCTTCGGCTTCTTAGTTCCAGTGGCGACGTCTTGCTCTTCCAGTCCTCAGGACCCTGCTTTTATGCAACAAGGTCCCCATTCATACAGCCTAGCTGTCACTCACACAGTGGAGTGGTCATCTTGGCCGGAGACCCTCCAGCCTATCAGGATAAAGTGCGACATGGGTTGCGGAGGCAATCCTGTCCAGGGGTCCTACTCCCCCTCCCACACAATGGACACGCCCCAGACTCAGTGGCGCCGAAAGGAGGGCTTCTCGACAGAAGCCTGCCAAAAGAACGAACAAAGGATCCCCGACCTGGGTTAGGAGTTTAGAGAAAGACACGAGAAAGAAGTTATATTAAAGTTCTGGCAAATGAAACCTACCGGAGTAAAGTTAATATTAAAATGCACCAGCGGTATGTTAGAGGCCGTCAGAAAAAGTGGTAGCCTCGAACAATTTGAAAATACCATAGGGAAATATTTGCGGTCGAATATTTATGGTAGTAACCACTGCCACCAGCCAGAATCTTTTGAGAGAGGGACTGTACGGTACCCTCTCGAAAATGAATATGGGGGAAAAACGATTAACCCCTTCCAGTACCTCCATAGTAAGATGGTTTGTACTGGTTTAGTTCATAGGATTTGACTAGTAAAGTCAATGGGGTATTTACATGCCCTGGGAGACAGGCGTCAGTCCCAGGGTTTGGAGTTTATGTTTGGGGGTCGCTACGACACCCCTGTGTCACTGCACTGAGGGTGCTGTGTAACACATGTGAATAAAGATGGTTCCTATGGGGTTGAGAAAGATCCCATAGGCATTAAACACAAAAATAGCCTTGAACACACATAGCAAAAATGCCTAAGAGTGGGAAAAATAGTCTCCCTCTTAGCAGGTAAAAAGAAACAAACCCTTCAAATCCAGCAAAGCTGCTGGGGGACTCTATAGGTAAGGGAAATTAGCCATAGAATGAGAATTCTCCCTAACATCTTCGGTCTAGCCCATCGAGGCTATTTAGCCCGAAGCCCTTGCCAGATGCTTCATTCACACCTCAACCGGTGCCCGGGGATATGTCTTTAGACCTCCTTACGACCCTCCACATCTTGTTTTCAGAGATGCAGCAAAGACTCCTTGCTGCTCCTGCACCTGGCATGGCCTGGTCCAAAGTCGTCCTAGGCCACCGAACAGGAGTCCTCCCAGGCCGAAACTTTAAGTCGAGCCCAGCCGGTCTGAGGGACCTTTCAGGGCCGGGACATCAGCCGATGCCACCGCCCCACCAGACTTTGGCCCCAGTGGTGCACGCACCGACATTGGTACTGATACGGACACTACTGCAACTCATAACGATGAGTATGACAACTATGTCCCGGGAGATGGGGAGCAGCTGGGTTCTGATGAGCCCTCCAAGACCTCGCCACCCAAGGAGGTTGGCTCTTTTAATGCCATGATTATGAGGGCCTCTGCTCTCTTCAATTTGGTACCAGAGGCTAAGACGAAAGAGAGTACCCCTACGTCCCGTCCCCTTTCCTCCATACTGTATGGGTGTCCCTCGCTAGGGACAGGAAACTGAACCTTTTTCACCAGAAAAATTGTCTTCCCCTTTAAATTTAGATGCACGCTGGGGAGCGGCCCTGTGAACATCCGCTCCTCTGACTCTGCCCACCGGCGCCACTCCTCAGGCCTCTTTTCCGCATCAACGGTTAGGCCCCTGGCCTTGTTATTCCATGCGCTCTTCCATGAGTTTATTTTCCCCTTTTCTACATAGCAGTTATCAGAGTAATACTCCGTCCTCTGGTGCCATTGTCCTCCCTGGCGCATGTCGACGACAGCGGGTTTCAGCAGGTGTCTGGCCTGCAAGGATTCCTTCCCCACGTCGGATCCTCACATGCTCTGCCTCTGGTGCCTTGGCCCTGACCACGGCTGGGACGGCTGTTTTGTGTGCGGCGCACTGACCCCGCGCTCATTGAAGAACCGTTTAGCCAGGTGGAGGGAACTGTCCGAAAGATCACCACCAGAAGACATCAAGTCATATGTAAGAGGAAGACCAGGCATAAGGTAGGTGTCCTGTTCTCCCCTTCCCCCCCGCAAGGGTGACTCCTTCCTTGGGAAGCATCCAAGCGGGAGGGGGCTTCCAGGTCCTAAGACCAGCAAGGTGACTGCGGCTCCGAGAGCTACCGGCCAACAGGCCGAGGGGTCTCGGGATCCTCCCGGTCCCATCTCTCAGGGGCTGCAAGGCTCTAGTACCGGGGATCTCCCCGAGGGCCTCTGTTCTAACACAGGAGACTCTCTCCTGAGGGGGCGCCTATACCCATTTTTAGCACTACCGGCGACATTGGCCAAGGGCACAACGCCTCACAGATCTCTACCTGAAGTGCTGGGAAGGTCTGAGACTACGCTTTTAAGCATGCAGGCGGAGACTGGGCCCATCTCATCAGGCACCATGCAGCAGGCACATGACGCTGGGCATGACAAAATGGTTCCCCGACCAGACAAGATGGCGACGCATCATGAGCCTCCCCACTCCGGCGTGCAGGCATGGGAATGCACATAGAGATGGGATTGGACAACGCCCGTTATCTGGTCCACATCATACCCAACCACATCCGCACAGGGGCGATAAACAGACTTAGTGAGGCAAGAGGCCACAAGAGCACAGCAGACACAGCTTCAGGGACGAGTTCCCACGCACGAAGCCCTTCACCAGCATGCGAGGATCGGTTCTTTGAAAAGTTCCTTACCCTCATGAAGTCGCCTCAGATGAGCACCATTCTCAGGGGGGTCGTTAAGGTCTTGCTCCCTCCTGTACCACCTCAAGTTCAGACCTTGGTCCAGACCCCGGTTTCCATTCGGGCCCAAGGCTCCCACTGCTGCAGGTAGTCATGGTGTCTCCGCCCCGGCACAGCACCTACCGCAGTCTCCGGCATGCCACAGCTGCCCGCACCCAGCACGCCACCAGCAGCTCCCGACCTGCAGGACACAGCGGGGAACACGAACGAAGAGGAGGATTGAGATACTCCCTCCTCAGCTAGGGCCTTCCACAAGAAGCTGCCGGGTGTGGCCTCGTACTTGGGATCTCACAGCCGCAGATTGAACAACCGGAGATGGGGGTCTTGGCAGAGGCACTGACCATCTGCCCGTCCACAAGAACGGGCATCCCTCTCCAGAAGGATGTAGAATCCTTGGAAGTGCATCCTCCCATTGAGCATAACATATATTTCAGCTTTGCTCGTCATAGTCTCTCTTTAGCAGGCCCAAACTGTGCTCTGCTCTGTTGTACCTGTAAAGTATAATCTGGTTATATCGCTAGACTCGAGGAAGCTCTGCATGTTATTCCTCCCTCTCTGGAAAAAGCTAGTATTCGTTTCCGGTCTATAAAATTCAATATTTTAGCAATGGTTGCCCGAGGTGGAGCTTTGGCAGTGGTTTCCTGGAGAGTTCCCTATGCGCTCATTCCACCATGAACCCTTGTTTCGGCTTCTCAGCACCAATTTCTTGTAGCAACAGGTTTTCAATATACTCTGTCGGATCCCGTCCCTCTTCTCCTTCCGGCAGCCCAAGAACTCTTATGTTATTCCGCCTTGCTCGCCCTTCTGCATCCTCTGCACAGGGTTCCAAGCGCCTCAGTCTTTGTCAGTTTGGTGACATTTGACATGGTGACCTCTATATCCACCTTATTTTCCAGTATCTGTGTCTCTGCCGTACTCTGTCTGCGATTGCCCGCACATCCTGTCTCAGAAGGCCCACGTCTACTATGACTGAGTCGATTTTATTTTCTAATGAGGCCTTCAGGGCGGCAATGACTGCCAGTATCACTCCTTCACTTTGTTGTGGTTCCAGGGCTGGTGTTCGCACTTCCTTTGGCTCTTCCATGCTTGGCCCTTGTGCCTGCGCCTCTTTCTGTGTGTAATTGTCCGTTACCGTCTGCTTGTCCTTTCCTTTCGGAGTTTTGCCAGGAATTAGTGCCACTGCTGTTATAGCTCCCCTTGTGTCTGTGTGGGGTTCACTCGCTTCAGTGGAACCTCTGCCTCCCTATTTTCCTGCCCTCTGTGTTACGGCTTCTTTTCTACTAAGAACGGGCAAATTGTCTTTCCAACCTGGTGTCCAACGTTTACAAATATGAGGGAAGCCTGTATTTGTGCTAGCAAATATAGTCCCTCCAAAACCTCTTCAGTGGCAGCCTCTCATGCCTTCTGTTGTTCAAGGGCTGATGTCCCAGCCCGTAATATATTATTTTGTCCGTTCGAAGTTGCCTGCCCCAGACCCACTCACCATTTTTCAGTATGTTGCTCCTCCGACCGGATCGTTCCTAGAACCTCCCACGATCCCTCCGCCACCGGAGCACGTCTCTCCAGGCGGAGAACTGTTTCCCCAACCTCCTGGCTCTGGCACCTCTGCTGTGCCTTCTCCTATGGACAGAGGGTTGGGGTAGGGAAGCGGGGTGCAGCAGCGTCCTCAGCCAGTCTCTGCCCGCTTCTCTCGGTCTCCCCCAGCAAGACCGCAGTGGCAGCGTTTGCACGCTCGCCTCTCCCGCAAGCCTCCTGGTTTCCTCTTCGGGCTGGCCATCGCACAGGCGTCCAAGGCTCTTCAGCCGTGATGCGGCTGGTGTCTGCGGGCGCTGTGGTGGGAGCCAGCCTCTCCTGTTCTCATACCGCTCAGTGCCTCCTGTCGCCCGGTGCCTGTCTTTCCTGTCGGTGCCTCTGCAAGCCTCCTGGCTTCCTCGTCTGGTGGGCGGTCGGGCAGGTGCCGGAAGCTCCTCAGTCGCTATGCGGGCAGCATCTGTGGGTCGCTGTGCAGAGGTCAGCTTCTCCCGCTCTCAGCGCCTCGTGTCCCTCGTGTCTCAGGTCTATGCCTCTCACCACCCGGCTGCTGTCTTGGGGCGGGTCCGGGGCTCGACTTCTTCTTTCCCGGCAACTTTGCAGAGAAGTTGCCTCCGACTTCAGCTCTTCCAGTTCCCTGCAGCAGCTCTTCCTCACTCCGGCGATGCCTTCAGTACTTAATTTGTTCAGGATTAGTGTGTGCTACGGTCGGATCAATAACGGATCTTGCAGGAGCTTCCAGGCTTCGGGTCCACACTCCATGGCGGTAAACCATGCCCCCGCAGATGACTCTGATACTTATGTTTTGAACTGCATCCTCGTTGCAGAGAAGCCAGTGTGTGTGCAAAGCTTGAGTGTGCCACCTTGTCCCATGCAGAAAATGTGGGAAAGGGAAGCCAACTGTTCAACTATCCCGACATATCTTGAACACTTCTCTTTTTGCATACATTTTTGTCCCACGCCCTTTATATTTAGAAGTAAGGATTGTCAATGGGGGTATTAGTATAGGCCCTTTTATTTTGACAGAGACTGCACTAGGACTGTGTTATTATTATTTGATGGTCATAGCTTGCTCCCATCCTTAGATTTAGGGTTAGACAGGCATTCAACCAACCCTTTTGGAGTTCAATAAACACCCTTGAGCTGTTATCACTTGTGTCTGTCTTCACTGTTTGAAACCATGCCTTCCTTACAGGTGTCGGCATAGTACTGGTTAATGTATATGCTCCAAAAATAGATGATCCTAACTTTTTTGTTAACATCTCAATTAAGTTAGAGGAGTTTCTTGTTTATGCTGTGATTATGTTGTGATTATGGTTGGTGATTTCAACATTGTCACTGATGCACATCTGGATAGATCCACTGATAAAATGTGTCCATTGAGTTGTGCAGCGCGAGAACTAAACGCCCTTTGTGATAAATATGGATTGCATGATATATGGAGAAGGATGCACACATTAGAACGCAAATACATGTACTGCTCATCAGTACACAACTCCCACAAACAGGTGGCTGCTTTCTGAACATCTTGGGTTATGGGTGAAGAGATGTGATAGACTACCCCGTACCCTGTCTGAACATGCACTGGTTACCCTGGAGATGTTTATCCCTAAATAGTATGGTAGCACCAGAATGTGGACATTCAAGCCACTGTCTGTTTGGGATGCTGCATTTAAAGTTGATATGTCGTCCGATATCTGTGCTTTCTTGGAAATAAACCTGAGGCTTGGATATTGATGTGGCAACGTTATGGGAAACCTATAAGGTGTATCTCTGAGGAAATGGGGGTCTGTATTTACAAAGAAAATGGGGTTTCTTTGGGCACTTAGAGGCACGTTAGATAGAACTGAACTAACCTTAACGAGACAAGTGATGCAATATGCAGTCGATCACTCCGATGATACATTGGCAGAGATCCAAAATCAGCTGTGAGATTTTAGAGTCTCTGCAAACACTGATATAAAACCTTTGAACTGTAAAGTATCTGCTAGAAGATATGGTCAAGCGGATAAGCCTGGTAAACTGCTCTTTTGGCAGGTGGCACAGTTAATCCTCCAATTTTGATAACTGAGATAGAGGACAGTGGGATGATATTAAAGGATCAGGAATCTATAATAAAAGTGTTTGTTCCTTTTCATACTGTATATAGTAAGCATTGGCGGACCCTAATGATATACTGCACCATTATTTGGAGAATATAGAACTGGCCTGGGTAGTTGGTGAACACTGTGAGCCTATGAACACGTCTATCACAGTTGCAGAGGTTGCAAGAGCCATTAAAGACCTCTCGTGTGGCAAAGCTCCTGGAGCAGACTGTATATCCAGAACTTTCCCCTCTCTCCTCAAGCACTCCTTTGTGCAGCCCCTCCTTAAAAATCTTTCTGCTGATCATACCTGTTCCGGCAAGCTATCGCCCAAACATTATCACTACTTTCCCGGGCAAACTCCTGGAAAAGCTGGCCATCTCCCACCTTACTCTCCACACTGAATCTGTTGGTTGTCTCCATGACCATCATTCTGGCTTCAGAGCAGCCAGAGCCATGGAAACTGCTCTCCTGAACACCCATGAAGATCTGCTCACTAATCTCGATGCAAGCCTTCCTTCTGTCCTCATTCGCCTTGACCCTTCCTCTGCTTTTGACACGGTCATTGCCGCCATCCTGATCAGTCAACTGATCATGGATCAGGCCGTGGAGTGGTTGTCGTCCTTCCTCCAGAACCGACCCTCCCAATTCCAACGTGGTCTCTCTCTCTCTCTCTCTCTCTCTCTCTCTCTCTCTCTCTCTCTCTCTCTTTCTCTCTTTCTCTCTTTCTCTCTTTCTCTCTTTCTCTCTTTCTCGCTCTCATGCTCTCGCTCTGTTTCTCTTGCGCTCTTTCGCTCTCTCTTGCTCTCTCTCGCTCTCTTTCTCTCTTTCTCTTGCTTTCTCTCTCTCCCCTCTTTCGCTCTTTTACCCCCCCCCCTCCCTTGGGCCCTTTTCCTTCACCTTTGTGTGAGGCAAAAAACCTTGGTGTCATCTTCGACTCCACTCTCTCTTTCTCTCCACACATTATGGACGTTGCCAAGAAGGCCCACTACCAGCTGCACCACCTCAGAGGTATTCTTCCTTTTCTCACTTTCCCCTAGACGCTCACTGTCTCCAGAGCCCTGGTTCTCTCTAGGATGAACTACTGCAACAGCAACTTTCTCAATCTGCCTCCCTCTACTCTCAGCCCCTCTGCAACTAATCCAGAACAGGTCTGCAAGACTTGTCCTTGGCCTCAATCCCAGAACTGTATCTCTCCAGCCCTGAAATCTCTTAACTGGCTCCTGGTGGCTGCAAGGATCAAGTTCAAGACCCTCTGCTTTGTACACAAAGCTTTCTGGGGCAGGGGCCCCCACTACATCCAATCCTCTCTTCCAAAACACTATCCTTCTTGAGCCCTTTGATCAGCCACCTCTAACTCTCTGAGGGTCAGACGCCTCTCCAGGCAGAAAGTTGGGGGTAGTTCTCGCTTCTCTGCAGGTGCCTCCCTCTGGTATGGCCTCCCTGCCCCTCTCAACTTGAGCCGGACCACCTAGAGTTCCAGAAGCAGCTCAAGACCTTCCTTTTTGCCTCTGCTTTCTCTCTCCCCCTTGCTTACCTACCAGTCTGCTGCGCTGACTGGTGGCCCGGCTATCTTCCGAGCCTCACTAGGTACCAGGCTGCTCCACGACCAGTCACCCCTGCACTGCCTCCGGGCCTACCATGCATTTAAGGGCTGTAACCCTGCAATCCTTTTCCTCCTTGTACTTACTCAGAGTAATGCTGCTCTGATTGCACTTCCCCTTTCCCTCTCCCTGGCACGTCCCCCCTATCCCTCCACTCTGCACCTTGCGTATCACACTTGCACGATCTGAATGACACAAGACCTAGTAAGATTGCTTTTTTTGTCCTCCCTCCCTTGTCTTGTCACACTAGAAACACGTGTGTACAGGCTTGTTATAAATGACTTATCATATCTTTTGAATACTATAAGGAACATGTGGAAATGCTGGCCCCTTTGTTGTTGGAGATGTATCAGGAAGTTCTAGATAAACTGTACCTCCCACAACTAGAGAGGCGATAATCGCACTAATCCTTAAACCAGGAAAAGATTAACAACTTTGTTCTTCGTACAGACCGCTCTCCTTATTGAACTTGGGCAATAAGATCTTCGCTAAGCTGCTTGCCAATAGGCTGTCACCTATAATGTGTTAATTGGTCCTACTGGATCAATGCAGATTCTTTCCAGGGACATCTACTCAGCACAACCTTAGACATTGTTGTCCTCTCACAAGTGAATCAGGAACAGCGAGCTGTTACAATGCTATTGGACGCAGAGAAAGCATTTGGCTCTGTAAGTTAGTAATTCTTGGTTACCATTCTTAAACGTATGGATTTAGGTGCTTACCTGGTCTCCTTGATAAAGTTGCTATTAAACCAATGGCCAAGCTTCTCATAAATGATGTGGACGTCTTTATTGAACCCCTATGAGGATGTTTGACATGGGGTTGTTGAATGATGATATTGTTGGGGAATTGGTGGAGATAGGGGCACTTTACTGCATAAGCTTTGAAATTGTTTGAGAGTGAGAGGGTTCTTGGGGGACGCTTTGGATAGGATTGATGAGGTGCTACATATTGAGTTCCCTAGATTACCTGCTCAGGTGGTGGTGTTGTCAGGTGAAGGTAGGTGTGGAGTTGATGAGTGTTAGGAAGAATTCTCTGTTTAGGCTGAATTTCCTAACCTAGTGAGTCCCCCAGCAGCTTTGCTGGATTTTGTGGGGTTTATTTTTTTCTCCTGCCAAGAGTGAGACTCTTTTATCCTCACTCTTGGACATGACTTGAGAGTGTTCTCTGTGACTTGCTATGTGCTTATGGGCTAGGGGGTAATTTTCCCCATAGGCCATCATTGGTTTTTGAATGTGTGTTACACAGCACCCTCAGTGCAGTGGCACAGGGGTGTCTTAGAGACCCCCAAACATAGATTCCACACCCTGGGACTGACTACTGTCTCCCTGGGTCTGTAAAGTTACCATTGACTTTACTAGTCTTAATTTAGGAACTTAACCAGTACAGACCATCTTACTGTGGAAGTACTGGTAGGGGCAATTAGATTGCCCCTGGGTCTGTTGTCGAGGGGGTACTGTCCCGTCCCCCCTCGCCGAGTTCTGGCTGGTGGCAGTGGATACCACGGAAAAATTCCACCGGAATATTTCCCAATGGGATTTCCCATTGGTTTTTGATGCACCACTTTTTGGTGCAATGTTAAAGATACCGCCGGTTTATTTATTTAATATAAATTCACCGGTTGGGATTTTTTGCCGGAACTCGCCGCCAAAATGGCGTCTAGGTTCACTTCAGTAACCCTGAACCCGAGTCGAGCCTTTGTTCCACTTTTGGCGGGCTTCTGCACAGAAGCCCTCCAAAGTGGTGCCATTCTGTCTGGGTACCACAGGGGGTGTGGGAGGGGGTTTAGGCACCTGGACCGAGTTGCCTTGCCAACTCAGGTCGCACTCTAGTGTGATTGGCCCAAGTGGTGAGCCCCCCCGCTCACCACTTAGCATGTTTGAGTGACAGCTAGGCTGTATGAATGGGGGTTTGCTGCATAAAAGCAGGGTTTTTGGGACTGGTTCTTCAGAAGTCGCCACAGGACCTAAGAAGCCGAAGAGGGAGAAGCCGAGCCGACCTGCCAAGACGACACCACCGGTGAAGCCCTGCAGAATCGTCTCACCACTTTTCCCGACGACAGAGGAGATCTCCCGCCGGAGAGTCTTCTTCCCTTAACTTGTGGGGACAACCAGTTGCTGTCTTCTTTTCGCCGTCCCGAAGCATCTCGTGGCCGCCTTGCCTGTGCCAAGCACCCCGGCAACCGGGATACCACTTTTTACCTCAACCACGAAAGAGGGGTAAAAATCCTTTGTGACCGGAGAACTCCACGGCTGGCCTCATCCCTGGTAGTGCAACGACCTGCAGCCTTCCTCCCCGTCGAGATCACCTCTTCCTCGGGACGACGCCGCGACTTGCACCCACTACCAGGAACGACTACCACCGCTGGAGGAATCTTTCCACTTTTAAAGGTACTGTGTTCCGCCCGGCCTCCCTTGCCACCGATTGTACGGGGTAGATTTAGCCCTCGGCTCTCGAACCTGGGTAGGTCTGGGACACCCTAACTAAACTTTTCAGAACCATAGGAAAACCGTTTTCTACTCACCTGCAAAGACTTGTGACATTGTGTGATCTTGGGCACATTTTCGCCTGGCTCCCTCTAATGCGGGCCCCGAACTAATTCTCCTTGTTCCACTATTGACTGTCTTTGCTAACCTTATGTGGAAAGTGTTTTACCTTACTGCTCTCTTTATTCCTGCCTTTTCCCTCCCTTTTGGTAATACTTGTTGGAGTACCATCTAACGTTAAGCGCTCACCTCTGGTTCGAAATAAGTGGTGTTAACTTAGAATTGTCCAACAAACGATTAGGGATGTACATATGAGTAATAGTAACTGTGTTTGACTCTCTTCTCTTTTCTAATGTGCTAGTGTAATTTATGAGTGTACCTTTAATAAATAAGTTTATACTTTTACACCTAGCTCTGGTCAGTGTTTGCTTGTGCTATTGTACCTCTGTACCTATTATGTATCCTCTGTATACTGCCTAACTCTTCTTGAGGGAAGTCTGACTGCTCAGCCACAGCTACCACAGTGAATCTGTGCGGTGCAGACTGCTACCAAGTGGGTTTACTGCCAACACCTGTAGTCTTAAATCTTTTGCAGTGGTCCCAGAGGGAACTGCACAGGTTTCTGCCTAACAATGAGGAATATGGGAAGTGGATCAATAAAGCTTTAGTGGTTGCTGCAAAACAGATTTTGAAAGTTTGGAAGACTAGAAAGAAGCCGCAAGTGGGGGATTTGGTTGGTAGTGTGAGAAACCTGAAGGTGTCTCCCTAGCTAGTTCCCAGGGATCTGTCATCCAGGTGGCCAAGTCACGGCCATCAGTATTGGATCCAGTTCCTGGGGGTGGAAAGTGATGGAGGATCCCCTGTATAGGGGGTCCTCAGGGAGTGGGACACTGATTGATGAGATGCGGTATCCCCCTTCTTTCAATTCCTTTTCCCCATCCTACCACGTAGGGCATTCAAAACCACTACTTCCCCTCCCCCCACCTATTCCGACACGAACACTTTCGTACGACACACCAGAGAGAGGTCTAACACCAGAGCAGTTTACTTGACCTGTCCCAATGCAAGGGTCAGGCAATTGATCAGAATCGTACACACCTGACGGCCCTTTTCCTTTCCCGCAGGGATAAAAGGTGGAGCAAGAGAGCGCAGTACGAGCAAGGCAGACCGCACGAGAAGACAACTATCCAGCCCCGGCAGTTCAAGAGGAGGAGAAAGGCAGCAAATATCGAGAGGCTGATGAGGAGACACACAACCTTGCCCTCTTCAACAAAACCCAGCGAACCCTCCGCTGAAAGAATCGTAAAGAATCTTGGACAATAGCCCAAGTGTGCTGCAGCAGATGTCAACGGTACATAGAGCATATCAACGCTGATAAGCTGGAACGAGAGAGACTCCTGCTTCCGTGGTACCTGCCTTTTCTCCAGTTAAGAGGAACGCCAAGCGGTTCATAACAGCTGGTGAGTCAAGGGGAGAGCTGATAAGACCCGGGCTATGGTGAATGGAAGTCGCAAAGTGAGAAAAGCTTAAACAGTAATATTGTGAAAGGGAGACCAGCTGCAAAAGAGGGCCGGCACCACGTGGGTGCCGCTCCATGAAACTCTGGTCAATCCCTGTCTGAATGAAACTACAGATATCAGATGGCCGTAGGAGAGCCAGCCAGATAGGTCAAAGTGGTCATACAGTGGGTCAAGTAAAATCCCCGTACAGTAGAAAGCTTTTGATCTAAGAACTCTGAGAAAGCCAGCGAAATGAATCCCGCAAACATTGAAAACTAATGTGAATATCAAGTTGGCAAGAGTGAACCCGGAAGAGGGATGCGGACGAGAAGGGGGCAAGTCTAAAGTCCCAAGAAACAGTGTGTTGACAAGAGTGAACCCGGCCGAGGAATGTCCACTGAAACTGTTTAAAAAGACATTAAGATTTGTGAAGGAAGGTAAAGCCATAGTGAACCTGGTGGAGGGAGGCTGAAAGTAAAGGGGGGTCAGCGCCTAGAAGAGGGGGAGCTACGGGTGAAAAATCCTCAGTGAAACCAGGAAACAAACTTTCATTTTGTTGAAGGAACTTTGTTTTGTTATTTGAATACGTCGTGCCCTCGAAGGCAAGAGACTTTCAAGAGGAACGAGACTTGGCCATCGACGGTCCTGATAGCTGCAAGTGGAACTGTCGTCTTGTGCTGGAGAAGCTCAACATTGTGCTGTGCTCCAAGATCCCGCCTTACCCCTGTCATAAAAACATGGGGAAAGGAGACCCGAGCTACCGCATCCTGATGTAATATTTATGAACACTTCTTTCTTTTCTTGAAAACCATCCCACACCCTTTTCTGTAGTAGTTGTAAGGTTTGGCAATAGGTTTCTTAGTATAGGCCCTAGGACTGCCTTATTTTAATTTGATGGTCGACGCTTGCTCCCATCTAAGATTTCGGTTAGGCATTTTTCCAACCTGCATACAGTTTAATAAACACCCTTGAACTTTGATCATTTGTGCCGGTCTTTACTGTTGCCACCATGAGTTCCTTACAGCGGAGAGTCAAGTTATGTCTAGTTATGAGAAGGTGATGTTAAACAGGGCCCGTGAAGATGTCTACCTTGAGTTGTGGACACAGTTTAATTATTTGTGTAACAAACGTTTGTTGCCAGGGTGCATTGTGAATGATGTTGTGGAGGTGTGGGTTAGATTTGTGTAGGTTTGTGTGTCTTGTGTTTGGTTTTCGTTTTTGTTTGTTTGTTGGCTGTAAACCTGAAAGATGTTTTTCTTTACTGTTGCTGGTTACTTCAAATTTCAAGAACTGTTTTGAATGTTTCATAAGTAGCAAACTTTTGTAGTTATGACCCTCTGTATCTAGAGTTTTATTTTGTACATAATGAAAACTAATAAATGAATTTAAATAAATGGCATGACGTCCCCTGCTTTTGAGCTATACAGAGGTACGCGATAGGGCTGCCTCCTATCTCCAACTTCTTTATGCATTGGCCATGGAGCCCTTAGCCTTGTGTGCTTTGCTAGACCCAATATACATAGGGGACTTCATTTTTATACGCAGCATGTATTGGTTTCACTATATGCGAACGATCTTCTTGTTTATGTCTCTGACCCAGGGGTCAATATTGACTCTTTCGTGCGCATGGGAATATAATTCAGAGAATTCTCTGTTACGAATCAATTGGGCAAAATCAGAACTGCTTCTGCTTACACCTTTTACAAGTCACATTCAAACTAGCTGGGGTTTTAGATGGTGCTAAGAAGGGATCAAGTTCCTGGGAATACACATCTCAACTGACTCTCATAAACTGTATGCTTATTTTTATTTTTTATTTAATTTGCATTTTTAAAGTGCTCACACAGCCCGGGGGCATCGAGGCACTGTTACACAGGAATATGTCTTTTAGTTGCATATTTATAACGCGCTTAATACCCAGAGGTTTTTCAGCGTGGACCCGGGGATCGAACCTGTGTTGCTTCGTGTCCTGTTGTTTCTCCAGCATTGGATCTTTCATGGATTCACATGCTGTGAATATTCCTCGTCATCAGGCTGGGAACATCGGTCACTTCAACCTAGTGTTTTCCTATGGAAAACTTTGACACTTTAGTGTCCTATCAACGTCCTTTTTGGGTGCTTTAGTCCCCACCAATAGGACGTGGGGTATAAATAGCCCCACCCCCGCGGCTTCCCTTCAGATTTCAACCGTCTCCAAACTGTTGGGATCACCTCATGTTCGTGTTTTTGCACATGCGTTTTTTACTCGAGTATTGAGATGGCTTCTGGGGCTCCGAAGAAGTCTCTTTTCCGGCCCTGTGCGACTTGTGGGTTGAAGGTGTATGAAGGTGACGGCCATATGGATTGCATCTACTGCATTTACACCCATCACTCGGCAGACAATTGCGAGATTTATCAAGGGTTCTCGCAGAAGACTCTGAAGGACCGCAATCGGAGGCTGTTTTGTTGGCTCAATGAGGGCACATTGCCGGCCTCGGAGGTGGGGTCGGTCCGGGGCCTGTCCTCGGAGCGGCCTGTGCAGTCTGCGGAACATCGACGTGCAGCATCGGCAGAGCCTCCGGCTAAGAAACATCATCCTGCTGTGCCAGCGTCAGAGATGGGGAAGAGCAGTAGATCTTCTTCCGACGACAGTGTTTGACAAGGGACTGATGTTGTTCGCGTCCACGAGAATCGAATCGGTAGGATTGTTGCCGACGAGTGGGGCGTGGCAGTCTTCCGCCTTCGACTCGCTTCTGCCTGACAACGTTCTGCATCAAGATACGCAAGCTTTTTCTGTTTCTTCGGAGGTGGACGACGATCAGGAGCCTGTGTCGGGCCCGTCGGCTTTGGGACTACAAAGTGTTGGGCCTTCAACGTCTGGTGGAGTGGGAGCTGGTCCAGCTAGTTACCCACTGGTTAACCTACGGTCTATGTTGTCGCTGCAAGTTCTGTCCACGCTGCAATTGTTGTTGGGCCAGCTGGATGTGAGGTTGCCTCCTCTGAATGTGTCACCTGTGGGGCCGGTGATGGAAGTTCCTGGTGTGCCTCCACGAAAATCTCCACCTGCGGGAATGCCTGTGCCGTTGCCGGTGAGAGAAGTTGGTCCACGGTCGTATCCTGAGGAGGGCGAACTGCCAGATTCTGACCCCGACAGTGTTCCGCACCGACGAGGGACAATGCGTGGGATACGGATGGGGAGGTGGAACAGCTTAGGAGACCGGCGCAGCCTTCTCCTCCGGATGATATTGGAGCCTTCCACGCCATAATGTTTAAGGCGTGTGTGGAGTTTGGGTTGCCTCCACAGGAAGAGCAGAAGGATTGCTTCCTGTTTGATCACATGGGCAAGAGAAGGAAGGCTGTCTTCTCCGTGCCTATTCTGGACCATGTGTGGCAGGAGGGCCTGCACACGATGGGCTGTTTTCGGAGCTGGCTGTCAAAGGTCGGCTTGAGAAAAAGTTCAAGGCCCCAGAATCTTCTCCGAAGTGCTTAGTGTCTCAGCCCACAACTGAGTCAGTGGTGTTGGCGGCGGCCAGTCGTAAGGCCAGGAGTCAGCACAAGTGTGTTACTCCTCCGGTCAGTGAGGCAAGGAGGCAGGATGCCTTCGGGAAGAAGGTTTTGACTGTTGAGGCGATGACAGTGAAAGTGGCAAATTCCTTGGCAATCATGGCACGCTATGATTGCGAGATGTGGCATGGCTGGCGATTATTTTGGAACATCTGACGGAGCAGGAATGCTATGCTGTTGGTGCGTGAAGGTGAAGAGGCTTCCAATCACAGTATAAATATTGGCGTAGACCTGGCGGAATCCGGCTTTAAGCAAATTAACAATGGGGTTGTGCTTCGTCGCCAGGCCTGGCTAAAGTGCACTTACTTTCGCCCGTAGGTGCAGTATAAAGTTTTCGACATAGTGTTAGGGAGAATTCTCATTTATGGCTAATTTCCCTCACCTAGTGAGTCCCCCAGCAGCTTTGCTGGACTTCTGGAGTTTATTTCTTTCCACTTGGTAAGAGTAAGAGCTTTTCCCCCACTCTTAACTGTGTTTCTACCTGTTTTTGTGATTGTGGACTCTGACGTACACCACTTCAGTAGCCCCCTTCTTTTTGTGTGTCACACAGCACCTTCAGTGCCGTGGCACAGGGTTTTCTCTGAGACTTCCCTCGACTCCATTTCTGAGGCGACTACTGTCCCCCAGAAAAGGGGTAAAGCTACCATTAACTTTACTTAGTCAATCTACCACAGATCCAGTTCACCCCATCTTCCATGGAGTACTGGAAAGGGTTAATTCGTATCCCTTTGTATCTGTACCTCCTAGAGCATTGTTTCGCTCTTTTAACATTTAGTCTTGGCTGGTGGCAGTGGTATCTACCCTAACTTTTGTACCACGATTATATTAGATAAACGTGGTACTGTTCTTGGCTATTATATTAGCCTCGAACATAAACCCGCTTGACCAAATCATCTTTCTTTTGGCTCCGGTTGGGTTTATTCGCCATTTCTTTTTGTTAAAGTCCTTCTTGTGTTTTACTTTGCGCGGCAAACTTGGTTCGTCTTCTTTGTTCACTGTCTTTTGGCGGGCTTCTGCTCAGAAGCCCTCCTTAAGGCGCCTGGGTGTCTAGGTGGGCTGAATGTGAGGGAGGGGTGTAGTCACCCCCTGCACAGGGTATCCTAGGAAACCCAAGTCGCACTTTGTCATGATTGGCCAGGGTAGTTGTCCGGGCTGGACAACCCCGCTGCTGGGTGGTTGTCCGGGCTGGACAACCCCCTGCTGGCTGATTGACAGCCAGGCTGTGTGAATGGTTTTTTTTCGCATAAAAGGCAGGTCTCTTGGCCTAGAAGTCAGAGAGTCACAACTGGAACTACAAGGAACCGAAGAGAAGCAGAGAGAAAGACGGCTGCTGCAACTACCCCGTCCTGGTGAAGCCCTGCTGCAGTCCTGAGTTATCTTCCCTTCAACGATTTAGAGAAGATCCAGTCTGGAGTCTTCTTCCCTTGAACTTGGTGGGGACAACCAGCTCATCTTCTACAGCCAGAGGGACCTCTTCCTTGGTCGAAATCGCTGCACGCTGCTGTAGTGGCCTGGATAGCCATCTGAAGAGCCTCTCCTTTTTTTAAGGAGCACACCTTTTATTCTTCGTCCCTGCTGCCGGCCTTCAGACGTCCTCCTTCACAACGAAGCTCCAGGAATCGTGGGTCTGCGGGAAACCAACAGGGACAACTGCCAAGGCACCAGCTGCACCATTGGAACAAGGTACTGTGTTCTACTTGAGGAAACTGGGTGAACCCCTTTTCTTCATTTCCAAGGCTTGCCCTTGTCTTCCCTCCTCCTTATAACGTTTGCTTCCGAACATTGACAATATCGAAGTACTTTTTGGCTACGTTGAATCGTGAACTGTCTGTGTGATCTTCGGCAACAGGCCCCGGTGTCTTTCGACCCTGGCTCCGGCCCTTTGACTTTTGAACTCCTGTCTGAGTGTTTCTTGATTCTGCCTGCCTAACCGAAATTTTGCCTGTGATTTTTGCCTCCAACTCCCTCTGGGTATCTCGGGTGCTAAGTTTGTTTTGCCCCGGTAGCATTTCATGTCACAGATACGCGTTTATTTAGTAGACCGAACTGTCAAAAAGTGATCGCAATTGTATTCGCGGTAATGTGTTTTGTTCGTAACACCGGTTCATTCAAACACAGGGTACTTACCTTGAGACTTACTGTACAAAGTGAATTGGTTTGTTGTAGTGTATTTAACGTGTGGTTTTTATTTAAGTTTAATAGAAGTGTTGTGTTTGTAACGAATGGTTTAAAAATAAATGTACTTATATTTTTCTACCTGAAACCTTGAGTCAGTGTTTGCTTGAGTCACAGTAATTGTGGTCCCTTTGTGTAATCTCTGCTACTGCTCATATACTCTTGAGATAAGCCCGGCTGCTCCGCCACTGCTACCACTCTGACCTAGTAGTACAGGCTTGTACCAAAGGTAAAACTTGTATTGCCACCTGTAGTTTTAATTGTGTGTAGTGGTCGCTAAGGGCACTGCACAGGATTCTGCCTAACAGCCCTATGAGGGGAGCATTTGTTTGGGGTAAAAATCTATGAAGCCCTCAAAGGGATGGAGGAGGAAACAGAGACTGCTAAGTCCTTAGGGGCTTTGCAGAGTGGGTGCTCTTTTCGCTCCTTTCGCCCGTTCCGAGGTGCTTCGGGTAATGCCCGGTTTGCTGCCACCAGTGACCGGGGTTACAGCTGATAAAGTTATTCCTCCCAAGGGTGTCGGCAGTCGGCACTGAAGAGTTGGCACTTTCAGGCTCAGCGGAAAAGGGTTTCGCAGTCCTCCACCTCGAAAGGGAGGCAAGCTAAACCACAACAATGACTGCCTTCAGGACAATCCACCGGGGGGACGGGTGGCTATGCACGTGGATGAGTGGAAGAAAATAACATTGGATAGTTGGGTGTTGGACACGGTGCATCTAGGCCACTCGTTGGAGTTCAAATGTCCCCCGGTTTCTATCCCACCGGTGTATGGCTTGCAACTGCATCTTCACATCCTACGGCAGGAGGTGGTTCTTATGTAGGAGAAAAGGGGCTATAGAACTGGTTCCGGTGGCAGAAAGAGGCCAAGGGGTTTATTCCTGCTACTTTGTGCTGAAGAAACCCAACGGCAAGTGGTGGCCCATTCTGGATCTTCGGGCGTTGAACAAGACTCTGCAACGCCTGAAGTTCAAGATGCTCACTCTTCAGGAGGTCATCCGGTCGGTCCAGCCCGACAAATTTCTGGTAACGTTGGATTTACAGGACGCATACTTTCACAT
This sequence comes from Ambystoma mexicanum, assembly GCF_040938575.1. Lineage (NCBI taxonomy): Eukaryota > Metazoa > Chordata > Amphibia > Caudata > Ambystomatidae > Ambystoma > Ambystoma mexicanum. The sequence continues at coordinate 653,972,774 of NC_090935.1, read as the reverse complement.
TCCCATGCGTCGACGGCACCGCAAGTGTCTGCGGTTCGTCGTAGGAGAGGACCATTACCAGTTTTGGGTTCTTCCGTTTGGTTTGCGTTTGGTTTGAAGTTGTCCCCCAGGACGTTCACAAAGAGCTTGGCACCAGTGGTTGCATTTCTCAGACGGGAGGGTCATCACGTATACCTGTACCTGGACGATTGGCTGGTGAGAGGCTCGTCACCAGAGGAGGCGCAGGCAAGTCTCGGAGCTACCATGCAGCTGTTGCAACGACTGGGATTTGCCATCAACTTCGAGAAATCGTTTCTGAAGCCTTCCAAAGAATTGGTGTTTCTGGGGGCGGAGTTTCTGACTTGACTGGGGCTAGTGAAGCCCTTGGGTGAGCGGGTCCTGAAGCTGCTGCAACGGGCAGCCGAGTGGAAGGTAGGCACAAGGGTGTCGGTCCATACTTACATGCCACTGCTGGGGGCCATGGCATCATGTATTCCACTGCTGCCAAACTGTCGTCTCTTCATGAGACCGGTGCAAGAGTTCCGCGTGGACCGGTGGGCACAGAGTCGCGGATCTTGGTCCGACAAGTTGGTGATCAACGGCACTCTGGTGAACGCTCTTCACTGGTGGACGTGCTCCACCAATCTGGTTCGGGGCATGCCGTTGCTGGAGCCGGAGTCCCAAGTTACGATTGTGGAGGATGCCTCTGACGGGATGGGTGGCACATCTTGGAGAGTCGCAAGTTCAAGGCCTATGGTCTCGGCAGGAATCTCGTTTCCATATCAATGTGCTCGAATTGAGAGCAGTACACTGGGCCCTCAAGTCGTTTCTGCCACGCATACACGGTTCGGTGGTGAGTGTGTTGACAGACAATACCATCACAATGTTTTATCTCAGGAAACAAGGGGGCGCTCATTCCAGGGTTCTGTTGAAGGAAGCGCAGGACATTTACCATTGGGCTCTTCACGACATTGCCATTGTGGCTTATCTGCGGGGAGTGTTGAATGTGCAGGCAGATGCGCTCAGCAGGGACGTCGGCAAGCTGCACGAGTGGCAGCTGAAGGAGCAGCAGGTGTCCTTAATCTTCCAGAAGTGGGGCCATCCCCAGTTGGATCTTTTTGCGACTGTGCAAAACAAACAGTGCCGGGAGTTCGCCAACAGGTGGGCTCACCCAGAGTCTCTGGGGGTTGCGTTGTCGTTCCCATGGACGGGCTGGTTTGCGTATGCATTTCCCCCATTTCTGCTCATCAGGCGGACCCTCCAGTGGTTTCGGAGATACCAATGCTGTGTGATTCTGGTTGCGCCGTTCTGACCCAGGCAGCCGTGGTTCTCCCATCTCCTTCACTTGTCAGTGGTGGAGCCGATTCGGTTGGGGGCGATGCTGGATCTTCTGTCTCAGGAAGGGGGCACGGTGTGGCACCACGATCCGGGGTCTCTGAGCCTGACTGCTTGGCTGCTGACTACTCAGAGTTTGGCCTGCTAGGTGTTTCCCGCGACGATCGCTGAATTTTGGAGGCTGCAAGAGCACCATCCACAAATGTCTCATATGCCTGTAAATGGAAGCAGTTTTGTGTGTGGTGGAAGGCCCAACATTTCCCCAGAGCAAGTTCTCCTGTACCTGTTGCAGTTGGCAGAAGGTGGCCTGGCATTTTCCTCAATTAAGGTACATTTGGCTGCAATATCTAGATTTACTCTGAGGCATCATGCGTCTCCTCTGTTTAGTGACCGGTTAGTAAAGCATTTCTTGAAGGGGTTGTTTCTAACTTTTCCTCCGGTGAAAAAGTTTGCGCCGGTATGGAGCCTTAATGTGGTACTTTCGGGTCTGATGAGACCGCCTTTTGAGCCGATGTCGACGACTCCTTTGAAGTTTCTGTCATGGAAGGTGGCTTTTCTGGTGGCCATTACGTCGGCTAGCAGGATAACGCAGTTGCAGGCATTGGTCGTCGATCCTCCATACTTGAGGTTCTTGAAGGACAAGGTTATTTTGCCCACCAACCCGCACTTTATCCCCAAAGTGCCAACAGCGTTTTGCAAACTCTCGTCTATTGTTTTGCCCTTGTTTTTTGCATCAGCATCCGCACCTGCAGAACGGGCTCTGCATTCTCTGGACATTAAGGGGGCATTGAAGTTTTATTTGAATAGAACTCGGGATTTCAGAAAATCCAAACAGCTATTTGTGGCTTATGGCCCGTCCAACAAGTGACAGGCTATCTCGAAACAAGAACTTTCTCTTTGGTGTCCTCTACTATATCGTTATGCCATGCTAAAGTTGGGAAGCCTTTGGGAAGGACTCCTAAGGCGCACACAACGAGGTCCACGGCTTCATCAGCGGGATTATGGTCGGGGATTCCGCTGGTGGACATTTGCCAGGCGGCCTCCTGTGCGGTGCTGCATACCTTTACCGAGCATTACTGTCTGGGGCAGCAGCATGGTGATGATGTGCAGGTGGGACGTGCGGTCCTACAATGCCTGTTCCAATAAGTTAAGCCGCGCAGCTTCGGGGGTGTTTATTTGTGAACTTTGTCACTTGATGGGTTTATTGTCTCATGTATGTGATTCTGTTTCTGTATTTGTTTGCTTTTACGCTCCACCTTGCATGTTGGTACTGCTATGTAATCTATCCACAGCATGTGAATCCATGAAAGATCCATGCTGGAGAAGGGAGTAGTTTCTTACCTGTAACTCCATTTCTCCAGCTTTGCTATCTTTAATGGTTTCACATGCGCGCACTGTCCGCCCCTGAAGGCAAACCTGATTCGGGTTCCCTCTATTTTGGAGGTTAAAATCTGAAGGGAAGCCGCGGGGCGGGGCTATTTATACCCAACGTCCTATTGGTGGGGACTAAAGCACCCAAAAAGGACGTTGATGGGACACTAAAGTGTCAAAGTTTTCCATAGGAAAACGCTAGGTTGAAGTGACCCAGGTTCCCAGCCTGACGAAAGGGAATATTCACAGCATGTGAATCCATGAAAGATACCAACGCTGGAGAAATGGAGTTACAGGTAAGAAACTATTCCCTTCCAAGGCGAGCACGTTTTGCCGCTGAGCTATCATCCCGGGACAATTACTTAGCTGCACTCAAATCTGTTGAAGCTAAACAAGACTGTTGGAACACACTTCCACTTTCTCTTATTGCTTGGATATCAATTAAGATGGTGGCTCTCCCTTCATTTTATTTATATTAACATTCTGTGTAGACCGCCTAAAGCTTACTTTGAGAGAGCATGCACAATGGTAACTGGGTTCGTCTGGGCACATAGGCAAGCAAGAGTTGCATAGGAGGATATCACTCTCCCATTTGAACAGGGGGGCTGGCTGTCCCAGAGTATGAAACATGCTATCTAGTGGCCCAGACAAGTCACATAAAATATTGATATGGCACAGCACCGTATGCGTAGCAGGTTGTGCTGGAAAGAGCCATAATCACTCCATATAGACTCACTTCTTGTCTGTGGGAAAAACAACACATCCAACGGCATAAGATAAACATGGTACACACAGCTATAGCCGCAGTGTGTCTTCTGCATAAGAGATATGATCGGCCAAGGCCTGGAACTACTGATATTGCGTTGTGTAAGACTGGAGGGCTTGACAGCATGCTAGACTCAGAGCTTGCTGCAATTAGTATATGTAAACTGGATGATTGGTTTTGAGCAGGAGAATTTATCTCCTTAAATGATTGCAGAGATATGGGAGGTACTATGCTACAGCAACAAATGTATTATCGTCAGAGGTGGGCTGAAAGCTTTTTTTGGATACTGTTACAAAACTTCCTTTGTAATCACATGGTGGAATCTCTTCTCACAAATCATGAGGATTCACAACATGTAATATCCAAACTACATATAATAGCTCAGAGCTGTCGAAAATGGAAATCAGAGCAATCAAGAAACAAATGGGAAAATATATTAGGGCATGGCATCACTGATGACCACTGAAGTTGTGCCTGCTTACAAATTAGACTTATCTCTATGAATTACAAGCTTAAATGTATACACCTCGCTTAAGTCACCCTGATAAAAGTTCAAAAATATGACCCGACCTCACTTGGGTCATGCCCACTTTTCAAAATATTAGATGTGTTTTGTGATGCTGGAAATGCCTTTTGGAGGGACAGGGCCTCCTAGTCCTGGTCCTATCACTTCTGTGTGTGCGTATTCTGTATGTCTTCTGCCTGAGGTCCAGCATGGTCCTCTGGCAGTGAGCTCTTCATTTTTCCTTTTAGTGAACAACACCCCTGGGATACCCTTATGGCACCCCTGGGTGGGGGTACACCCTTGTACCTCTTGTGTGTGTTTTGGGGTACCTACCTGTGTGTTGCCCACAGGGCAGGGTATGGGCTGGTGGCAGCTACATGCTGACTTTACTGTGGCTCTGAGTGTACTCCATTTTTGGGAAACCCATCACCTGCCATAGGAATCAATGGATTCCTGGACAAAGGCAAGATGGCCACTGTAGCCACTGCCAAGACCGAAAGTGCAGCCTTTCCTGCACTGTCTGGTTCCTCCTTTTCGCTTGGCCTCGATATCCCAGCAACTCCTTCTTGCAAAGGGGGTCCATCCTCGAAGGGTCCCGTTGAGTAAAGCCAAGAAACTCCATCACTTTGCCTGCCAAGGCACCAAAGGTACTGTAATGAGGAAGAGCATCTTTCAGTCTCAGGAATCATCCAGGGGTCCCAAATTCATCTTGGATCCTGTTCTCCTGTGACACCACAGGTACTTTGCGGTGGTGGAACCTGTAGAAGTAGACCAGAACATTATTGAACATTTATGGGCTGGGACTGTAGCAGACAAAATAAGGTACACCCTATCTTGTCCCTTACAGGTTGCACAGACTGTGGGATCCGCACACAGTATTACTATTTTAGTATAAAGAAAATATAGTACCTATGTTCTGAAACGAACCTGCCTTTCTTCCTTGATCTATACAGTTACACCTTGCTTAGCAGTTCACATGCTTTTTAAAGACTGTCAGCAGTTGGTGCAGTATTTATGAATCTAAGTATTATGTGGTACCACATAGAGTATATATATTTTTGCAAGTATTAGAATAGAATTGCCAAAGTACATGTGTGTGTATTTTCTTGAACCTTATTTATCAAAGTCTTGATGGTAATAAGACTGTGTTATCACATAACATAGTGTGTGGACACTCCTTTGTCAGGGCTTGGGGATTCACTGAACTTAAGAACCAGCCTGCATCACGTCCTGAGAGCTTAAGCCTGGTTGTTCGTCCACGATACCAATTGAGAGCCTTGGCTAGGGTGCTCTATGCCTCTGTCCCAACCATACAGAGGGCAGAGTACAGATATCCCCCTCCAGTCTTTACACTGATTTTCTGCATATGGCATGGTGCTGCCCTGGGAGGGCGACATATTGGACACAAATTTAGTGTACTCTTATTGATATTATTAGCTGTGATGTGCCGATCAGCCCCTATGTGTTTTTGCTAGGCATAACCCGAGAATCGCCAAAACAAGATTGTAGATATTTGGGTGTGGCCTTGCTCATCGCCCAGAGACATATAGCAATGTTGTGGTGGTCCCCAGTGAATGGCTGGCTAAGAGGGTTGGTGTTATGTAATAAGCAAGAAGATGCGTATAGAGAACGCTCCAGGCCAGTGAGGGAAGGGTCCCAGGGCACCAGTGCCCTAATTATGCTAATCACCTTAAACTGAAACCCAACTGGGCACATCCCCAGTGTCGGGACCGCACAATGGAAACACCTGATACCACACATGAACTGAACCACGGAATCATGTCTCTTAACTATTCCTAGTAGCTCAGCCCTTGGGCATGAAATATTCACACTAGTTTGCCTTAATTCTTTATTCGTAGGTATTGACCTCTGCTAAACCAGGCACTGGGCGGACTGAGCCCTTGCTATTACCACTACCCAGTAACTAACTGACCTACCTGCAACAAGCAGGAACCAGGACAATCCCTCTATCTTACCTACCAGGTGAAATCCCTTGCAAATGAGACAATCATTACCAATCATTACCAAACACTCTAAACCAATTAGGACCATTGCCAACCAAAGCTACGGAAATCTCTTCTTTTCTCTCCCTTAACATGTACTCAATACTGTCTATTGATAATTGTTTTTGACTGCAAAATATATGAACCAATCTGCAAATCGCTATGAATCTGTATATATATCACGATCACTGGGAATTAAATCACCCACACATAATATGCCCAAACACAAATGTCACATGATATACACCCAATCACGAATGGTGAATGCCTGATCTTGGGACCACATTGAACCAAATATGTATCAAATCCATTGTTATTAAAAATTATAAACGGTAGCCTAGAAAAAGACCTGTTAGGTCGAAACACGTGTCGGCACCACCTATTATATCATCAATTGATGAATTCGAGACAATAAAATATTGGAAAAAATGAAAATCACAAACCTTGTGGAACTATATTTTTCAAACGCAGCAAAAGACAATGGGGTAAATCCCAGCATAAGAAATTGCACATGCGCCGAATGAGTGGAAACTATAACAATTCTCTCTGGATACACACAATAGGCACCATGAGCATGGGCCTTTTTACAAGTTTCCACCAATTGGCTGCTAGTGCACCAATAACAAAGATGGAGGGCGCGGCAACACATGGTCCCTGGTGCTCTTAACGCATGTATAAGAGAACTAGCTGCTCCTACATCTTGCCCAATTGATAACTGTCCTGTACTTGGCACATACGTGGTACTGGTACAATTTAAGATGTAATATGATAATATTGACAGTTTTGTGCAGAAAAGAAAATAGCAGCACTGTGATTACTTACTATATAGAGCCTGTCTCATTGAAATGTGCGATCAGTGAAAACAATTATGTAAACTGCATGCTGCTAATCAACGCAGACTTTACTAATGGGATGGTTGTTCTGTGCAAAGGAGAGGCAACTGTTGATATTTGCATTTATTTGCAGAATAGGCCAAAGTGTGGGCAGATGCAGATTGTGAGCATCTATACAAAGAAATGCTTTCCTTCTCCTAATATTGCAGACTACTGCTAGTTGTAATTTTTATTTTGTTTTGATGACACTTATTTGATTGTGCAACAACGCTGTCTACAATGTACTGAACACTTTAAAAATGATAAAGGGTAAAAAAAAAAAAGAATAATTTTGCTGCTATGAGCTTCGTCAGGGTCTAATACTCTTGCATGTGTCTCATTAAGAAGTCTTCTGTTTTTGATTGACTTCTGATGTATTTCAATCATCTGCAATCTACTTTTGAGTTTCTGGATAGCTTCCCAATATTTGGTAACTGATATACTTTGTATGTTTGTTCATAATTTCCTTATTCTGTACATTTTTATACCTGCTGTTGCTTGTCAACTTTATACATATATTTAGATCTCCACCTCTTAAAATGGAGACGAGTGAAGCAGCTTGATAACTGCACACATGTATATTTGGTGTTCTAGCCTAAAATATATTTGTTCCTAACCACTTACAGGTCAAGTATTATTTTTTTACATCATTTTCCCTGCAGCTAATGTAATTGATAGTTTGATTCATATAATCAATTCATGATAGACAATCACTGCTAACCCCTAATTTAGACCCAAGTTATTTAGTATATCAGTCTGTTCCTTGATTGGGCCATGGGCTCCTGGTTAGGTGATCAGGGGCCCGGTCTACATCTATATAATTGATAACTGCCATTTTGGATTTCTTACTGGCTTCTATGAACAGTGTGCTCTCGTCCTCCGGGAAGCTGTCGGTTTCTCTGTGTGCACTGGTAAGTCCAGCCTGTTTATCTGTATCTGCAAACATAGCAACATTGCATCTCATGCCATGCTTGCCAGAGTTAAAGTGCAATGCTTGATATATTTTAGCTGAGTCTCTTTTCTTTCCCACGAAGAGCTGCCAGTGTTGGCTTGCCGTCCCTTGGTAAAGGGGCAAACTGATACAATGTGTTTGTTCTGGGTTTTGGATTGCTTTTTCTTAGCAGAGCTGCCTGTGAATACGATGCAACAGAAGTATTGTCTGCATTTCTGTGAAGCTTTCCCTTCAGTGGTTTGAAAGGGCCCACCTGTCTATTATCCCTCTTATGTTCATGCACAGGCCTTAACTTAATGGGGCTTTTCGGATCTCTGGGGCATCCCAGTGTGGATTTCGAATTGTGCACTGTGACGGGTACCGTCCCTCAGAAGGGCTGCCTCTTTGGGATGCGTGCATGTTCCATCGATCGTCCGGAGTCGTGTTTTGTGAAAGTCAATGCAGAGTTTTGTTTTCTGAGAACTGTTGTCTCTCAATTTCTGAAGTGTTAGTTCCTTATGCACCAACTCAGTTGGATTATAATTGTGTCTTGGTTGACTTCTGTCTAGGTCTTCCTTTTCAGTTCTACATTGTTCCTTTAGGTTACTGGCATTAAACATACAATATATTTTGTCCCTACCAAGCAGGTAGGTGTGCTGCCCCATCATATACTATATTCATGATAGAGTAAAGGATAAAGTATTTTCTCTAATGAATGTCATTTTTCTGTTCCAGTTACATTTTTCTGTTCAACTATCCGCATTTAATATGCCTCTTCCTTCTGAGATGAATAGAAACATAGACAGCTATGGATGTGAATAATGGATGTTTTAGAGGATTAATGGTTTCCAAATATACCATGTTCCACTGGTGAATGTTTTTGAAGAATGCTGTGAAGCAGCAAACCAGGCTCCTGAAAAGGTTATTTTTCATTCCACCAAAGGAACAGTTACTGAAATAGCACTTTACATGGGCATTCCTGTCCATGAGATAGACATGTGGTCTTGTTTACTAACGTTTTCAAAACATTGTTGGTTATACTCGGATTCTTAAGCATTGTTTCGAAGATTCAGGGTTCACCATCTCTTATTAACAATTCATCCTAAGCGTCACTGGGGACATCTTTTAAAAGATAGAAAATATTTTGTGTGAAAAAGTATGAATTACAATGAAAAGTTACTCGCATTGGTACCATTCGCTGTGGGTTTGGTTCTATGTTGTTTAGCAGAAGTAAAATACTTTGTGGTACTTCACTTGTACAAAACTACTCCCCCCTCCCCTTTTTGTTAAATGGATGGTCCCCCATTCCGCCCCTCCCAACTATGCGCCCCTACCTCTTAATACATTTATAGATTTTTACTTCCCATAAATTAGTTTTGTCAAAGTAAAGTACCACAATGTATTTTACTTCAATGAAACAACCGCACACCTTTTCTTCTGTAGAGCTTTTGTAAGCCGCTGCATTACTTAAGCAATATTACATTGTCGGTGGGGACATTACCAGGCCCGGTAATGCCCCCCTCCTGCCCATTTAATATTGCTTAATTTGTACCCCCGGCACGATGTACCGGGTTACTAATAGATTGTAAGTTGCAAAACCACAACGTAACATTTTATTTAAAAAAGATTGCTGCTATGGATCTGGAGGAAGGAACTCTACGTAGTCCCTTCTCTCTTTCCATGGCAGCCCTATTGATGTCGGTGCTGCGCCAGGAACACTACTGTATCCCGGCACAGCCAACGGACAAGGAGCACGAAGGTAAGTAGGGAGGGGTTGGGGGGTATCTTATTGGGTTGTAAAAGGGGGGGTTGGATAGGATGCAGGGGCGTGGGAAAGCCGGACAGCGAATTTACCTGGAAAACCCAGCGAGGGAAGATGGTGGCCACCCGCTCTGAGAAGTGTGGTAAAGCCCCTGCTCCGAGCCTCATTGACTGGGAGGCTGCCACCCCTCCCTCGTGGGTACTAATTTGAAATATCCCTGTTCTTTCTGTGGCACAAAGAATCCATATAACTGAGGAAAAGTGTGCAGTCTATTGTCTACAGCATCTTCTCACTTCTGGTTGATGGAGCATACTACAATTGTGACACCTTGGAATATAGGTTTCACTGAGATCCTTAAAGGTTCTGGTTTGTATCCGTTTGTGTGGACATTTCAAAAGATAGAGAATTGGCTGAGGTAACAAATTAGCTATCGAAAAAGACCTTTCCAAATGTAATTCATGAATTTTCCATCAAAGGGTTTGAAAACAGGGCATTAATCATGACCTGCATGATCAGGTAAAGTTTCCTAAAGAGTTTACATCATGCTGCCTTGTGAATGGCATCAGTTGAAGAATATTCTTGGGATTGGGTTGCAGGGGTTCCCACTGTAGATTGAGAAGAATTGAGACAGCGTTTCATAAATCCTGCAGGCGGACCACCATTCAAAGGGAAAATGGGGATGCACAGGGAATAGAGGATTTAGGCAGGAGAGGCAGCATTAGTTCTAGGACCCTGCCACACTAATTGTTTTCGGTACCCCTAGTGTAAACCTGTAGTACCTTGTTGAAATATAGACATGAATTGCATATAAAGCGGAGAAACACATCTTTTTCCGCATTTTCACTCCTTCAGCTCCTCCTAAAAACTAAGTATATTTTGTATGACAGAGTTTTGTCTTTGAAGAGGACCTGATCCAACCAACAAATGAGCAGCTGTTTTTGTACTTTTCCACTTCAGGGTCACTAATGTAACGTGGTACATCTTTAGTCAGCTTGCAGGCCCCCTTTCAGAATGGTTGATGGTTATCTGTGTTCCACAAGGGGTTCTGTTTCAGATGACATGTCATCTCCGCCAGCAACAACCTGAAAGAATAGTGTAAAGTACAACATGGTCTTGTTTTCAAGATGGGTGGGGTAAAACAGGGGAAAGTTCAGGTGTGAGGAAATGGTCCACGGGGAATGGAAGGCTAACTGACATTTTTCCTGCATGTGTTTTCTTCTCTTGAAAAAGGTGTCTGCCTCAGAAGGCATAGGACCAATGAAAACCCTGTGAAAACGCTGTGGAGTGTTTTAGGCTCCTTCACTGCCAGGGCAGAGAGCGGGTGGAGGTGATCTTCCAGCTTAACCGAAAATAATGGATGGCACCTCACTGGAGACACGCCTAGAGAGTGACTGTGCTCTTAATGATGGAGCCTTCACCTTCTCCCCAAATAAGTATCTGGAGCACACAGATTTCCCTCAGAGATCTTAAGTACTGAATATAGGTGCTGATGTGAGGTTGCACATAAATATAGCCAGTAGCTAAATTAGAGCACCCTTTTGAAAATAATTTGTATTTTAAGGTCCTGTTTGGTTATTTAGTCATGTCTGTTACTTATGTAGTATACCTATGCACAAAAACCTGCCAAGGGTGAGAGGTTCCCACACAGCTCATCTCCTGAGGATCTCTGTCCGGCCAACGAGACGGATAGAGGCACTAGTGGCTATATAACATTGTAGGCACTAATAATTCATCCACACCAGGTTGCTGGCTAGGGATTTACTGTGATCCAAAAGATAGACCAGGAGGATATACCCCATAGCCATTTTCCTGTGCTTCGAAACAAGTAGCACTAGTCTCTTAAGAAAACAACCTGGGTTGCATATCATTTGTGAGGTTGAATAAGCAGATAGTACGAGATAATGGTACCTTGTCTTCCCTTTCTTACTTCTCCACCTCCTGTTATGCTTTTCAGGCAGGGAATCTCACCATTTTAAGGTTTCACCATAAAAGGTTTTGGTGCCTGGGTGGTACCAGACCCATCAACAGATTCAGACAGTCTTTGTGAATGAACTACTGAGGTACAGTTTCTGATTTGGCTACAAGAAAATGAATTTCAAAGGGCTTCGGAGAGTACATGACTATATGTAAAAGTAGCAACACCTTTAATGATTGAGACGTGTTAATTGGACAGTGAAAAGTGAAATTATATGCTTTTTTGGTACAAGTAATTCTGAACCTTATTGTTGTGCCATAACATGAGATTGTCTTTCTCCTGTAGAAGAATGGTACAGTATAATACAATCTGACACTTTATTATTTAGCAATGAATCCTTGAAAACAGGTGGTGATACAGATGTAAACTTGCTTGCAAAGCTTGATGCACCAGTAACTGATCACAAATCCAGGAAGAGAAATGCGTGTAGTCAAGGAAAAATTGATGAGCTACCTGCCAAGAAAACAGCACTGAGCAATGTTGCAGATGGTTCCGTTGGAAATGCATGTAAAGTTCCACAAAAGGAGCTTGACATTAGAGTGAAGGTAAGTTACGATGAGTCGTATTGAATTGAAATGGTATCATGGTTTCGTTAAGTGATTTATGACAGTTTCCTCCTGCTTCTAAGCTCTCTAAAAACAGTTATTAGAACCCATATGAAATGTTGACTATGTATTGACCACTGAAGGATTTAGCATATTTGCTACTGCATGAATTTGAACCTGTGATTTGTGCAGATTTTCCCTATTGAGCACTTATGTTTCTGAGCTAGGTTACTAGCAGTATATGGTTACTTTACATTTAGAACATAGTCTGTAAAAAGGTGTTACAATGTTGAGTCTTGGATCCAGAAGGTAGTGTGTCATGAATTAAGTAACAAATCCAGAGGGGGGCATTACCGCTCTGTTAATGCCCCCGGGCACAAGTTGGCACCGCAGCATTACCTGACCAATAATCCCTCCGCCCCCTGGCGAGGGGTTTATTGCTATAAGTATCCTAGCACATTGTACCGGGATACTAATAGGTGTTTTCTAAAGTTGAGAAACGGTGTGTTTTCCGTTTCTCAACTTGAAAAAAACTGCAATCCACGATGGCCACCATGAAAGAGGGAGAAGGGAGCTTCACTTAGTCCCTTATCCCTTTCCATGGTGGCCATTACCACAATGGGGATGCGCCGGGAACACTAGTGTTTCCGCTGCCGGCAAGGGACAAGGGAGTGCCAGGTAAGTGTGGTGGGGGTTGGGGTGGGATTAGATATGTGGGGGAAGGAGATGCGGGGGTGCACTTAACTGAGTCCCGGCGGGGAGGATGGTGCCTCCTGCTTCTGAGGAGGCTCAGAGCGGGGGCTTTACCATATGGTTAAAAAAAATGTTCTGAGCCTCCTGATTGGCTGAGAGCACCGCCTCAGCCATTTACTAATGTTTGAAACTCACAGAAAATACAAAATTCTACCAATGCTTTACCTTTTATTAAAACGGTGGTTTCATATTTCTTTTGTAATATTGATAGGTTGGTCCTATAGCATTGTTTTGTTTGCACTAGCTTTTACAGACTTTTTTGACCTAAAATTCTTCAAATTTTAGCGGTTGGATTCAACAACAGATCTCATAAGTAGGTTATCAATCAATACACATTTTGGAATTGTTTTTGTTGGGGGAGGGGTGGAGACAACCCTATGTTTAGGGCATGAAGGTGCCTTACTAATCCTGAGGAAGCAGGGAGTACTTAAGCTTTTTCTGGCTCCCCTAGTAGTAGCTTTGGTCAAACGATGAAGTGGTACACTTATGAGACAAACAGTGTGGGCAAGATACAGGCTGTCAGAATGATTTTGCACACCCACCACTGCTGGAGGTTTCTGAGAAACAAAGCTTATTGGACCCGTTGACTTTGCAGAGTAACTAAGCAGTACATCTTTTACTAAGGCGATCAGTAGCTTAGTGTAAAGTACAGTTAACATACACTAGATTGTGTCATTCAATATATTGAGCACACAAATAACTAATAAACATGCATTTATTTATATAACA